>NC_092860.1:52404509-52417372 GCF_032062135.1 Pyxicephalus adspersus
AAATATCTGTATTTTTTGGGGAGAAATACAGAAATTTTTATGGGTTTTAGGATAGATACCAAGTGCTATCAGAATTAAATATCTGTATTTTTTGGAGAGAAATACAGAAATTTTTATGGCTTTGGGGATCTATAGCAAAGTGGGATCAGAATAAAATATCTGTATTTTTTACGAGAGAAATACAGAATTTTTTATGGACTTTTGGATGGATACCAAGTGCTATCAGAAATAAATATCTGTATTTTTGGAGGGAAATACAGAATTTTTTATGGATTTTAGGGTAGATACCAAGTGCTATCTTAATTAAATACCTGTATTTTTTGTCGATAAATACAGAAATTTTTATAGCTTTTGTGATAGATTGCAAGAGGTATCATAAATTATGATACCTGTATCAAGGTGTCAGCAGGCCGTGCAGCAGTTGCCGACTAATCAGTTCACTCTGCAGAGGGGGTGTTGAAGGCTGCACTGAACACTCTTTCAGATAACACACTTGCGGCTGGCCAGGCAAGAATCTGAATGGCATGTTCTGCCAGCTCCGGTCACTGCTCAAGCTTGGATACCCAGTAGCCCAGTGGGTCCTGGCTTTGCAGGTTGCAGATGTCCCATGCAGAGCTCAGGTATTCCTGCACCATGACTGAGTAGTGCTACTGAGACAGTCATTGGCAATTGCTGCACGACTGGCAGCTTGCTTCTGCTGAAAAAAAGCCTGCATAGTTTGGCTTAAATGACCTCTACTGCTGCTGCCACACATGCCACTTAAGGTAGTTGTTTGGCTCCCATGGCTGGTGGAACTGCCATAGGGATCCCTGCTGCTGCTGCTGGCGGACAGAAAGCCTGAGCACAAGTCCCTTACAAGCACTTCTTGGTAGTGCTACATTTTAATTCCCCTGTATTGGGGCAAGATGAGTTGTTGTATCTCAGGCTTGTAACGTGGATCAAGTAATGTAGCAATCCAATAGTCATCAGTCTTTGTTTTTATGTGTTGTATGTGCGGATCTTTGGCTATGCACTCCTGCATGAAGGCTGTCATGTGGCTTAAACTTCCCACAGCTGAGGTTATTCTGGACCCACACTCCTGTGGGTCCAACAGCAGCACAGGGTTGTCCTCCTCCGCCTGGTCTTGCCATCCACCGAACATGCTGCCTTGTGTTTGGGTGGATGGATACCATGTACCCTCAATATCCTCCTCTGCCCCTTCCTCCCCTTCTCCCATGCCTGCAATGTTCTCCTCATCCTCTTCCACCTCCTCCTCTTCCTGGATTTGTGGTGCACTATGCCTAGTAGGCACGCATGTCTGAGATGTAGTTGGAAACGTCATCTCTTGCTGTAGCGTCCACTCTGTGTCGTGTCCGAGATCCACTATCATCAGTTCCAGCGGGTATATGATGGGGATGGTGTCACTGACACAGGCCTGATCCTTGCTGATCATCCTGGTCGCCTCAATACAGTGCAGTCCTCAATATGCAGCCACTCCGCAGGGCTGAAGTAAGGTAATATAGGTATACGTCTGAAACAAACAGATTCTGCCATGTAATCCACCACCGCTTTCTGTTGTTCAGCCAGCCGCTGCAGCATGTAAAAGGTGGAATTCCAATGAGTGGCCATATCACCAATTCAAAGGTGCACTGGCAGGTTGAGATTTCGCTGTAAATCCACCAGTCTGGCACTGGCTGAGTACGACCGGCGGAAATGCACTGACAACTTTCTGGCTTTCAGCAACAGCTTCTGGGGGCCTGGGTAATTGAAGCGCTGTACTATCAGGTTTAAGGTGTGAGCCAGGCAAGGTTGGAGTCAGTTGGGAGATAGCCATACACACTCCTGCTCCCGCAGGGCACTTTTAATGGTTGCGCCTGTGTGGCTGAGGGAACCCAGGCTTCCCAACCTCAGGACTGCATGGCAACGTCTGAATTGTGCACCGAAATAGCAAACTGCATGTTTTTGCAGGTTGAGGCAGACGAGTCAAAGGAGGAGGTGGAAGTGGAGGTCGAGGAGGAGATTGCATTGCGATGTGCTCTTGCTGCAGCTGCATCCTCCCTTGCTGCCACCAAAGTTACCCCGTGAGCTGTGTAGGAAATATATTTTCCCCCTCCGTGCTTGCTCGACCAACTGCCGGTTGTCAGGTTCACCTTGCCAGATACTGAGTGCTCCAGGGCCACGGACACATTGCTCTGCACGTGTTCATGCAAAGCAGTAACACATTTTTCTGGAAAATACTGCCGCTTGGGCATAACATACTGTGGGTTCTCACAGAGGAATGCATAACAGAACGTATTGGAATCAACCAGCCGGTAAGGAAGGAGCTCTAACCAATCAGCTGTGAAATTGCTGCATTGATTACCTTTGTTTTGGGGTCATTTGGGCCATATTTCCTCTTGTGCTCCAGCATCTGAGGGATGGAAGGTTGGATGCTGCTAATGCTAACCACAGGGAGATTGGACGATGGGGTACAAGGTGTGGGGGACAGCAATGGGGCCTGGTCTTGACTGCTAGCAATGCGACAAACAGCAGCCAATCTGCGTTGGAGCTTCTGCTCACCGCTGGTGGAACCTGAAAAAGGTAATGCTCGGCTACATGCCCTCAAATTGCTGGCAGCAGCACAGGTAACTTTGTTGGGACAAGGAGGAAAGGCAGCGGAGGAAGATCGAGAAGTTTGAGCTTGCTTGTTGGGCGGAGGTGGTCGCACAGAGCCCTGTGCTTTGACTAGGTGTTCCCGCCAGGTTACCGGGTGGTGGCTTTTTAAATTTGTACTCAAGCAACTTGCTCCATATTTGGGTTTTTGTCTCGTTTCAAGTGTTGAGCACACAGTTTGCAGATGACCATAGTATTGTCATCACTATAGACACTAAAACATGCCCACACGGGCGAACATTGAACTGGGCCGAAAGGTGCTCTGGAGCTGGTGCTTGTGGTGGCGGTCCGCGGTTGTTTAGGCATAGCTGTGGTGACAGCTTCCGACGATGGACGACTATGACTTGCCTCACTGGTACGTGAAGACTGCAGAGTGTGGTCAGCTTTTACCCTCTTCCTCCCTCTCCCCCTTTGAGGGCGCTCTGCAACCTCCTCCTCTTCCCGCCTATGATGATCTCCTTTTCTGCCCCATGTCGGATCAAGGACATCGTCATCATCAGAAGAGACAGTTTCCCTGTATGTGCCGAAAGGAAGCAGCGGCCTTTTGGAGCCAGTTTTAATTGGCTAGTCTGGCTCAGAGTGTTGGGGTGAAAAGTAAGTGGGAGGAAAGCCTGTGAACTGACACACTTCATCAGATGACTGAAACATTTGAGCATCTTCAATAAATGCCTTTAGCTCCGCCTCTCCAACCCCTCGGTGGGACTCCTCTACATACTGCCGTACACGTGACTTTCCAGCCGAGGATGAAGAAGTAGGAGGAACAGGCGTATCATGGACTGTTTGGGACACCTGTGAGGTCTATGTCTGAGACTGGGATGAAGTGGGGGTACAATCACTTGACCCAGGCTGGGTCATGTACTCTACTACCTCTTGTTCAAAGTGCGATAATAATGGACGCCCACCACCAACAGCAGCGCTTCTTGTTCTCGGGTCTGCAGTTAAAAACAAACTCATACTGCTTTGCTTGCTACCCCTGCCAAAGCTGCCAGTTCCTCTTTGGCCAGACATTGTACAACTTTTTGTGTGGCTTCACACCCAATAAAATACTTTGGAGCTATATGAATATGCTTCACAAAGTGTAAATTTTACAGTAAGTGGATTTTTTTATGGGGGGGTGTGTATGGGATTGACACCAAAAATGCAAGTTTGCTGTGTGTGTTGTATGCAGCACTTTCCTTCAGTGGTGACGCTTGTAATATGCAGCACAGTATACAAACTATATACTGCAGTATACACTGCGTCCGTGTGTCTGTCTCTCAGTACAAGTGTGATACTGTGCACGCAGTCAGCAAGGGGACCCTGCCTCTGGCTGCGTGTATGTAACACACTGACTGACTATCTATCTATCTATCTATCTATCTATCTATCTATCTATCAATGTATCTATCTATCTATCTATCTATCTATCTATCTATCTATCTATCTATCAATGTATCTATCTATCTAACTATCTAGCTATCTATCTAGCTAACAGTGAAACACTCTACCTATCTGAGTACAGTAGATTTCAGGACTGCACCAACACAGTACAATCCAACAATCTATCTGACTAATAGTGTTACACAGTCTAAGTAAAGCACTTTTTTTTACTTTGACAAAGCAAGCCAAACAGCACAGAAAGGTTGTGATGCTAGCAAATCTCTGTCAGGAGTGGTAAATGCACGCACGTCCTGGCCTTATATAGGCCAATGGCTGCCTGTGTGGCATGCAGTGACAGACAGCCAATCGGCTGCCTGCCACAGCAAACACGGAGAAGAGCATCCCTGCTCTTATTGGAGGGCCCTAGGCATTATGGGGGAGGTTCCTAGGCATTTTGGGAGGGCCTAATTTGCGGCTTCAAATCCAGAAAAACTCGGGCCAGGTTGAGCCGAATTCGAACAGCCATATATGGGTCGAACATTAGGACGACCTAAATTCGAACAACAACACTGGTCAGCAACTCCTCCTAACGCCTCTAACGCCTAACGCCTTTATCACACGTACAATAATTTTGTGAAATTTCCCTTCCCTGAATAGATCATGTAACAAGTATGTGATCATTTGTTCCATGTGATCAAGCATTATATAAATTGAAAACAGTATCAAGAATACAAAAAAATTGTAAAAAACTGACCCAAAGTCAGCCGTCTTGGCCTGTCTAAACTATAAGCAACCTTCTACCTCTAAAACCTCTAGGCTACATACCCTGTTTCCCCTATAATAAGGTACTGTCTTATATTTGTTGAAATGCCAAAATATGCCCTAGGTCCTATTTTCAGGGGGATGTCTTATTTTTCCATGAAGAAGACTACAGTACACATTTATTGTTGAAAATCACCCATGTGCCATTCATTGTCCCCTCCTGATCACTCTGTGCCATTGATTGTCTGCTTTCTGATCACTCATGTGCCATTGATTGACCCCTTTCTGATCACTCATGTGCCATTGATTGTCCCCTTTCTGATCACTCATGTGCCATTGATTGTCCCCTTCTGATCACTCTGTGCCATTGATTGTCCCCTTTCTGATCACTACCGTATGTGCCATTGATTGTCCCCTTCTGATCACTACCGTATGTGCCATTGATTGTCCCCTTCTGATCACTCATGTGCCATTGATTGTCCCCTTTCTGATCACTACCGTATGTGCCATTGATTGTCCCCTTCTGATCACTAACTCACTTTTTTCTGGCTTCTACAGCCGGGTAACAGACTCCGTTAGGGCAGGGATCAGCAGCTTGCTTGTCCTTTGAAGTTACTTTCAGTTTCACTCTCCACTGCAGCCAGCATCGAGGAGTCACACAGAGGCACACAGTATCAGGTATCGGAGGATGTCTTACTTGCGGGGGGTGCTTTATTTTAATTGTTTGAGCAAAAATCGGGGGGGTGGCTTATTTGATGAGGATGCCTTATCATCGGGGAAACACGGTACAAACATCAGATGATTCTCGTCCGATAACCACCTCAGAGCTAGAATCACATGAGAATCTGGCATGTGTACAGCGTTCGTCTGACGTCCTTCATGAATCCATCCTGGCAGATCCACGAACAACTGCAATACAAGTGAAGGGAGGGGAAGAGAACAGCCGGGTGCCCCTATGTTGTTCTCCCCTCCCCATAAAGCAGAACGATGCTGTAGGTACAGTATGTACACTCATTCAGTCTTTTGTTTTTGGAAAGGATCATGAAAACAGGGGCAGACATACACTCATTTATTCCTTCATGGGAATCCTCCAGGTCCATGTGTTTCAAGGACAGTCATTGTTTGAGGGAATGTCAGATTCCCTGTTCTACAAATAGATTTTTTACATAGGTTATATATATAAGGATTGTTACTACAAGTCTCTTGACCAGTAATCCATTGTTTGCCCATGATAATACCCTACCAGCACCATCATTTAGAATGTACTTTTTAGGCTAATATGTACAGCGTTGGCTTTCTGCCACACAGTACATATTGGGACTGATTTGTGAAAGCTCTCGAAGGCTGGAGAAATTACACGTTTATCAGTGAGGCTGGGTGATCCAGCAAACCTGGAATGGATTTGTTAAGTCATTTGCTATTTGTTAGCAAAGGTTTTCAATCCTGGACCAAATTCATCCTAGGTTTGCTGGATCACTCGGTTCCACTGAAGAAAGTGTATCTTCTCTAGCCTTGGAGAGCTTTAATAAATCAGACCCATTGTGCTGAGTCACACTATACCAGTAGATCTTTTTTTATATACCAAGTATCTCCCAATTTTAGCAAAACAAAGGGAATTTTCTGTTTTGTTTTCTCTTTTTTCAGGAATGGTTTCCCCTATCAAATAAAATAAAATATACAATTTTTCTGAGTATGTAGATAGCTTTATCCATGTAAGTTTATGAAAGTGTCATTTTTCAATGCCTTTATAGTGTATGTAAAAGAAAACCTGTCTTTCAATGGAGTGGGAATACACTGGACCCTATTTCAAGTTTTACCTGTTGTCTGTGTCTATGTGAGAGATTCACCTCTCACCTGTCACGAAAGCAAGGGGACGATAAATCATCCTATGAACACAAATGCTCTGTTGATAAATGTCCTAAATTTCCGTTCACTTTGTGAGCGTGGGGGGATTTCCTCCTATTTCCTATTGTCATATCAGGGTGTGAAGTTAAGGGAAATCTCTCCATCTGGACAACTATTAATAGACTGACAGGGACTCAGACTTTTAACCCTTGCTTGCCCTCTTCAAACACAAACTTCCTCTATAACTAAACCAACAATGAAAACAATGAAAAACAGCCTGGCAGAGAGAAAGGTATGTTTCCCACTTCCTTCCCAGATCGTACAATTTATATGTAGACAGATATCACAGAACAAACAATGATTATGGATAGGTTTGAATGTTCCACCTGCCCTTCTCTCATCTTGTTCTGCATCTCCCTGGGGTTCCTTCAATGTTCTGTATGATATAAGGTTGGGGTATGATGTTGTTTATGGTGTTATTTCCTTTTTCTGTAGGTTCTGTTTTTATTTATATGTTTGCTGCTTTTTTTTTTTTAGATTTTTTTTAGTTTATATGACATTTCTTCTCCACTATATCTTCTCCACCCCCCATTCCCCTTTTCCTGTTTTCTATGTCAGTTGTGTACCATTGTATATGTTGTATGTTAATAATTGAAAACCAAATAAAAAACGTGCCCTCTAGCTTGCATCCACCATTGTCAGTAATTACACCACTATCTTCATAGTCATATACCTGGGTATTAAGGCTTTAAAGTAAAAAGTAAACAGAGACCGTTGATGTAGGGAACATCCGATTGCCTCATGGAATCAGGAAGGAATTTTTATTGAAGCAAGTGGAAGTGTACTATGTCCACATGGTCATGTTCATTCGCACCAACATACTTGTCTGCATTTATCTTATACTAATAGTATAATAATATCTATTACCACGTAAAATGAATTTGCACACATTTGTATGTCATGGCCCTTTGAGTAATCGGGAAACGTCTCTGGTATCAGTTGAACGAACAGTTTATTTTTCACATCCGTAACAGGCAAGAAATATGTACAAAAAGAACAATGTGCGTGTGTTTATATGACCATTTAATAAAAACATTGCTGGCACACAAAGACAAACAGGGGTTTCCTGTAATAACTTCGGCATTAATCACATGACTGGGGACAGAAAGTCTTAGACACATCCAGGAAAATTCTAAATGGGGAAAGGAGCAACAAATATTTTTGCAAACTGCATCCTGGTCAAGTGGAGTACTGCACAAAACATGACCGGGTTCTTCTTAAGTAGAAGGCTTATTACAGAATTTAGTAGCTTCTGGGTGATTAGAAAAAAAATTCTATACAGCTTGGGAAACATGCACTTCTATATTTGCAGCTTATTGTCCCATTTAATAAACTAACTTTTGAAATTCTAAACACTGAAACACTAAAAAGCTTAAGAAGGTAATATCTACAATGAAATATACAGTACAAGCATACAATCTTATTTTATAATAGACTGTTAAAGTGGTGATATGCATTTCTATATATCTTTATATACCCTTAAACTCATGACCTCCATTATATTATAGACATATAGTTGACATTTATGATTTTTTGTTTCCCTATTTTTAGTATAATGATGTGTATAATGAAGATCATAGAAATACGCTCTTGCCATCAACGCATCACTGCACTTGTTTGAGAATCAATATTATTAGGGTTAATGGAATAAAGAAAGACTCTTCTACTCCGTTATCTTTCTCTTTATTTCCTGTGGGAAAAAGATAAAATATATCAATTGTTAAACTATATAAACTATGTTATAATTGTTAAACTATATAAACTAAACTATGTATAAATTTAGACATAAGTATTAGGATTGGATGTATATGGCAAATGTCCTACATTACTTTTATAGCTATAAGCTGTGATAAACTATTTGAAATAAAGAGTGGCTCTTAAATATGTCTGCCTGCTGTAGTCTGGACAGTGAAAGTAAGGGAGTAGATACTCTTATTTTTTAGCAATAGACTTTTAAACCACATAGAATAAAGTGCCTTCACCAATTTTTATATCCACAAAAAAGTAAATAAACGCATACAATGTAAATTGCAAATTTTTAAAAAATATAAGAGCAGGTAAACATTAGATGTTCATTCAAACAGTACCTACAGATAAGGTTGGTGTACCCAGATAAAAAAAGGAAAGTTTAACCTTCATTTTTGTTAGTCTTTTACATGGCAGCCCACCAATCTTTTACATGCTATGATATTTTTAAGTCATTCTGCAATAAAAATCTCTAGCAAGATGTCAGTGAGTTATGTGATAAAATAAGGAACAGTTTCCAGGCAGTGCACCTATTTGTTCACATAACTGTACCAACAGCAGTTTCTAACACCCTACTTATGAAATGTAAGCTTTCATACCTACAGACTCTCAGACCTAAAGCACCTTTGGATTCTTGTGCTTTTTTGGGACTTAAATGGTAAGCTTTATTTTCCATGATTCACTTTCTCTGTTACATTTCTAATTTCTCCTAGGAGCTCTTAAGCACATCAGAACATCTTTATTGCTAGCATTTAAAGTAAACCCAAAATTCATAAAAGAATGATCCAGACATTGAAACATGCCAATTCCCATTGATGACTTATTTCACGCAACCCTACCTTTTATTCCCTGTTTCCATTAAGAACGCATTGGTGGAAACACTGGTGGTCGCATCTGTAAAATAAATATTAAGCAATTAAATAAATTATATCATACAATTCATGAGCATTTTATAAGGTAAACAAATATGGCAATACTATAGAAATCTCAGTAACATCTACCTAATAGAAAATTAAACTTGAAGATGGCAAGACCGATATTTTATATTGGCAAAAAAAAGTTGATGGTGACTAAATGCTGTGAATTTAAATATGCAATACCATCAAAGTGGCCACCAAGAATGTAGCTTAAATCATCAACAAGTAGACCTTTCCTATCATGTGTATTTTGTGTGGAGCATACAATTTTTTGGGCCTTCTGTAACCTTATGGTAAAAAAGTTTACTACTATGTAGGGAGGCTTTGCAGCACTTTGATACCTTAATTTAATGAATTCTCTGTGGCACATTCTTGTAGTTATTAAAAATGGTACATGTGCTGAGTGGGTTTATCTCCGCTAGGACAGACTTTTTGAACCACTAAACAGTTAACAGCACATTAATACCAGTATTCCTTTTTTAAATTATTTGTGCACAGTCACAGGTTTTCTGTTTTCTGTATTAAGGCATACATTTATACCCACAACATGATGGGTAAAGTTGGACTGGTTTCTATTGCAATACCTATATTTTCAGAATTATTTTTAAATGTATCTATATGTATCATTGTAACTGGACTATACATCCACCAAACCTTCACTATTATAGAACACATACAAATACAATATACCCATGTAATATCTGTCATGCACTATATGCAGATACCAAGCTCAGATCAGGTATACAAAATCCAATGGGACACTTTTTACCTGTAATCTTTTGCAGTTTTCTAGCTCCTCTTCCTTTTTCATAAATCGAGTATAAGAGGTACTAAGTGTCTCTTTTACCTCCCCCAACTGCTTTTGCAGTGACATTTTCTCTGCTGCTAGGTTATTTTTCTCTGCAGTGATAATGTTCTTATCCTTATTGCAGCTCCCCAAATCCTCATTAATTCGTTCCTTAACCACCCTAAGCTGGGTGTTTTCAAACGCGATATTGTTAACATCTTGCCTTAGTTTGTTTAAGGTAAAGTCAATCCTGTTATTTATTGTGTCACTGATAGGTTTACAGTTATATCTTAAATAATCAGGGGTTTCAACTTTTAGAGTTGACTCAATGATATTTCTGAAGTTCTGTATCTCAAGACGGAATTTTTCATCAATTGAAGTGCAAGAATCTTGAAGCAGTTTTATCTGAGACCCCAGGTCTTTCTTATCCTTTTGAAGCTGTACATTTTCAGAAGTGAACATATGATCTTTGAGTGAATATGCAGTTATTGTCTTTGTGCAGTTGTCCTTATACTGGTTAAATTCGATTTCCAATTTCATCCTTTCATTCTCTGCTTTAAGTCTTGCATCTGTTCAGAGAAAAAAAAAAGGTAAAAACCTTTGCTTAACACCTTGCCTTTGTTTTAAATAAGGGTGCATATTGGCAAATTCTAACTGGTTTAAAAGTTTAGAATTTATATAGTTTCCAGTAATTGATAGGCAAACAGTACCAAAGGGGAGTGTTTAATTACAATCTAGGTAATCCTAGATCGTGCCAAGCCTAATGGGTTACCAAAGCTGGATAAGAGAAGAGAGTAGAGTAGAAAGGAGACAAGGCTTTTAGGGCATTTGACTAAAGCAGATAAAAACAATAACTTTTATTTGCTGTACGATCACTAATTAATACAATACATATTACAATAAAATTACAACATGACATTACAACAATTAGTGGTCTGTTACAGTCATATATTGTGATTAGTAATAATGTGTCACATTGTTGGATTTGCAAGATCGACGTAATAAGTTCCTTTTCCAAGGCATTTCGCCTACTTTGGCTTCCTCAGGGGACATGGAGACCTGAGCTATAATCATCAAAAAATAGTGTGCATCATCAATTAACAGTTTATACTAATATAGATATATAGTTGCTAGTAGTATTCTCTACTTTAAAAGAAGTTAGCTTATTCTGGTCAAACTGTGGAACATAATTGTATGGTTTGTCATTGTTCCTCTACCCTCGATTTGCCAATTTGCCAGTTTGTGCCTTTTATTTTTGGGTAGTGACCTTCAATTATTCAACCACAGATTCTTCTTCCATGAAGAGGAAGGCTTTCTATATGGGTTTAAATCTCATGCACAAATATGCTATTTTTATATTGTAACATTTAATATAAATTTGGTTCAAATAAAGTTGCCTTATAGTTTTTATATACACATTTTCTTTGTTTATTAATCAGGGCTGCCATTTTTAAAACTAAATCTGAAAACTGTGTATATTTAAAATAATATATTCATATTTACTAAAGATTATATGTACCCTTTACGTTTTAACAATAGAGTGAACACAGAGCTAATTTTCAACAGGGTTGTGTTGGGTGAAGGTAGGTTAATTACATTGGGTGCTCTAGTTACAGCAACAAGGGTTTTGATACAAAGTTTTGAACCAGCACCATTTTCCATAGTCCTCTGCTACCTTATTTTTTCAATGGATACCTATATACAGGAGCACAGGGACCTCTGAGGTCCAGAGACCTATTACAACAATTGTCAAACCCAACCTATATTGGGCCCTAGGCATATATAAGCCAGACACTGAATGAATGTTCCCAACTGTTTTAATGGACACTTTACACTCCTATAAGGACCCTTTCCCATTGACAAAAATATAATGGTTCACTTCTCTAACTGTACACCCATAGTGGGTGAGTACTTCTTCCCCCACTTACTAATTCTCTTTTCCATGGACCACCAATGTAAGAGACCCCGCTTAATGTTATGTGAATAGATATTAAAAGGGCCTGTGTTGACTGACATAAGGAGGGTGTACAGGGGCATGGCTTAATATGAGGTAGTTTAAAATAAAAACTGAATATGGGGGAGCTGTACCAAGTTCTGATTTATTCCTACTGACCCTAGTGCCAACTATCTATTTTTGCCCTTCTCCTACCTCAAGCAATTACCTTGTCTAGGTATCATAGTCATACCATTAGATATAATAGAAGCACAGGGCTTGTTTTTTGTTATGTATTGTGATATCACTGTGTTTGATATTGCGATGTAATAATAATTGAATATGCAGCATATTATGGTTTTGCTGGATATTTTATAACATGCTGCTGCAGTCTGATATGTTATTGCTGGTTTATATAATGGTTGATATGTCCTAGTTTTTTCAGTCATGGTGTTAAAGTCTAAATCAGTGTTTTTCAACATGTTTTAACTTAGGGGAACCCTTAAAATTACTTTTAGGTCTTCGGGGAACCCCTGCTATAATTACTTTATTGACAACTCACAGTACATTAGTGTGGTGGTCAGTGGGAAGAATGCCTCTTACATTGTTGGCTGTTGGGATTTAGAACTCGAGCAGAAAAGAAATTTAATGCACTGTTGTGGCAAACATTTTTTTAACCACCTTGCAGTTAAGCCCGACCTTCGCTCGGGCAAAAAAAAACTGCAAGGATGGTTAAGCCCGAGATTTTGTACATCCATACTTACCTGGTCCCCCTGTGCTCATCCAGCGTCGTCCTCCATCGATCATCGTCCGCCGATCTCTC
>NC_092860.1:52418474-52451520 GCF_032062135.1 Pyxicephalus adspersus
TTCAAACATTTTTTATATTCATATTATCTACTAGAACCCTTGTTCGGACATATTTCTGTAAGTTACAGGTCTACAATTTAAAAAAAAATTTCATGAAAAACAGTGGATCACTTTTGGTACAGAAATCTAGACCTCAGTGTAACGCTCAGGAGGTTAAGCCATTGAGCTTTTTAGTATGACCTGTTCTGCTTTCATTGTTTGATATTGTAGATTGCATGGCTATGTGCTTGATTTTATATTAACTCCTGTTAACCATAGATGCATGAACAAACTTGGAAACCTAATGTTTTAGAGGTGCTTCCACATGCTGTTAGCCACATATTTTATATAATATAGAGGGATGTTGAGGAAGTGGCATGCAATTCTCAAATCTGACAAGTTACTCATTTCATCTCTGGCAGTATATGCCAGTATTTACTAGACCTAAGGGTAGCAAATAAGTGAAGTTGATTGTAAGATTTAGATACAATATAAATATAAAGAAGAGGGTTCTTCAACTGCAATTGTAAGATCTACGTCCCTCAATCGTAAGTGGACTCATTTCCCTCCTATTTTCTGTTTACTGGACTTTTTAATGTCTACAAGCTAGGACAGCTGGTAGACCAATTTACACCATGGGTTAAGCTCTGTGGAAGGATCTCTTCTTCTCTCAGGTATTGGACTCAGATCTTTCAGAGGGAGAAAAAGTTAAATCTAATTCTGTGTTGGCATTTCAGACTTGATTTTCAATATTTAGAATTGATTTGGAAAATGTGAAAAACCTAAAATGTACTCACTATAACAGGTCATGTTCAGATGGTCCAAGGCAGCTTGTATATGGTTGCAGGTAGATATTGGTGGCTAAAATAAAAATAAAAGCTATATTAACATGCATATCAAATAGTCTAGTTTGAATGTTCTCTCTTATGAATCATCACAATATTTAGTATGGAGAAATATGCATATTTGCCTTCAGTAAACCCTTTGGAGTTTCCATACACTCAGGGCGAAGTCTTTAAAACTCACTTTTTACCCCTCCACAGGTTATATAATCTATTATTTATTATATATAATATATTTTCAAATTTTAAATTTGGTATATTATTGAAGACATGTGTAAGACAAAAGAATTGTCTTCTAACAATGTTCACAGACAGATTATTTTACTGTATTAAATTTATACCAAGTTCAGTGGGTCACAGGTTTACATAAACTTAAACAGCTTGGAAATCTTAAAAAAGACCTTTATAAAATGTCAACTCCCCACAAATCTGGTTCCAGAACGCCTGAAAGTTTTATGCTAATCTGTACAAACAACATGGTATAAAACAAATATAAAAATGGGACTATACAGCCGTCATACCACTCAGAAAGGAGACAAATTCTTGCAAGAAAAATGCAACTGAATTCCATAACAATAGTAAAGGACCTTGTGAAGATATTGGAGAAACAGGTAGATATATGCAGTATACAGTAAATGAATCCTATATCAACATGACCTGAAAGGTTGCTCAGCAAGGAAGAAGCCATAGCTGCCATAAAAAAAACAAACTGTGTGATGGCACTTGGGAACAAAGATTTCCCATCTCTGGAGAAATGTCCTCTGGTTTGATAAATTCAAGATTGAACTATTTTGCCATAATTAACATTGTTATGTTTGCATGAAGAAGGGGTGAGGCTTGCAAGTCAAAGGACACCATATCAACCAACTAACTTGGGGGTGAGTCCGCCATGTTGTAGGGGTGCTCAGGCACAAGAGGGACATGGGCCGTTCACAAAAAAGATGGCATCACAAGGAAGGAATATGATGTAGATTTACTGCAGGAACATCTCAGGAACTCAGCAATAAAGGTTAAGCTCAGTCACAAATGGGCCTTCCAAATGAACAATGACCCCAAGGACCACATGGCCAAGATATTGGAGAACCCATTGCAATGTTCTGTCCTCAATCCAAATAAAAATTTATGGCCAGAACTGAAAAAGCATGTGTTATCAATGTGTTTGCCTAAGGTAAATTTTAAAAACAGTTTTAAAAAGTTTAATTTATTAAAAATAGTTCTATGTATGGTACACTTATTTTAATTTTTTTCAGGTAATGCGGCCCTTGAATTTAAAAACTAAATCAATTTATTTCACAAAAAGCCTAGGTCTACTGTAGATAGACTATAGATAAGTAAAAGTTAACCAGTGCTTACATCAAAACCACTATATAGGTGGCAGATATAGAAAACTGGCACTTACAGGTACCAGAAATTGAGGTTAAATATTTTGCAATAAACCCCAACAGATCAGAAAGTCAGGGTGCTCAATTATGTAAATATGAATTCTAATTCGGTAAAACTAAATGTCATCCAATAGAGAGGTGTAAGATTAGTATGCCAGAATGAAGATTCAGAAACCTGCATTAAGGTGTTCTCTGCGCTTTGGGGCTCCCTAATTATTTCTTACTCTCCGCATCATGCTAGAAAGATTCCCTTCACTTCCTTAAAAATGAAACAGGAGGTAAGAGGAAATCTTAACAAACTGACAAAATATTAATTCTATGAAGGTTGTTCTCAGTACAGATGTCCCCAATAATAAAATGATTTTCCAGTGGTGCTGAGTAGCTCAATTATTACAAAAAGTATCAAATATCTTTTCTATGGAATTATGAGATGAAGCAATGTTCATTTTTTTATTTCAAGCTAGTCAATTTTATTTGTAAACTGTTTTGGACAAGAATGTTTATTACTTCCTCTTGTACTTCCAAGAGAATTGAATAGCTTGAAATAAAAGTCTTCATAAAAGCAAAATACCAATGCAAAAGTAAGAAAGTTATTTTTGAGAAAATTCATAACTATTTGTGTCAACTGCAATGCCCCTGGACATAGTATTGTCCCTAAAATGTGAATAGTTAAGAAGACTTTTGTGAACATTTCCCAGCCTATAAAAAATAATGTTAAGGTGTAGTTATGAAAACACATTTTAAGTCTATTTGCTGATATTTAAGTTACTTACAAAGCTCCTGAACATAGTATTGTCACCAAAACGTCTGTTGTGGGACACAAACCCACAGCCTGAAGTCAAGGCTGTGGCTTTGTGTCCCAAGTGAAAAATGTAAAAAATAGGTTAACAGGTTAAACATAGTCGGGAACTTGTAATAAATTTGAGACATGTTCCTTTTAAACCCTTTGCACTTTTTCCATCTAGGAACTTTGGTGCTAATACTATGGTAAAGGGCTTTGCAGTGAATTTTGTTTTATAGTTTTCTGACTTGGGACATGTGCAAGCTTGTTCAGTTTGGCGTTGAGCTACCTATCTAATACACCTAATAAGCAGCACAATGGGCAACTAAAGGAACACACCCTGCAGATTGGCTGCTAATTGTAAGACATTGGCTTAAAGTTGTCAGCCCTGAAACTTTTTGTGCTGTTTCTAGTAAGATTTCCAAGTAGGACATACAATGTCAAATATGCTAAAAAAAGATTTATGCTTTGACTTATTACTGAACAATTTTGGCATAAATATTTACTAATAGAGAAACTCTAACTAGTTTGAGGGAAAAACACAACATTTTACTAGTTAACAAATGAACACCCATAATATTTCCTTATTTGCTTGAAAAGAGCAATGAGGATATACAAAGTAAAGAAATCTATAGCAAACAATTAGATCAAGATCATCTTCTAAAAGATCTAAATCTAGGACAATCTAGGATTGCTCATACATCTTCAATGCTTTTTGCTTTATTCTGTAATAATTAAATATGTTTCTGTTTATGACATGTTTCTATTTAAAGAAGTATATCTTTGCAAGATTGACAAGATTATTTGTTGGTAGAAGATCTTGCAACATTATACAACAAATAAAAGTCTAAAAACAAGTCATTATATACCAAGTATTTACAAAGTTGGTTGTACTCACAAATCTTGGACAGGTTGTTGTTCTGTTCAGGTTCAAGAATACACGCATCCGGCTCACAGTATCAGTGCAGTTTTTTATCTCCTTCTCTGCAGTGCCAAGTTTACGAATCAGCAAAGTGTAATTACTTTTCAGCAATGCATAGTCAACTGTTAAGGTTTTGTAACGATTCTCTACACTTTTCAGGCGATCTTCTGTGCCAGCATGGGCATTGCCATACAGCATGAAGAGCACCAAGCCAAGGATGATAAGGAACTGGATGATAGATGAAAAAAAGAAGAAATATTTCATATAATGCCAGCATCCCTTTTGCTTGGATTTAAACATTTCCTTGGACTCCAAGCCAAATTTGGCCATTGCATAGCTTGAGTCCATATTTGCTTCTTGCCCTAATATTAAGATTATTTTCTTTCTTGTCTTTGTATTTTTCTTCCTTCGCTCCTTACTCCTTAGAAGGAGTTGAAAGATATCCCCTACAAACCTGCTGCCCTTAAGGTTACCAGTAAGAACTCAGTAAAAGCTCTGTTCTGCATAGGACTTCTATCTTAAAGTCTTGATAGCCTCATCATTTTATCTTGAGAAGGCTTTGGGACAGGGTGGAGTTTTTCACAGCCACTTACTGATAACAGTTTTTTAATGTTTCCCAAGACTGGCTCCTTCCTGCTGCTCAGGATGCGTCCAGTTTCCTCAAATTTGTCATAACACTCTGCACTGTGAAAACTCTATTGTTAATGGGTTTAATGGTCACAGAACATAAATTGTGTCAATGCCTATTACAATCTGAACTGTAATAATGAATTGATCAGCCTAATGATAAACATTCCAGAGGAAAACATCCATATTTCTTAAATGTCCTGTTTTGGAATTGTACACACAGACTTTATTTACTTAACATGTTCAAACATTACTATCTTTGATGTGATCATGCAGGTTATTTATTGCAGAAAGGACAGGCTATTTCTCTTCTGCACTAAACAAATTTAACTGACTTTTCACAATTTATTTTACCAAAAACTCACTTCTTTTTGCTTCTTTTTTGGCGCTGACGTCTTCACATAGTCGTCTTCCCGCTTTAGAATCTTCAGCCATATTGATTGGCTGTGCCGGAATGATATAAATCTTATGCATGCACACAGACGTTTATTCATTCCCTGCATGCACAGCCCACTGTACATCGTACCAAAAAATAGTGAACAGACAAGTATATTGGTTTTGTTTTTTTGCCAGAAGAGACGAAAGTCCCTGTACTCTCTCTTCTACAAAAAAAAAACCTGTCTGCTCAGTGTTTTTTTTCCAATTTTACTTTGCTGTTCTCCTAGAAGCTACAATAAAAGTTATTTAGGGAAGTGAAGAAAGGAGCAAGTGAGTTGGGCCTGCACAGAGAATAATTAGAAAATCTTAGAAAGGGAGAGTGCTGTAAAATGCAAAAAGTTTGTGTATATTTCCTATCTATATACAAATAAATATTTATTATATCACCAAAAATTCCAGAAGGATTTTGGGTTAGGTATAGAAAGAGCACAGCAGTAGCTGACTGCATTTTGTCTTACTGTGTTTAACTGACAACACATCCTGACCTGTCCTTTAAATAATAAATGATCCAGTTTTGTATGAAAAAATTAGCTTTTAGCGCATCATTGATTAAGCCCATGGAGTGAAATGCATCAGGGTCTGGAGATGTGTTGTGGATTGGTGAATTGTTACAATTCAATAATACACAGATACATACAATGACAAGAGCTTGCATTGGGGTTTTTCAATAAATTCATTTTCTGCCTTTACACTGCTCTGACAATTTGGCTTTATCAGTAAGAACAAAGCAAGCAAACCCTGGAAACTTTACAAAGGAGTCATAGGGCCACCTGCTGGATTAAATGCAAGCTATTTAAAGTGAAATGAAACCCTAAAAATAAAAAAAGGCAAGCAGATGGGCCTCTTTTGATAAAGGGACATCACCTTTAAATTTGAGTGGTCACATTTTTTTTTAGAGTTTATTTTAAACGCTTTAATATTTATCACACTTCCATAGATGTCCATCAGTGTTTGAGAAACACAAAATCACGTTCTGATAACAAGAATGTTTGTAGAGTGGGAAAATTTAGAATTTGACATTTAGATGGTATTAGTATGTAGTTTACCAGTGAGTATTTTCTGCTCTGCTACTGTCATCCTCCACCATGTATTTCAGTTAGAGGTGAGCATAAGGGAAAAACTTTAAGTCAAATCTGAGATTTTAAAATTCTGAGCAAAAAAAGCTTTAAATAAGTATTTTTTTGGTGAAAAATCACTGGAAGTTGTTTCTTTAGCCAATTTTAAAAACCTTGGTAAGCCTGAATTCTTTTTTCTCTTTTTTGAGAAAAGTTCACCTCTAATTCTGCAGAGAAAATCAGGCAAATTTTGACATACTGGGAAAAAAGTTGCCTATGTTGCTGTAATTTCACTTTGCTCACTTCCGCAAACAACTATTAATCAGTGTTGCATGACCTTTTTTTGTTTCAATCCGTTTTTATTGAATATTAATAACATAACAGAACAAGAACAGAAAATGACACATATATAAACACGGGGGCTTTCAGCCCTTACTTGCAAAAACACAGTATACAAAAAGTGACATTTTACATTGACATATCAGTTCTTAAAATTAAACGTAATGGGGTCAACCAAGGAAAAAACACATAGGGGTTGGGGTTGGGAAGCAACCAAAGAAGAAAACACCCCAAATCAAACAGTTTTTATTGCCTGAGTGAGAAAACATAGCAGCTGTTAGAAAACTAAATACTCGAATAATCCTCGAGAGCCTCAAAAGCGCTCTCCGACCCCTCTCTGGTTATAACCAGGAATGCCACCATTAATTCCTAACCATACACAAAGGCAAAACATTTAGCCCAGGGGTAAATATGGGGTAGGTGAAGGGGTGGGGGGGGAATGTCCGGCTGATCATTTGCATATACAAGCCCAGAATCCACTAAAAACCTAATTATAACAGAAAGTACAACTCCCTCGCACTCCGCAAAGTTTACTGCCAAATCAATTTAAATTGGGACGATTCTTTGAACCAGTCCCAAGCCGACCATGTCAGCTTATATTGCTCCGTCTTATCCTCATCTTCAGCTATTAGTCTCTCCATGTGTTGTATTTTTTCCAGTTCCACCAACCAATCTCTCATTGTGGGTACCAAGGGCTGTTTCCACTTTCGGGGTATAATTGTTCTGGCTGCCGTGAGAAAATGTCTAAGCACATCCTTCTTACAGACCTTAATGGACCCAGGAAGAATGGACAGTAGCGACATTTGGGGGGTAAGCTTTAAATTAGAACCGGTCATGCTATTATAGATATCAGCTATCTGATCCCATATTTTACGAATACCCGGGCATTCCCACCAAATATGTAGCAATGTGCCCCCTTGGGAGTCACATCTCCAGCACCGATCAGAGATCGAAGAGGAGATACGATGAATGTCCGTGGGACATAAGTACCACCTGGAGAGGATTTTATAATTAGTCTCCTGGGCCCTACATGGTATAGCCATCATATGGGTCAGGACAAAAGCCTTTTCCCACTCAAGTGGGGAAATAACTACCCCCAATTCTTTCTCCCAATACCTCGTGAAGGTGGGGGTCTTATTAGCATATATTCCAATCAGTATCTCGTATACTTGGGAAATAACATGAATCGGCCTATTTTCAGACTGTAGTAATTTTTCGAATGCCGTAAGACTCCCTAGTGTGGGTAAGGAAGCTAGAAATTGTGTTATAAAAGAAGATAGTTGGATGTGTAATAGCCATGCATTCGGCATCCGCTGCACCCTGGCGTCCAAAGAAGAGAGGGGTGGCGCCCTCCCATTCTGCAGAACACTGCATAACTGCCTATGATTGTCAGCCGTCCAGGATAGAAATTTTTTGGCGTGCATTGCAGGAGCAAACAAGGGATTATCAAACAAGGGGGTCATGGGCCCCACTTTAGAGGACACATGACCCCCCCTGACAAAAATATCCCACTCCCTCAAAAAATCAGATGTGACAATTGGAAGTGGGCGGTGTGTTTGGAGCCTAGACCTGTCTATCCACAATAAGGAGCGGAGATGGGGGCCAAGATATTTTCCAAGAGGACCCAGCTCTTCCGGTCTCTATTATGAAACCAGTCAACCATCCGAGTCAGCATAGCCGCTCTGTAGTAGCATCTAATATCAGGAACACCCGCACCGCCTAAAGTTTTAGGTCTAGTAAGATACCGGAGAGCTATTCTGGGGCGCCTCGAGCCCCACAAAAACTGTCTGCAGAGCTGCTGCATTTTGCCTAAAAAGGCCTGCGGCAGATAAATCGGAACCGTCTGAAAGACGTAAAGTAATTTAGGTAAAATATCCATTTTGAGAGCATTAATCCTAGCAAACCAAAAGAGAGGAAGTAAATGATATCTCCCTAACTCCACCTTCAATTTGCCCAACAGTGGTTCATAGTTATAACTAAGTAATTTAGTCGGGTCTGCTGTTATAAAGACCCCCAGGTACTTGAGCTTCTCGGTACAGAGTCTAAAGTTCGTATGATTCTTAAGGTAATGGACCTGGGGAGGCAAAAGTGAAATATTTAGTATTTCGGATTTGTCAAAATTCACTTTAAAGTTACTCAGCATCCCAAATTTCCTAAACTCTTCTAAAATCGCTGGTATAGAAGACTGAGGAGACGATATGTACATTAGGAGATCGTCAGCAAATAGGGACAGCTTATAATGGTAATTCCCAAACTTTATCCCTTGTACTGACTCATTTGTCCTCAATGCCCTGCCAGATGTTCCATCACTATAGCATACAGTAGGGGGGATAGTGGGCAACCCTGTCTAGTGCCATTAACAATAGGAAATGGTGCCGACAGGCTCCCATTGACCCGCACCCGGGCTGAAGGAGCTGAGTAGAGCGCGGCTATCCTGGCCACCATCAATGGACCCAATCCTATCTGGCGCAAGGCCTGATACATAAAAGTCCAGTTCACCCTGTCGAACGCCTTCTCCGCATCAACCGATAGCAAGCATACAGGAGCCTTGGACATTTTGGCGGCATGGGTAATCAATAGTGTTTTAAGCGTATTATCCCTGGCCTCCCTTCCATTAATAAAACCCACCTGATCGATGTGGATCAGGTCCGGTAAGTACCGGGATAATCGATTGGCTATCAATTTAGAGAAGAATTTGGCGTCCACGTTATTTAAGGAAATCGGTCTATAGTTTGAGCACACAGAATGGTCCTTACCTGGCTTAGGGAGAACAGTAATATGCGCCTCTGAACTTTGAGCAGGGAAGGGGTTCTCACCTGATATAGAAGAAAATACCCTCGCCATGAACGGGGCTAGGACCTCTACATGCATTTTATAAAATTTGGGTGTAAACCCATCTGGTCCTGGACTCTTTACAGCTGGGGAATTTTTAATTACCGCAGACACCTCTGCCTCCGTGAAAGCAGATTCCAAACTGGCAGACATTGCCGGATCTAGTTCTGGCAACGCAGTAGAAGCTATATAATCTTGAAGGGAAGGGGTAGAATGCGGTGAGGTTTGGATATTGTACAGATCAGCATAAGATTGTTGGAAAACTGATAATATTTCCTGTGGGAAGGCAGTATTGTTACCTTTAGCATCCCGTATTTGTGGGATATATGTAGCCGCTGGTCTGGGGTGTAGCCCCCTCGCCAAAAGACGGCCACATTTCTCACCATATTGATAGTATGATTTGCGGAATTTATCTCTAAACTTTTGGTGAGCTAAATCGTAAAGTTCAAGTAAACGACTCCTAGCGGAGGTTAGTTCAACAAACACATCTGAGGACATGTTACTTTTATGCAATCTTTCTAGTTGTCGTATATTGTCGAGCGTGTGGGTAATCTCTTGGGATCTGATTTTCTTAAGTCTAGAACCCTGCTGGATCAAAACCCTGCGAAGAACAGCCTTAAGGGCCTCCCATTGAAAAGGGAGGGATGTCTCATCAGACTCATGGTCTTTCATAAAATTTCTTATGGTGTCTAAAACTGTCCTTGCGCAGACCGAATCTCTAAAAAGAGAGTCGTTTCATTTCCAGGTCCACTCTTTGAATCCCATAAAGGGAGTCAGGAGAGTTAACGAAACTGAGGCATGGTCTGACCAAGGGCAGCTTTCAATAGAGGCTTCTGGTTTCCAGTCCATTAACCTATGGCTGATAAAGATATAGTCAATTTGAGAGTAAGTACGGTGGGGATTGGAGTAAAAAGTGTAATCCTTGCCGCCAGGGTGCAGGGTCCGCCACGCATCAATCAGTTGTAAATCAATCAATTTGGCCTTAAATGCGTTCAATTTAGAGTAAGGGATGGAGGAGTGACCTGTTGATGTGTCTACCCTAGGGTCCAGAGGAAAATTAAAGTCCCCACCAATAATCAAAGTACCTTCTGCGAATGAACTAAGCTTAGTCAGGAATTGGACAGCTGCTAAAGTCGGCTGTTGGATAGGAGAGTAAAATGAGGCAACCGTGTAAGTCTTATCCCATAAGGAGATCTTTGCCAACACAAATCGTCCCAGCGGGTCAATGCAGGTGTCCAGTACCTGAGTTGGGATTGATTTATGAAAAGCTATTGACACCCCCTTCGTTTTACCTTCAGGGTTAGAGCTATGAATCCATGTAGTGTAATAGCGATTACGTAGTGACGGTATCTTTGGAGAATGAAAATGTGTTTCCTGGAGCATTAAGATATGGACTCTGGCTTTGTGCTGACTATACAAAACCTGGGAGCGTTTGTTAGGGCCATTAAGGCCTTTAACATTAGGAGTACGTACTTTCAACCTTTGCGGAGTGCGTGTTTGGGTAGCCGGCATATCAGCTGCAATAAATACTGTTTAGGCTTAGTTGCGGGGTGACCCAGGAATTGAAAATAAAATCAAACAACCACCCTCTAATAAGTAGGTATGATGTTAAAATTACAGCGACAGGTCAGTCGGAGCTTGAAATTTACTGAGGTGTGGGTAAGGGAAGGATGGGGGGCAACAGTCGGCTGGGAGGGGCTATGTCCCAGACGTCCAAGGGGAACTCTAAGTTAAAAGGTATCACCTTAAGTGCCGCCTAAACCGGCGGTTCTCCTATGTGGGGGAATGTGGCAGGTCGATAGGGAGACAAAATATAACCACCTACAAAACCGTGTCCACTCGGGGGAAGAGCCAATAGTATATGAATACCTCTGGGAACCGTGTAAAGTTGCAGAAAATAGTAACAACATCACATCAGTCAGACAAACAAAAACCATAAGAATGGCATAAAAGAAATTTAAAAGAAAAAAAAAAAAAACTACGCCTTGGCTTGATACCTGAGAAACCTTCCCCGCAGCCCTTGTTGGTCCGAGTCTAAAAGATCTCAGCAAACACAGATAACAGGGGCCTCTTCTCAAGTGTGAAACCCATGCCAAGTGTACGTATACAAATCAGGTACAAACAAACCACAAATACATACAATAACATGTAAAGAAGCGAGCCCATACTTAATATAAACTATAAATAACTCCATACATTACCAGGAAGCAGTCACGCCTGTAAACCTTTGTGGGAGTAATAGTGAAAGACAAAAGCCATAGGCCAAAACAATATAAAGTACGTAGAACATATGTGTCCAAAGAAGAATTCAGCCATTTAGATGTATAAGGCACATTAGAGGAAAAACTCTTGCTGATCCGCCGAGATCATCTTGGGTGGGCTGAGGCACAGGCACCCAGACAACAGTGGAAGTAGAAAGATCACTTAAGGACGTGAGGTTGGCACGGGCATAGATGGATCTGTCCCTGGACTAGTGCCCTGCTGCCTTCCAGGAGAAGATAGGATAGAGGATGCCGGCCGGAGCCGGTCTGGACGATCAAGGGATCCAAGAGGTAGGGAAAGTGGTACACCTGGCCAATCCGGCAACTGCACATCAGGAAGCTGAAGATTCCTGAAGAACTGTGGTAAATCCGCCGGACCTCTGAGGGAATAATTCTTACCCCCCGATCTAGCAATAAGATGAAACGGGTACCCCCATCGATAGGAAATATTCCGGTCACGGAGCACATCTAGTAAAGGTCTAACAACCCTTCGTAGATCCAGTGTATGTTTGGATAAGTCCGGCATCAGTTGTATTTGGGCCCCAGCATATTCAATAACATTAGCAGCCCTGGCTTTCCTCATAATGTCCTCTTTGGTTCTGTAAAAATGAACCCGACATATCACATCTCTTGGTCGCTGAGGGTCCCTCCCACGAGGGCCCAGAGTCCTGTGTACTCTATCGATTTCAATATCCACATCTGGGGGGATCGCTAATAAATTTGCAAAAATAGTATACGCAGCATTATATAACTCAGAATTGGGTACTGATTCTGGTAAGCCACGAATACGGATATTGTTACTCCTATTATGGTTCTCCGCGTCATCCTGCATAAGGTATAGCATATTAATTTGCGCCGCCTGGCGCTCCAAAATAGCCGCATGGGAAGCCATTTGAGAAGAAAGATCCGTATAAGCACTCTGGAGCTCTTTAGTAGTACTAGAAACCTGTTGCAAGGACTGTTGAATATGGTGGAATTCCGCCTTACAACTTGCCTCCAGCCTCCCAATACTATGATCTAAATCGGAACGTGTAGGGAGCGCCCTTAAATGAGCCTTCCAGTCCCAATCATCATCCTCCACCCCCGGAGTAAATAGGGCCCTGGAGGAATCCTCCATAGGGGATAAAGTGCTGGGGCTTGGTGGGTTATAACAACCTGGGGAGGCAGTCACCTGCCCTGAAGAAGGTACCTCAGTTTCCATGGAAGTCCCGGGTTCCAGAATTGGAGTAGGCTCTGTAGATGCGGGGATGCCCCTGGCCGCATCCACCCGCGATCCGGATTCTGGGAAAAATTGAGGCCGCGGCTTTGCGGCCTGGTCTACCACGGCTCTGCTACCAGCTGTGAACAGGCTGGAGATGCTCTTAGAAGCCGGCGTTTCCCCTCCTGTCCGGCCCTTCTGCCCCCCTTTCACCTTGGGTCCCATCTGAGAGGCGCTGGAGGCACGAGTGTGCTGTAACAGTCGGCTTCTCCCCCCGTGGAACATGGAGCGGTGCAGCTACACATCCTGCTCCGCCATTGGCCGGCCACGCCCCCCGCATGACCTTTTTTTAACATGAGGAAACCCTTGGAATAACTTTTAGGTATTGAGGAACCCCTACTATAATTACTATGTCCACAACTCACAGTACATTAGTGTGGTTAGAGAGAAAAATGTTACCATTACAAATCAATTACAGCTAAGAAGTTTGTTGGTGTCTGAACTGATCTGAGAGTCACAAACCACTCAAAGAACCCCTAGCAAACTCTAAAGGAACCCTGGTTGAGAAACACTGTTATAGGGGGTGGCACTATCGTCATTTCCACTGCCCCCTGTAAAAGACAGTGACAGGTGTGCCAAAGTGGCAGTATGTCATTGATGCAGAGCATGGGCTCTTTTGCCCATGTTCTGTTAGTTGGTCCTGCTCCAGATGCTCACACACAGTAGTTAGTAGCAGACATTTTTATTCGGTGTTCATTCCCGCTTCCATTACATAAATCTATTCATATGTATAAAACTACTTTCTCAACCCGCTCCAACGAGATGCCATATTAAAGTTGTACCAGTATCTCAGTAGTGAGACCCCTAGAAACCATACACAGCATATAACATATTGCTACATCCTTTCCCTTTTAAATGAAGTAACAATGAAATCTAACTAACACAAAATGGTGAAAATGAACAAGTAGAACATAACTATAAGTTAGATATAATCCTTGAGGTGGGCTGGCTTTCTGATTGTTCTGCCCGCTCGCGTAACATATGAGGTTTCTTCACACAAATCTTGGTGTTCTTCTGATTCTGGCAGTCTATTTTCTGGGACTGGCCAGAGACCTCCCCTAGCACCCTAGCACCTCCCTCAGCAGTCTTCATTTCTTTGTTGCCTGTATTCATAGTGTCATTGCTTTGAGTGCCTATATATTGTTCCTCGGGCCCTGTAACCTCTCTTTCTTGTGTTTTTCTCAGATGTCTCCTATTTCTCCTCATTAATCTTCCTTCCTTGCATAGGACTGTGGTGCAATTTTCTGGACAACCTTTGCCAGTTTTTGTCATATTTGCCCATTGGCTGAATCCGTACATTTTCATTTCTCTGGAGAACAGGCAGATCTTTAGCAGATTTATTGTAATAAAAAGCTTGCCTATCTTGATTCTTCTTCAGTTTGACTTTAACATTGCCCACAAGCTTTGGCTTTAGTAGTTGACCTGCAGTTGGTAAGAGCGTCCTTGTACGTCTACTCATAAGCCGCTGTGCTGGACTTGTGTCTAGGCTTCGTGTGGGCTTGTTTCTGTGGTCCAGTATAGACAGGTATATATCTGTACCTGCCTGTTTAGAGTCTTTTGGCTGTTTTTACTGCTGACTCAGCTTTACGATTACTCTGAGGATATCCTGGAGATGATGTCTGGTGCTCAAATTCCCACCTGTCCCAGAATTTTTTGAACTCTTCAGATGTAAATTGAGCAGTGTTGTCAGAGAGCACAATATCAGGAATGCCATACCTGGCAAAATGGGCCTTGAGTTTTCTAATTACTGTTTTTGCCCTTGTGTCCTCTAAGTAGTCTATCTCCCAAAAGTTGGAAAAATAGTCCACAGTTACCAGATATTCTTTGTCGTTCCACGTGAACAGATCTATTCCTACTTTTGACCATGGTCTGTTTGGAATTGTATGTGGTTGCAATGTCTCTTTTGGTTGCTTATCCTTGCATCATGCACATTATTCACACTGTGCTATAAAGTTTTTTATGTGGTCATTCATTCCAGGCCAATAAACATATGTCCAGTGTAATCTTTCTATTACTTCCCTTCTGAGGGATACGAGTATAACAGCCCTTTCTCCTTTAAAGATGATACCATGCTGCACAGAGAGTTCATCTCTTATGTGAAAAAATGGAGAAACTTCCATAGGAGCATGATGCTTGTACTTTGGCCATCCCTTCAAGACGACACTCTTTAAGATCTGTAGAGTTTTATCATCCTCTGTACCAGTCTGTATTTGTTTCAGTCTGTCTTTTGAGACAGACAGTTATTCACACATATTTATGCTTTCAATGTCTTTTTCTTCTTCACCTGTGATGGGTAGGTTTGTTCTGCTTAGGGCATCTGCAATCAGTAAATCCTTCCCTGAACAGTAACAAATGTTAAAATCGTATTTCTGGAGGCATAAAAGCATACGCTGCAGTCTTTTTGGGGCATTCAGTAGTGGCTTCTTTGTAATACTTTCTAAAGGCTTGTGATCCGACTGCACCACTACTTGTCGACCGTAGGTGTACTGGTGAAGTTTCTCCAACCCAAATACCACAGCTAGTAGTTCCTTCTCGATTTGAGCATATCCTGTTAGAGTTAAAGCTCTGCTTGCATATGTGATTGGCTGTTTATCCTGCATTAGTGTGGCTCCAAGGCCTGTTTCTGAGGCATCACATTGTACTTGCCACTGCTTGATCTGGATCAAAATATTTTAGTGTTGCTGTGTCTGCAATAGCATTTTCTACTGACTTAAAAGCAGTTTCATGGCTATCTGTCCATTCCCAGAGTATGTCTTTGTGAGTTAGCTATCACACATGTCTGATAAATGCTTGCTAAATTTAGAAAGATAATTCACCATGCCCAGGAATCGTTGTACTCCCCGTATATGTGTAGGTGTAGGCATGTCCTGTATTGCCCTCACCTTCTCTGGATCAACTTTAACACCCTTTGAGGTTAGTAGATGTCCAATATACGGTACTTCTGTCATTTTTTAATTGAATTTTTCCAGGTTCAGTTTGATTTGTTATTTTGTACATCTGTCCGGGAATTGTATCATCTTTTTATACTGATCCTTTGTTGCCGATTCTAGATTATCACCTTCTCCAACTATTAGTATATCGTCCGCTATTATTTTTACTCCCGACAGTCCTTCCAAAGCTTGCATCAATTTTTGTTGGAACACTTCTGGAGCCGGGCTTACTCCCATGGGCATCCTCAGCCACTTATAGCGTCCAAATGGGGTAGAAAATGTTGTCAATAAACTTGATTCTTTATCCAGTTCCACATGCCAGAAACCATTTTCCACATCACATACTGAAAAGATTTTAGCCTTTGAGAGATCAGGGAGAACATCTTCTATTGTAGGCATTGGATAGTAATAAAACAACTGCTATATACAACTAGAACTTTATTGTAGCCATTGCAATGACAGCAGTGTTTTCATGGTTTAAAAGAATGATCTTTATTCATGAAATATACAAGTGTGCATTTTGTCATGTTGCCACTAGATGACGCTCCCAGCAAATATTTCCATCCATACTCTTATTGACTTTCCAATTTACAACCTTCATCATTTTCAGTTTAACATTTTTCATTGACGTAAGTTTTTGTTCAGCATGTAACTTTATTAGTACAAATATACACTAACTATAAAAAGTAAATAAAAATCTTTTTTAACCGTTGCATTGTTTAATTAAAAAGGTTTTATAACTTGACTTTGCTAGCTGGGGTGTATTTGTATGCTGGTATACATTTTACCAAGCTGGCAAGTTTGAGGCTTTTGGAGAATAACCTATATTATGGAATTTTAACTGACTAAATTCTGCAAAGTTTGGAAAAGCATTTTGGGGTTTTGCTATAGTACACACATTATAAGAGACAGAAGGCTTCATTTACTATACCCTAGTTGAATCCTAGTTGAGAATGGTTAGTCTAAGTTTATTAGTTTGTTGGCCAACATTGTCATTCCATTGCTGCTTTTTCTGGGATTCCCAGAAATCCTGTTTGACAGTTGGACGTTCATTGATAACGTAATTCCTGGAGTTATATTGCCCGTGGCATCTGGTTCTATCCTTGTCTTCCTTTTTTTAGGGTCAAGAGATACATCGCAGGGTTCATGCACCATGCAAAGAATACAAAAGACAAAAGAGAAAAGTTTTTTTTTAGCAAAGAAGATTCTGTTAAAAATCTCTTCAAACTATTATTGAGGGATTCCAGATCTTTTTTTTAAATAGGAGCAGAAAATCAATAGTATGCCTTGTGGAACAGATCCACTGAAAACACAACTTAGAACAAAAGTGGTCTTTCAATGATAGAGATGATTTCTTGAGCAGATGGCTTTAATTGTAAATATGAACAAAAACATTTTTTTTGTCAAATTGTGTTAACATTACCTGATACAGAGTGATATAGCAGAGCATTTCTAGGAAAACTAAATGGTGATGAGACAAAATATTTCTCCCTAAACTATCCAACAACTGTAATTTGTAAAAATGTGTATCCATAAATAGACTTACTTATTCAATATTTTGATTGAATAGATTAAAGAACGTTCCCAAATCTAATCTTTGGGCCTGACATTCCTATTTCCCTGAATGCACCTGAAAATATAAAACACACCTTAAACACTACACTTACTGTAACCAGCAGACTATTTCAGTAAATCGTTACCAACATACAGGTAATTCAATTTGGAGGAGTCATATTTCCCATAAAAATGCATCTCCAAAGCAAATATTATTCATATAACATTGTTGTATGTAGTTTCTAGAATAATGCAAGTTAAACCCAACCTAGCCAGCTGATGTTTCTTTCAAATACATTTCACAACTGCTTTATGTATCTAAGTTGTATCTGAAAAAGTGTAAATTTGCATTTCAGATGTGAGGTTAACAGCCAGCTGGCAAAACAAAGAATAACACAAATATAGCCTTAAAATCTTGTAAATGGTTGAGATGTTCCCTGCCTTACAAATTAGTGAGCATATGGCAAGGATGGTATAAAATGATTAAAAACTACAGTTAATTTCCCTAGTGCATCTAGATTTACTAATCTAATTTTATTAATTATTTTCAGAATGCAAACCAAGCACAGCAGTGTATGCATTTTTGTGTAAATAATGAATATAAATAGATTCATATAATTACGAAAAACAGCATTAATTACAGTAAAACACAACAAACCAATCACAATTCACATTACTGATACTAAGCTACTATAGAATGACACTGGGTTATATGGGAGTTTCATCCTTTATCATTTTTTTAAAATATTGTTTACAATAAATTTTAATACCCTAAAGGCAAGACCATTTTGTCCTAACATGGTGCTTGAAATGTAAACTTAATTTAGTCTAATTAAAGCCATAATTTAGCAAAGCAAATTCTCAAAACAATCATGGTGATTAGGGTAAATTATAAGTGTTAGCTTTGTACATGAACTTCTAGCTTATCCATCTAGCTGATGCTGCCTGCATGTATCCCTGTGATGTGATGTCAGCTGGGAACCCTCCTGGTGTCACGGGTTTTGTAGAAATAATGAACTCTAATTGATGGAAGAACTCACCTCCATCCTGAGAGGAAAGGAGAAATCTATCCGTCTCCAATAGTGCTATTGGATGGCGTTTTTCCATGGAGTATCGGGCAGTTTTTAGTCCAGATCAATTTATTGAGGCATGTAGAGTTTTTTAATTTGAATGCAACATTCTTTTTTCTGGTCTTTCTCTTTCCTATCACCTCATCCTATCAACCGCCTATTTCTTTAAAAGAATAAAAATGCTTCAGTAGTAGTAGTAGTAGCTCCACAGTTCCAAACTTTGCTGTGGCTCTTTGCTTAGGTTAGTTGGTTATATTATTTCTTTTAATTTTGGGTGAGTGCCACATTCTGTATTGTTTCCTTAAATTCTGCTGACAAACTTTAAAAAAAACTGAGGTCTTAAATTTCTTCTCACCTACATCTTGCAAGTCCTGGATTCTCATACATAATATTCTCATAATACACGTGAAAAGCAGGGATGGTGGGAAATGTAGTCTGACATCTACCCTTCTTCCATCTTTGTATGTATCCCTCTGGCTGAATTCAGAGATTAGAGGAAACAGCTATATTGTGATGTTCAAGCACCTTAGGCCCATGAAACAGATATTCTGTCTACCATTCTTATATACTCATATTCACTTATCAACCTCACCATTAGAATTGGCTTGGCACAATTTTGGTTTTAGTTGTTTAAAGCCTGATGGAGGGGCGAGATCTAAATGTAACGCTAAGTTAACAGGTGAGCAGAATGGAAGTTAGATTGAATTTAGGATTAAGAAAATGCATATCATAATTCACCTCACTTAAAAAAGTTTAAGTTAACAAAAATTGGAGCCCATTATTTATTTACTGGCTAATTTTGTAATGTTCAACATATTATGTTCAAAACAAAAGTCTATAGCTGTATAATCGTACACTATAACATATTACCATTGACAGATGTCCATGGCCATCAACTAGGTTGGCCATAGAGCCCAGCCAATGCAGTCAATGTCATTCCTGATGATAGCCATAGCCCTTTGTAAAACATGGAGACAGGCATGCTAATGCAGAAGCCTGCCACTGTATGACCCCGAACACAAGTCTGAATCGACTCTAATCAAAACTACGCGACCACCACTAATGGTGGATAAGTGAAAAATTTTAGACAAACAGGGATCAGCTTCTCTTCCATTAATGTCTTGTTTCAAAACAAAAAAAAATTGTATTTTGAAAAATAAAAGTACAATAAAAACCAGCATGATAAAACTCATTTGTACATTTATGGCTTGGATAATACTGGATTATATCACAATAAAATAAACAATAATTTCAAGGGAAAGAATAGCACCTGACAAAACAAACTGAGCTTGTAGGTTGTAATAAAATTAATAATCTAAAAAGTATAAATTAATGTTTACTCTCCTACTGCCAGCATTGTCAAATGTGGATCCATTGACGAGATTTTCTCTGAAAAAACACATGGGTAGCCTCTCATGGCTGTCCTTATATGTGCTTGAAATCAGTTTTGAGAATAAAATGCAGTGTATTACAAAAGCTTTGTCATGCAGTTTAATGTGATTACTGTTGTGGTGCCGGGACGGTGCAAGGGATTATGGGTCATCCATAGTTCTCTACCAACAACCACAACTTCAAATAAACCAAAGCTCACTGAGGCTGGAATATATACCCATCCTAAGCAATGGAAGCATTCTTTCAAGGTTTAATGCACATCTGAAATTAGCCATCCTCATTTTCTTTAGAAACATACACACAAGTTTTTAATTTCTTGGCCAATGTCTTGGTTTCTGCACTCATTGGTTCCTCTTGCTTTCCCTTAGTTACTTCTGTATCCTGCCGTAGTAAAGATGTTGGCATAGGCCCATGAGTGCGACTGGGTACAACGTAGTTTGCCACTGTCCTATATGTCACATGTTGAAGAGCTTGCAGAGCTGGAATGAAGGCCAAGTAGGAGACACAGGTCATTGGAAAGGTGAGTATAAAAATAGCTAACAGAGTCACCTCAACCTTTAATAAATAGGATTTATGAGGAATGTAAAAAAGGATAATCAGAAAATTAAGAAAAGCGAAAAACTGTGGGATAGAATCAAATGTAAAGCAAACCAGAAACATCTAGTTATGTTTAGCTTTGTTTAGTTACACTTTAAAGCAAATATGATATTCATAAAGCCAAGTTTTTACAAAGTTTGGAAAGTATCTCACTTCTGTGGTTATTCTAGACTATGGCTCTATGCTTGATTCATACTAAAAATAATATCTTATCTACATGGTAATCTTTATACTCCAGTTTCCTCCCATCACCTAAAATTGTATTTAATCTGAATTGGTTTTTTGCCCAGATTGGCCGTAATGTGTGTTTGAGTGTGTTAGGGACATTCATGTGTGTGTTTCTTTCCTAAGAATTTGTTCAATAAAACAATTTATTCTCTTAAATATTTATTTTCCAAGAATGACCTGCGAATTAGTTTAGTGGCTAAAAGGAAAAGAAAGTAGCTGATACAATTGAAGTAGCTGATATGATTGAAGCAGGCTTGTAGTTTTTTGCTATTGTCCTAAAAAGACAGACCTGTACCAAACCTGTCCTTTTCTCTGTCCCCAACCTGTCCCAAACCTGTTTAAAAAAGTGATTTTGATATTCACTGAAACATTCCCTGGTGGATAATCAATTACTGCAATTGGACCTGTAAGATTGTGAACCAGTGAACGTTTCAGGGAAAGTCAAATTCACTGCTTTATAAATAGGCCCCATAGAATATATTTAATTAGCGGAGTTACGCACTTTAACCTGGGACATACCTAGAATGCCTCCCCCCCCCCATACACACACATAGGTACAGTCACTGTCCACATTCTTGGCTCTGTGAGTAATTACTGAAAGCCACTGGTCAGTTTGACAGAGGAGTTCCTCTCCATGTCCCAGATGTGCATAAAGTGGCTCCAAAATGAATAAATTACATTTATTGTATTATTTTCTTTTATATGCTCAGAATGGGATCTCCAGCAACTCAAAACCTATTTTGTTTAAAAAAAACTTGTTCCTATTTAAACACCCTTGGTAAATCCTATGGAACTACATTGATTGCTTTACTTCTTAGCCCTTTAGCTATTTTTAGACGAACATTAAAAACAATTAATTTGTTTACTGTGCACATTTAAACATTTATAGTTTGCTTGTAATTTGTTCATTTATTTTTTTACTATCATATTTAAAAAATGCACATGGCTTTAGTTTGTTTGTAAATTATTTTAGCATACCCAGCAGCAGATAACAATTAATCACAATTTTAGTATTGTTAATAGAACACATCACAGATTAAAATGTATGTAATTTTAAACTTTAAGCTTTATATAAACAACCAAAAATAACAATAATACTAATAATAATATTATCTGATAGAGAAAGAAAAATTAAAAAACCCAAAAATATAACATTAACAGGCATATCCTGTATAAACCATGTAAAATACAATTCTTTGGACAGAAAACACGCAAGTAGTGTCTCTATGTTTATTATTATCCGTAAAAATAGATAACAAGAGTGTTGGTCAAAACCACAAAAAATCTCATGTAGGAGCTCGTATGGGTATCCAATGGATCGCTGCACCTAAGAAAAATGGTGATATGACTTGCTGTACATACCCTACTGAAAATGTTCCCTATATATATTATATTATATATATGTTCCCTATATATAATATATTAAAAAATATATATTATTCCTCAATCTATGTTGTATAAAGTTATCTGAAAAAGTTACCAACAAAAACAACACATTCCTGGCAGACATCCTAAACTAAAACCTGGGTAGACAAGAATCTTTCCAGTCTCCCTGGGAAAATAAACCAGTACAATTATGTGGGAACAGGGTTTGGTACACAGTGGAGCATTTAAAGACAATCCATGCACCCCACATCTCTGAGAATTTGATTTGTCAATTATGTCCAAGCTAATGGCTCTTGGTTCCTCCATCAAATACACTGAATTTACTCTGCTCAGCCATAGCTTCACTGATGGAACTACTTGTGTGTTCCAGAACAGTGGATAACGCTGTGCGCCACGTTTAGCAAATGCAGTGTTAATGATTTTTTGTACCATTTGAAGGGCATTGGATGTAGATGCAGTAAACACACCTCCGGCGTAAAGGTAGAGAGGAGCCTGAAATGAAAATGTATTTTTTATCTATCATGTTCTGAACCTACTCAAGGTCAAACTGGTTAAAGAATATTGTTTCTTTTTTCTGTATCTTTATAATATTGTTTTATACTAAAATATTGCCTAAAAATAATGTTTGTACCCCAAAAATGATATATGGATTACTTTAGTATCATAGGGTAAATCTAGGTTAAAAGGCCCAGAGCCAATTTGCGCTGGCCCATGAGGGGTATACAAAATGAGGAGCTCATTACCATCTGTGTTACTATATGTTATTGTTAAACTACAATGCTTCTTTTTAATGCATCTTTTTTCTTTTCATGAACTGTGGGTCAGTTATCCTCTGGAGGCTGTCAGTTATTATATAATGTTTTCTCTTGCCACATTACAGTACACCCAAGAGGTCCTTGAATAATGACTTTTCTGACAAATGCACTGAAAAGAAGACAAAAAATACCAGATAATGAGACAACTTACTGGGCAGCTGGGACTAGAGTCAAAACATGTAGTGTAGTTAGCTGTAAAAGGAAACCAGTGGGTTACAATTAGTTATATAAAAATAAATACTTTTCCACTGTGATACAAATTAATCAGCTGGGAAATCATCTTTTCAGTACATTTTTTATTTATTAGATCTCCCTTATCTTGTTCAAATTCTTAAAAGAAGCATGTTTAAACTAGTGCTTTACATTTATATACATATATTTTTATTTCTTCCTATTTACAAAGTATACTTTTTATATTTTTTATCGAAAAAGCACAGAAAGCCTGCTATCTTTGAATATGTTACTCTGTAATGAAAACTTTGTGCCTGATTTTTTAAAGCTTTTCAAGACTGGAGATAGAGACTATCATGGAAGAACCTGGGTGATCCAGCAAACCTAGAATGGACATCTTAAAAAACTTTTGCTATCAGTGCAGGGGTGTCAAATTCAAAAAAAGAGGGCCAAAAATAAAAACTTAGACCAAGTCGCCGGCCAAACTTGAAATTTATGGAAAAAAACTATCTCAAAAAGAAGAAACAAGAACACATGAGAAGATCATGCAGCAATATGCAGACAATTGATCTAAATTAGATCAATCCACTGCATATTACTGCACGCTCTTCTCATGTGTTCTTGTTTTTTCCTATTGAGATTAATTGTTTTACTGTGCCAAAAAATGCAATGTGAAACCAAATGAATTGATCCATTCATTTGGTTTCACATTGCATTCTCTGGCACAGTAAAACACATAATATAGCAATAGCTCTATGATAATTTCTGATAATAATAATCCAGGTAATTCCTGATTATTGAGCTTACCTGTCAGTATAAACTCTGCGGGGTCCACACATAGGCTGCTGTTCAATAGACATGAGTGATGCCGCTACTACAATTCCCGTCATTACTTGCGTCTATAAAATGCGAGGTCTAGAGACACGAGTAATACCGGGAATTGTAGTACGGGCATTGTATTTGCGTCTATAGAACAGCAGCTTAATATGAATTGCAGCTGGCACACCATTACTACGGATTTCAGTAGCGGCAGGCTAGCTGCAATTCATATTAAGAATTCTTTTGTGGGCTAAAAAGAAGGAGGTGTGGGGTTTGACACCCCTGGGATGATGGATATTGACATAGGAGTGGTATGTAAGTGTAAAATTTGCTCATCAGTAAGCTCCAGCAATACCCAACTGTAATAGGGCTTCAGAGACTGCAAAGGCAAAGGCATGTCCTGCTTTTTCCTGTAGTTCCTTAGTTTGCTGTCTTTGCACCATTGGGGAAATGTTCGTCCACTTCCTTTTCTGGAGACTTTAAAAGATTTTCCACTTAGGCACAATATGGAGATTTGGGACTTCCCTTACTTTTAGTAACATTTTGCAATTCTATCCAAAACTAAAACAAATCCTGGAGACACACTTTAAGTGTCATACAGTTTTTAGCAGATTTGTGTGCTTGCCTTGTCCCTAAATTGACACAAAAACCCTTAATTCCTCAAATAACTACTAAAGTCCCTAATAGAAAATCTGTCTTCCTCATTAGCACAGACATCTGTATATAGTAGACATATGGGCTGTCCATCTGTCTACGCTAAAACCTTATAAAACAATAGGGACATTATTAGGTAGCCCATGGAGATATTTGGCACTGACAGTGCCAGCCTCTGAATCCCAGATCTTTCCTTTGCCAAACCCACAAACACTGTGTCATATTTAAACTGTGACACTTTCATGCTACTTTAGCTATTTCAACAGAGGCATACTGCATATACACAGGCACAGAAACAGTTCATATTTTCTCAGGAAAGGAGGCCAGGAACCATTCAGACTATATTGGAATCCTACACTGAGCTGTAGATCTGTCAGTCATTACTGTATTGCTTCCAGCAGTAGAGGGGGCATGAAATATATAACCTTGTTGTGGTTAATGAATTAATGCTTAAAGTCCATCTGCATTTTAAGGTTTCAAATATTAAAGTAGCCTAGGCCTAGGTAAAAAAAGGTTCAGTTCTCCCTGATATACTCACTTCTTCACAGCACTGTTGCATGTAGAACTGGCAAACTGAGATTGACAGTCGGTCCCATTTGGGGTTGAATGATGCCCAAGGCTTTAAGGAGGACCTAAACTCAAAAAACAAAAACTCATCAGCAGGTAGAACAAAGTTCAGCACACAGAGCCAGCTGCTGGAGACAATGTAATGCATGCATGAGTTACACCATTAGTGACCATTCAATGCTAAGAGGATCGCTGGGCTCCCGGAGGTATGCTGTGGAGTTGGTGGCAAAAATAATGACTTCCTTTGATGCAGCTATGGCAGGTCCTGGACCTGCAGACAACAAAACATTATTTATGTAGCGCCATCCTCTGAAGCAGCAGTCATCAACCAACCCAAAATTTTGGGGGTTAGTGGCTTTGGCTGGTGCACCCCCAAGCATGGTCAGGAGAAGGACCCCGCTGGGAGGACGCACCGGCCAGAGCCGCAGATCATGCCTCCTGTGCAGTTCCCAGGGTCAGGGAAGTGGGTGGGCTGTGTCCCTTAACATAACCCGTGAACTCTCCCATTGTAGGCTTCAATCAGCCATGAGAGAGAGAGCGGGGTTTTGTCATAATGACGTCACTCTTGGGGACGTTTCTCCTCTTTAGGTGGCACCTGGCTCCCCGCGCATGCACTGTCAGGAGCCAGTGATTTTAGTGGTCCGCGGAATGGAAAAGGTTGGCGACCACTGCTCTGGATAACTCATGATGTAAATGACCAAATCTCAGACACATAAAAAGGAATGTATTCACACATTTTTTCAATCTAACAAAGTGTGTATGTGGGTGGATTGGGGCATCAGGAGTATAACAACAGTTTAAGGGCTCCATAGCATAAATTTAATAGGACAGTTGTCCCCATAGTCAGTTCACTGCTAGTGCCTGTTCACTCTAATATTTGTTACATGCATTGGTGAGCCTTGAAATGTTTTCATACATAACCACTTTTCTGTGGCATTCTTGTATTCCATACCCAGTACTGGGTATAAAAATAGCATGAGGCCCATAGCCAGGTCTGGGTCCAAATGAGAGGATGGGGTTTAACAAAAGACCAAGTTAACTTACATAACTAAACATGAAAGTATATAGATTTATTGAATTTGTTATACAAAGCATCTGTACATTTGGGCAGAAATATTTAAATCTCACATCAAGTACATTATTGCAGTGATATAGACAGCAACAGTTGATCTGTAAAACAGATCCATCAACTGTCACTGCTAAGAAACCCTCAAACACCTTGTATTGTCAATATAAAACTGTTCTAACCTGTTGGCAATCACACAAAACATGCCGGGCCCAGCTTAATTTCTAAACCAAGTTACAGCATTACAGTGGATGTATGCTTTTCTCCCAGCCAGGGGAACTAAACAATTGTTCTGTTGTTCAAAAAGCAAGACTAGTTTTTTCTCTCTTAAAATATTTCAGGGCTACTTTTGTTTCCTGCTTTGAGCCAAAACAAACATTTTTCCACACTGACATTTCACATTTTCAGTCCAGCATCAAAGCTTTTGGAACAAATGAGGTAAACACAGAGCAAACCACAAAGCAATGAAGTGTAAGATATTTCCATTGGAAGGCAAAAGGGGTCCATCTGTTAACTCCTAAAAATCCACTCTTACCACTTTCTTTGGAACTTGAATTCAAAAACATCCTATCAAATAATGATATAATGGTTAAGTAGTACCTATAGGTTAATTGTCAAAGATCAATAGAAGGGTAAAGTTTCATAAATGTGCTACAACAATCACAACTGTTTCTCAATATTTTTGTGTGACATAAAGCATATGTGACGTTCAAAGGTTTTTTTCCATTATCCTCACCCATTTCATATAATTATTAAAAAAATCAAACAGCAGGTGTAGTTTAAAAAATAAATCTGGGTATCCCCCTGCCCCTTTATATGTACTAGTATGATTGTTAACTTGTCTACATCTCATGGCTTCAGCGCTGGTTAATCTTTAATTGCTGAGATAATTTAAAATGTAAAAATTTCTACAAAATATCAGCCTGTCTCATTTTCCTATGTTTGTGATATATTGACATTTTTACAAATCACGGTACATCTTTTTAAAGTCAAAAAGCTGTCTAATATTTGGCACCACCTACATTTGCATCCCCAATGTCAATGGTCACTAAAACAAAGAACGGTAGTTATTTTTCCCAGCAGGAACCTAGACCCCGTTATAAACCTGAATGTTGAAATGTGCTGTGTGTAATCCCAATGCCTGCTGTTGCATGCAGTCTGGTGTATAGTGTATTATAGTAGTCTCATATAGTGTAGTATCGTAGGGGGGGGGGGGGGGGAGTTGGGAACTGGCATATGGAGAGTTTAATGACGTATAATGTTATATGTCATGTCTGCTTCTCACCCCTTCTGTCGCTACAACCTAACTCCACAGCTGATGTAAAGAGCCTGATTTATTAAAGCTCTCCAAGGCTGGCGAAGATACACTTTCATCAGTGAAGTTGGGTGATCCAGTAAACCTGGAATGCATTTCTTCAAAGTCCTTTGCTATTTGCTAGCAAATGTTTTGAATTCTGGACTAGATCCATTTCAGGTTTGCTGGATCACCCAGCTTCACTGATAAAAGAGTATCCTCTCCAGCCTTGGAGAGCTTTAATAAATCAGGCCCAAATACTCCATTACCATAGCCAGCCTGAAAGACTGTAATTTTATTTTTACTTTTACAGTTAAGAATATTGTTTTAATTTTGTACGTAGCTACATTTTAAATCACATAAGTTTCTGAGTAAAAAAATGTAATTAAAAAAATAAAGTTGGAAAATTATAAGCTCTTATTTTAAAACAAACTGTTGACTATACCACTAAAAGACCTAGAAAAAAATGTGTATGTATATGTTTAAACTCACCAGCAACTTTATTAGGCACACCTTACTAGTACCTGGACTGGAAACTGGGTCTTTGCATTTAGAACTGATGTCATTCTTCATGGTATAGATTCAACAATGTATTGGAAACATTCCCTAGGGATTTTGGTTTATGTTGACATGATAGCATCACACAGTAGGGTGCAGGCTTGATATGAATCTCTTGTTCCACGATAGGTTCTATCGCATTGAGATCTGATAAGTACAGTGAAGACCATTTAAATACAGTGAGCTTATTGTCATGTTAAAGCCAGTATGAGATAATGTAAGCTTTGTAAGCTGGTTATTCTACTGGTAACCATCAAAATATGGACATACTTCAGTCATAAAGGGATGAACTTGATCATCAACAATACTATAGTAGGCTGGGGCATTTAAAAGATGCTAGGTTAGTAATAGGGGACCCCAAAATGAATCAGGAGAATATCCCTCACACCATTACCCCACCAGCAGCCTGAACTAATAATACGAGGCAGGCTGGACCAACGCTTTAATGTTGTTGACACCAAATTCTGTCCCTACAATCCAGATGTTTCAGCAAAAACTGAGATTCATCAGAGCATGTAACATTTTTCAACCTTTTCTTATCCAATTCTATTGTGAAGTGTTGACTAAAAGGACTGGCAGTCTGTGTGGCCTCCTGGTGCTGCGGCCCATTTGCTTGAAGGTTTAATGTGTTGTGCATTTAGGGAAGCTCTTCTGAATACCGCAGTTGTATTGAGTGGTCTTTATTTTAGCTCAAACCAGTTTGGCCATTTGCCTTTGACCTCTGGCATCAATGGGGCATTTTGACCCAGAGAATTTCCACTTAGTGGATACTTTTTTGGGCCATCTCTGTAAACCCTAGATTGGTAATATCCCAGAAGTTCAGCGGTTTTATGAAATACTCAGGCCAGCCCGTCTGGCACCGATAATTATAACATGTGCAAAGTCACTTCAGCTGCCCCTCTTCTCTATTCTGATGCTTGATTTTAACTTCAGAAGGTGTTTTTTACAATGTCTTTATGCCGAAAAACTGCCATTATTGGCCCTATGTAAGAAAAAGTCTACACATTCTAGTATCATGATATTTTGTTTAGCAATACTGCACACAGTGGAATAAAAGTTTTCCTAAAATTAGAATCTGCTATGATATCTCAATATATTGATATGTATTAAACTGGGCAAATTCTTGCCAATGTACAGCACTACTTTGGACCATGCCGGTCTGCCAGCACCTCTGTTTTTGTTTGGTGCAGCTGCATATTTGAATTTAATTAATTGAGTAAAGATTTACAACTTCTGTTAGAGTGTGCAAAATGGATTCCAGGATTCTCTCAATCTATTTCTCTATATTTATATTTTGACCTTGGCCAGTTTTGATTTATAGACTTGCAGTATGACTGCTGGTAAAGAAAAAAAAAAAGATCCAGAGTCCACAATTTATGGAACTTTCAAGAGTTGTATTGTTTGAAAGTGTTTTATGGGAAGGTCTGTACTAAACAAACACATTATACCTTCCTAAATATTTTAAATATTGTGTGCTGACATGTTCATTTTTGTTATTGCACTTTCATTTATAAATGATCCTTTAATTAAAACAGCTAGTTTCCTTTTGGAACATTAAACTTGCAGTAAAAGTGATTGTTTTTTTTAAAAGTGTATTTATTAAGCAGTCATTGTGACATTTAGCAAACATTAAACGTATTTTAAATGAACAGGAGTTTGCTGAAAGTCACATTATTAAACTAAAAAAAGAGTCTATGGTTTCCATTTATAAAATAGGGAATCTGACATTCCCTCAAACATTTCCTGGTGGGAATCAATTTCTGCAATGGAAACACATGGTGGAAGATTCCCACAAGGTAACCTTTGAGGAAATATCTGATTTCCTGTTTGATAAATAAAGACCTAAGTGTATTGCTTGGAAAAAAATGACACCTTTTACTAGTCTAATATTTTTTAATTAAAAAATGTTGTTTCACTTTCAAATCATCCTGGTTTGATTGGACATCCTATTTCAAAACCATAGGCAATATTATGAAATCTGTTTTGCAACCTGCATTCTTCTATGAGGGCTTTGTGCAAGCTTTAGAGTATGTATGTATGTGCACATTAGTGCCAATTCAGTAAAAAAACATGTGTGAGATCAGGTAGGTATTCAGTAGGAATGGGATCAGGGAGCTCTGCGGACCACTTTGGTTTCTCTACACCAGAGTTTCTTCAGAGGGCGCACTTTCCAGTTAGTTTAACTGACACCAATGATCTTTTTGGCTTTGTGTAAGGGTGACATTCACCCCACTGGCCAGAGATGTAGGAGGCAATCTCGCCTGATTACCCCACTGTGGATATAGTAATGATAGCAGGGGTTCCCTGAAGACCTAAAAGTTATTTCAAGGGTTCCCCGGTGTTAAAAAGGTCAGGAAAGGCTGCTCTACACCATACATACCAATGCTATGGACCTTTGTACACAAGGACACAGTCCTGATGGAACAGGACCAAGCTCCAAAAAATTGTCTTACATCCCAACAGTGACCTTTATTCTATAATTTGAAGTTATATATATATAGTGTAGGTGTTATGGTTAGCTGTTCACATGCTTTTGGCCAAATAGAGTAAATATCCAGGACTGTGTTTTACATGACTCCCATATTGGCTTACAATTGGGGAAACTAAGTAAAAGGTGGCAGTGCAAGCACTTTTGTTTGGTGATGTGTTTTCGTTTCCAGCAATCTTTGGAAATTTGTAGGGTTTTCTGAAAGGATTCAGTAGTTTCTGCCATCTCCCCTATCTTTTGTGTGGTGGACTGTACAGTTAAAAAGAACTTTATTTCTGCATATAAATTGGGGAACACAAACATTTATTTTTTTATAAATAACAATCTAAGAAAATGTTGGACCTTAAAAAAACTAGCTGCAAGATGTCAAAATTCCACCATAGATTAGATGCAAGTCTTCCAAAAGTAGCAACTAACACAGACAGCCTATATGTTTCTTTTAATGAATGGAGTCCTTTAGTTGTGCCCCAAAGTCTTGCCTCAAAGTCTGTAAAAAGTACTGTTTAATATCTCAGCATACTTAGCTTTGATGCCAAGACACAAGAGAAATCTGGAATGTCTGCTTGGCTTCTGAACCTAACCGGGAAAATAGACTTTCACAGCTCTGTCATTAAATACTTCCAAGCTCATTTCCTGATGTCTTTTTGAGACAAGTATAAGGCTGTTGTCATTTTCTCAAAGGAAATGATTTATCACAGCCAGATGATCAGGTAAAGGATATTAAACTAGGAAAAGAATGTAACAGATTCTACAGAATAAAAATATGCATTATACTGTATACAGGACACATTATGTATAACCAAAAGCCTACTATGCTTGTGGTGGTATTTTGCCATAAAATACAGGTGCTGCCCACAGCTACCAGACTTATCATGATTGTAGGACACTCAGAAAAGCCTACGGATAAAGCACACACATGTAATTAAAACATTTGGATCTGCTGGCCCTCTTTTCCAGAACACTGAAAACCCTCTGACATAATCTACTTCATAGACACAAAACTTAACTTTGTTCTCTTGTTCATGTATGTGTTATGTAAAAAAAAAGATAATATCCATTTACTAAAATATTTATTAATGGGTATCAAATATTACCTGTATTGTGTTTTTTTTTTATTTATTTTTTCTTACTCACTGAACTATTCTTTGCCGCATGTATGTTTTGCACCTTTCTGTTTTCGGGATATGAGATATGTTTTCTCCAGAGATCCTTATTGTGTATCAAGCTTTGATGTCTATGTCAATTAGTTGTTCGCCAACAAATACTGTAAAGCCATTTACAAAAAAGCCCATAAAAACATAAAAATCCCACCATATAACATGTATATTTTTACTTTAGGTTCCAGTGGCAAAACTATTCTTGGAGTGTTTTATTATGCTTGCATGGCTTAGTTAAATGAAACATTCAACACTCTTTCCAAAATATGTAAAAAATGTTCTATTAGTTTACTGTTATTGTAATACTCCATCCATTAAATTGCCTTTTCATATCATTGCCAAGTATTCACATAAAAATAAGAACTGTAGCACTTTGGTATCTTAGTAATTTAGATATTTAGTCCTGCACATTTGTGCAAATGCATACGGCAAACATTTCACAATGTGCAATAAATGCTGCAGTAATTAAAATAAAGTCTGCCTCATTTTCTGGCTGATGGAAATCCAGCATCATCCAGCCTTTGCCCTCCTAACTTTTTAGGAAGCTCTGCACATTTGCACAAATTGCCTACTCCGATTTCACTGCACTCTAGACTTTTCTCATCTCCATTAAAAACATGCAGACACATCCTCAGAAACATCTCAGAAACATCCAGACTGACAGTTACCCATCCAGACATTTTAATATTTTGCATAACTCCCCCATAGAGCCATCCCACTGCTAGCATTAGGACTGAGGACTCTTTAGGCAGATATTGTGATATTTTCTGAAGGTTATGAACAGCCTGCTGGCATTGCACAAATCCATTGATGTCATTGGGTCTAAAATAAGATAAATATTTTATTTTTAGCATATTTGTACTAAGGGCAGGGAGGAAACAGGAAAGGCAAAATATAATTACATTTTATTTCATCTTAAAAAATCTGCCATAATGGTATTCTGGATATGCTTCTAAATGTGAATAAGTTAAAAAAAGATATGAAATATATGAGAATGTATTAACCACCTTGCCGTTAAGCCCGACCTTCGTTCGGGCACAAAAAAATTGCAAGGATGGTTAACCCCGAGATTTTTCCCATCCTTACTTACCTGGTCCCCCTGTGCTCATCCAGCGTTGTTTTCGTATTCCAGCGTCGTCCTCCGTCCAGCTTTGTCCGTCGATCTCCCTCTCCAGCGTCGGGTGCCAGCAGGACCGGTAAGATGCCGGCCGGTATCTTGTGTTCCGCCAGCCGGCATCTTGTGTTCCGCGGCTTCTTACCTGGTCCCGCTGATCGTCCGACGTCCTGCTCGTTCCAGCGCCGGATGATCTCTGAAGGGAGAAGCCGTCCGGCGGAGAAAAAAAAAAAAACGGATGGCTCCTCCCTGCGTGCGTGATGACGTCGACGCGTGTGCGGGAAATTCAAATAGAAACTCATTCATTCATTTTGTATTTGATTGGATACAAACTCCTGTATTGAATCCAATACAAAATAATTCAAATAAATACAAAGTGTGTAATTGGTAAATTCAAACTGTCATTTTGTATTGGATTGGATACAAACTCCCGTATCCAATCCAATACAAAAAAATAAGAAAAATAAAAA
>NC_092860.1:52452183-52543661 GCF_032062135.1 Pyxicephalus adspersus
TTCATAATATCTACTAGAACCCCTGTTCGGACATATTTCTGTAAGTTACAGGTCTACAATTTAAAAAAAAAATTTCATGAAAAACGATGGATCACTTTTGGTACAGAAATCTAGACCTCAGTGTAACGCTCAGGAGGTTAAAGGACATTTTAATGGAAGAAATGGAATTACCCTGTAAAATCCTGTGAAGCATTATTCATAGAATAAAAAAAGATTTTTTTGGGCAAGCTGTCAGTGGGACACATTTTAGTCATTTGGGTCTTTCAGTCAGATAAATATGAAATATTGAGTATTTATATTATGCAGTGTTCTTTCCAGCTAGCAGAATATTTCCAAGACTCCTGTTTCCATGAAAAGTACTATTTCACTCTCAGCTATGTTAACGGCAGTTCACAGAACCTGTAGCCAAAACATGTTGGTAATACTTTTGGATAGAGTGTGGAATGATCAAAGCTGTTGGGGGCTGTGAAACAAAGTTCCTTAGACCAGAAATAAACTTAAAAAAAAAATGTGAGCAGGTAGGTTCATTATTGCAGAAGTGACATGCTATGTCTTTTCAAGTGTTTATGGGGGTTTTGTGGGGGTGCTGTGTGTTTGTACCTCCTCTCTGCCACATTCCTTTGTTTAAAATGCCTTTATAAACCCTAAAACTCATACAAAAGCTGTATGGGCTTTTAAATGTGTTTAAAATTATTATCAGAGTTGACTTAGCCTAAGGGTTTGCATATATTTGCCTCTAACACATTTACCCATAATCAGGGTAAGGGGTGGGGGTTTGCCAGTGAGAGATTTTTTTAATTTTATTATCTATTGCAGGTACCTTAAAAACTAAGTTTATTAAAACATATACTACAAAAACCAGGAAACAAATACATTTTTTTACAATTGAACAGTAAATAAAAAAAATGTGAATAATAAGGGGATACTTTTTCCAGTTATCCAGAAGACTGGAATTGCCAAAAACCTAAAACCTTCAATAACAATGTTTAAGGAAGAAATACCAAAACTGGTGAGCATATAGTGAAACCTGCTTAACTATTAGTTTCAAATTTTTTTTTTTTTTTTTTCAAAGATTTCTTATTTACCATTCAGTTGAAGTCCTGCACGAGAATCTTTTTTTTTGTTTTAATCTGGGAAGGACAAAAATCCTGTGCTTTTTTTTTACATAGATGTAACTTTTTTTTTTTTTTATTGAAATCATCTCTAAGTGTCTGTATGCGGATCCAGTACTAGTATTTTGGCATGCAAAGTCAATTTCATCTGTCTTGTGCAGATCTGGTCCACACCTTTACTCCCAGTCCAACAAAAAGGAATGTTAGACAAGGATGGGGAAGAGCAACTTCCAAAATGAGGTTACATTTTGAATATTAGAACATCTTCACTTTCAGAGACCTGGGATACATTGGAAGCAAGCTATGAAAACATACAGGTGACCACTACACTGTGACTGATGGTTGATTACTTTGATGTCAGTACAGACTTGTGTTACATTTGTGAAGATATAACGTGTAAGAAACAGTCTTATCGTCACTGATTCCTGTTAAGGTATTTTCTAAAATAAAGTATTAGTGCATCCAAAAACTTATATTTCAGCTTTAGTAGTTGCTGGTAAGTTACAGGTTTCTTATAAATCATGCTCATGCTCTGTGCTTTTGTTCCCAAGATTTTATAACTTATAGAAATAGAAGAGCCATAAAATGTAGATCTTAATGTGTAAGTCCCCAAGATGTAAAAAAAACACCTTTAACATAACAGTTCACTTTTAAGATGCCTGACACCTTTGATCAGAGGTAACTGGGTACTTTTTTGAGTTTAGAAAAAATTTTAACTCAATGTTGTCGTTGTGAAACTAGTTTCATCTTGATCGTGTCAATGTCTGTCTTCTCTGACTGGCAGGAGGCCTCCTGGCTTGGGTAAACGATGGAGATTGAACAGCAGGATAAGGCACAACTCGTGCAGGTTTTCCTCTTTGTTCATTTTCCTGCATGTTGCGTCGGATCTCAAGCAATGTTTCACTGGGTCTATTTAGCAAGCGCTGGAAAAAGCTTTCTCCTGTGACTGGTTTCTCCTGGCAACGAAAAGTGACAGCAGTACCTACTTGAGATTTCATTTCTCTAGAGAAACCATCAGATGTACCATCAAAACATCTGCCAATGGCAATTTCTTTTGCCAGCCGTGGGTTCTGGTCAGTAACTGTGTAAATTCCATAGTTGTGCCCCAATGGGTCAACTGGTGCCAACATATTAAATGTCTCAGTATTGTTTCCTAGTGCAAGAGGTGGATGGCGATGCAGATAGTCTTCTAGAAGTCTGTTGACCTTTGTAACACGACAGCTTCCTTGAGGTGTTACAATGACTAAAGTTCGGTCTACTAAATTTTGGTCAAACAGCATTCCACTACATTTGAATTCTAGACAAGCTGCTGAATTGCCTTTCACTTCCAGGTCCCTTACACTCCTCGTGTCTCTTAGTCCATATAACTTACCTACTGTGTGGGTGTGAGTCCCTCCAATGTTTCTTGTTCTAACTATATATTCCTGTGGTCCCTGTATTTCGATCTTTATGTAACAGGCACGGAACTCTTGTGGATTTGGCCACCAGGACAGGTAGCTACCAATCCATGAAGTCAAGTCTGACTCATCAAAGGGTACAACATTATACTCATATTTATCCTCTTCCACTCTAAAAAAACGAAAGTGATTGTCTGAAATAGAAGCTTTCTCACATGCTTGTAAATTTCTGTAAGCATATATGGGGCCATGGGTTTCTGCAAAATTGTTTGGGTTTGGCTTGGCCAGGTTAATTTTAAAAGCTGTTTTTTTACCAGCAGAATCTTCGTGATCTGTTCGTTGATAGTTCAGTTTTGATAAATAGGGCTGAGTAACTCCAACTACATTGGGATTTAATTTAGGGGAAGATGGGGCAGCTTCGAGCTCTTCGCCACCCATTGTAGCACTGACATAGGCAGAATAAGCATTTGGCTGCACAGCATCACAGAATGCAGGGAGGCAGGCTCCATTTTTCCCGGTTACCACACTGTCAAACCTACCCCATGCTCTGGGGTTTGATGAAAATCCTGGCATAGGTTCTAAATTTATTAGTGTCACAACAATCCCTTCTAGCTGTTCATTAGGCATAAATTTCTCATTCATGAAGGCCCGTACCTTGACAAAACATCTCCTAAACTCTGGTACATCTAAATTAAAAAGTCTTCTCTCCCGTATTTCCAATTGTCCAATTAAAAAAGACCTCTCTTCCCTTCTTCTCCTTTTGTCCCCAACTTGCAATTTAAATTTACTTTCTTCTTCCCAAAGACCTGTCTGTGGGTTTAAAGACCAGAGTTTCATTTCTTTGACATGTTGAGGCATCTTAATTTGTTCTACATCCAATCTCACCTCTAGTTTTCCAGTCTGGAGAAGGGAATTAGTATTGTTCTCCCGAAAGTCCAAATGAAACATTCCATAGGTCCTGAGCGGGGAAATATTTCCATCTCTGCTAACAAAATTTAAATCACTTGAAGCAGCGGAGGCAGAGCTAATGTTTCTAGGGTCCAAGAAGGTTAAACTGGCCTTAACCATACTGCTGTAGGATTCTCCAGAAGTCCTACTGAATGCATTGGGCGGTATTACAATCTCCCCAATAGGGTCCTTACCAAGTAATTCCCCAAGAGAAAGTACATTGGTCACTGCCGGATTCAGATCAATTGGGTCTTTTCTCCTCATGACTTTCAAATCCTGATAGACAGTATTTCCTTTTGGATCAAATGGAATAACTTTTATAGTCTCAACAAATTTTTCCTGACTATCCACAAATGTAACCACCAATCTTTTAGTTCCCTCTGGAACCTCCAGTATGAAATCCCCTTTATAGCCAGTATATCCCATGTTTTCTCCACTCACAATGATTTGCCCAAACCGAAGTGGTTCTCCCGTGTCATATGCAGTCACCCTTCCACGAACCATAACCTTATGTCGGGGGCACTCAGCACAGCCACATTCTACTACGACCATAACAGGGAGAGTATATCCTAGACATTTCACCTCTTGCAGTTTCATTTGTTTGACTCCACAGCAGTAATTTGTTTTATCTTTACACTGGAGAGCTGAGTTTAGGTTTTCCACACATTGGGAATTAGGACACATGCCTACATTGTAGAAAAATGAGGCAGTTGTATTTTGGAAACAATCCATTGGTAGCTTGATTAAATGCTCATCTGGAGACTTGTTACAAAGAGATTCACTTTTCCCTAGAACAAAAATAAAAAATAGTTTTAAAAAATTTTAATTGCAAGAAATTATGTACTAGTAAAAAAATATAGTCATTAATTACCTATGACCTTAAGATGGGCTACAGAGGATCTGATAACTCCTACTCCATTGCTGGCTTTGCATTGATATGTCCCAGCATGCATGGCTTGAATGTTTCTTAAAGTTAGACTTTTGTCATACTTGAGTTTAGTTTTGTCCAATAAAGTTCCATTATGATACCTGTACCAGAAAGCAAAATTTTCAGTAACATGCTTTAGTAGCGTCAGAAAGTATTTTTAGGAATCATGTAACCATTAGGGGCCACTTATTTAATAGAGTAACGGAATAATAATATATTTTGCATTTGTGCATTACTACGTATTAGTGTACTAGTGTCTCTGTTCTCGCTTTGTGTTCCTTCTGGTGAGAGTACGCTTTTTTTTGTCCTGGTGATTTCTTTTACAAAGTGACAAAGGCACAAAGTAAGCAGTAACCCTATTTCAGTTGGTATGAGGGCAATATGTAAGCGAAAATCCTGCAATGAGATAACCTATTCTAGAAACATCATTAAAAACTCTATTTTTAGGAGAATTTACAGTTTAACTTTCTTGCTGCCAAGAACAAAAGCTTACAAACTTAGCATTGCATTGCATTTGCATTGTCTTCTAAATACACTCTTGACCATTGTAGTGCCTGGTATTGGGTATACATTTGTTTGGCGGACTGTGGGATCTAATGTAAATGTGCTTCGAAGTCATCCATTCACACCTATCAACCACAGAGTACATTACAATCAGTGTGCTGTTTACTAAAAATTGGGTGTGATAAGCAGTAGCACAAAGATCATTAGGCATAAAAAATTGCAGCTAGTAATATTTTATTCTACAGGGTCTCTGTTTAAGAATTTATGTAGATATCTTAAATCCATTAATATGCAATATTACAAAAAAATGTGCCTAAAAGCAAGCAGCTGTTTTCCACAATGTAATAACGGTCTGTCACTGAAAATATAATCTCTTTTTTTCTGTTGTAGCCTTACAATATTTGTGCACCATCCAGCTTCAATCAAGCTACAACTGTTATGCAGCAATTCATACAATATATATTTTTTTCTTACCAATAGTATTTAGTGGGAATAGGATTTCCAGTTGCTTCACAACACAGAGTCACTTTGTGTCCTAGCCTTCTGATTTTTGAGTAGGGATTTTGTACTATGTATGGTTTTTCTTTAAAAAAAAAAGAAGAAAATATTTGTTCAGTACTACAACCGAAGTCACAACAGCTGACATTGAACTGTCGTATTTAAAGTGTTGAATGTTTAAGTATCATAAATTATTATTATCTTTTTAGGAAACGTACATTGTAAGTTTATTGTTAGTTTACATTATTCTACCAATGTGGTCTGTTAAATCTATTTGAGCCCAAAACATTCTCTGAAAACTTCTATGTCAGTTTTCCCTTTTAGTTTTGGAGAGGAATCATTCTATCTCCTTTTTGTATCCTGGCCTATTTCTACTCCTCCAACTTTACTACCGCTGCTTCACATTTGTTCTTCAAGCAGGACACCTTTACTCATGGTTACGTACATGCCTCATGCTACAATTTCCACTATCAACTGGTATGTAAGCATGCACTAACTTTGAGGTTCATTTTTAAATAAAAGTGTGTAAAGTAAGTGTAGCCACCCTCCACACCCTACACACCCTCCTCCACATGATCTACAATTTCTACCATGTTAGCTGCGTGATAGGTCACAGCTAAAATATACTGGAACGCTGTACAAGGTGAGCAACAATATATAAATACATATAAATATATATATATATATATATATATATATATTATTGTTATTATTATTGTTAATAATAATAAACAGGAATTTTATAATGCCAACATAATACAGGGCGCCGTACATTCAATAGGGGTAGCAAATGACAGACACAGGAGGAGAAGAGGACTTAACCCCGAACATCTTACAATCTAATATATATATATATATAAATATAAGGATTAAACTTTAATCATTAATTTAAATCAAATTAAAAAAAAATAACACAATTTAAAAAAATTAATCTGAAAAAAATTCCTTATAACTTCATAACAGAAAGCTAAAAGTATGCCCAAGTGAGCTTCCATTCTCCCTGCCCTTTTTGTGGTCTATGAAAATCCCTATCAGTAACAGTAAAATTACGGGAGCCTCATGGCTATCCAACCCTTTACAGATCGTGTTCACTATACTAAGTTAATTTTCACTTAGCTTAGTAACTGTGTTAAACTGCACTGATTTCAATCCAGCAAAGCTTCAACTCATTCACTAAGCAAAATGAATATTTACCTTGCAAAATGAACATGCTCCTTTAATAAGCATCACTGACTTAAATTTGAATTTATATTAAAAAAAAGTATGTTAGCTTGAGTTTTAATTTACAATATGCAGTTTCTGTAGTTGTAGGTTGCAGGGTGTGTGTAGACAGGTTGTTTCCTGATTCAATCACCATATCAAACAACTTCACAAACTGTTTGATGTCTATTGGGAATCTATATACAGGATATTGTAAGCATGGCATTTAGATTTGGTTATGCAAACTTCTCAGTGAGTTGATGATTTTCAGAATGATAAACTCCTACATTTTTTATTAAAGGAAGTATAATGACCTATATTAACCAATAGGAATCAATATATCATGTACTCATGTGACTTGTTCCTACGGGTTGCTGTACTTCAGAGTTGTTCCTTGCACATCCTCATTTAAAAACCTGTGATTCTGTTTTATATACCTCTATGTATGGCTAACTTACCTAATTTCTTTAAAGCAGCTTCAAAAAAGGAGATGTTAGGTTCTTTCCTAATGCTTTGCAAAGTTACAGAAGAGAATCCATCCATCTTTACAGTTATGTTTGAGGTGTCCATGCAGAGTCCATTTAAAGTAAACAAGCCATGTTGGTCTGTTGCCCCAAGGATCTTCCTATTCATGAATACTTTGGCATTCTGAAGGACAAAGCCATGTATGCTCTGTATCTTACCCAGCAAAGTATGATTGCTACAACGGCACCCAGGACACAGCAATTCTGAATTTCCTGTGAAAAAAATGTAATCTTTAAATAGCTAATCTTGTACATTGCACAGATTAGGGCTAGTGACACATTTGTTAAATTCTAATTAACTTGGATCTGTTGATCAATCAGCAAAAATGCCAATAGCTATGTATTACATGGACCTACTGGTAAGATATAATTCAGATAGAATGCTTAGGTAGGCCCCCACATTAATGCCAGTCTTTAAGGCATATATTTATTATTATTTATTAATAATAATAATAATAATACTATATTACCATAAAATTCAAACAAATTTAGTCTAACTAATAAATTGACACACTTTTTTATTTGATTGTAGAGTTTCTGTGCCATCTTCTTTGGATTTTTCAACACCTATAGAGTGTAATAGCTTTCCTAAACAATCAATTAAAATCTTTATAAAGTAAGATATCACACTGCATAGTTGCCTATACATTTAAAGAAGATTGTACAATCAAGTTGTAATATTTCCAGGTAGCTTTAAAATTGCAATTTGTAAGAAAAAAATGTAATTACATTATAAGAATTTTTTGAACTACATCTTATAATATAACTTGCATACTAAAATAAAATATATATAATGGAAGATAACTGTACATGCTTTTTCCAAGCATCCAATCAGATAATATTTCTATTATATAGCCTTTGCTACAAAAACAGTGAACAGAATTTAAAGCTGAGCTCCAACTTTACATTCATTCTTGCAAAGTTGTACAGGTTCCTCCCCTGTACTGAAATTGCTTATTCTGATTTCACTGCATACAGTGAGTTTATAAAAAATGTATTAAATGCTGCAGCATTTCCTTCCAACCTCTTTAGGAAGCTATGTACAGCTTCACAAGCACAAAAAGAGAGGCTTGTATTGCTAATACTCTTTCTGTTGCTTTTTTAAAATAAGATTGCTATCTCCTCACCTCTACAAGGGTTTCTCCCACACTTCTGAATTTGGAAGGAATGCCCTGAACAAGAAGTTGCATTATTGGAACAGACCCGATGCCTCACACTTTTACCTCCCCCACAAGTCTTTGTACAGGGTGTCCAAGCGCTCCAAGAGGACCATCTTCCTGTTAAAAGAGTATAAGAATACATTACTATTGCAATATATATTCCAGTATTGCCTTTTTTCCATAACAGCAATTAGTTTATTGGATGTAGTTATTAAAAGTATTATTTTGGATTCTGGATAAAGCAGTTACACTATAAAGGCTTGGATTAATTTAACAGGTAGCTGACTCTTTGTTAATAACTAATGCTTTGGAGGAAAAGTAATGGGAAAACCCTACTAAAAAAAGTCAATGGGAAAAAGTATTTTAAAATAGTGGCCAATGAAAAGGCTTCCTTTCTACACCCCTATCCCCATAAAATATAAATGTTAGGTCCAAATTTATTGTTTCTGGATCATTTAATTTTATTAGTTCTTGTGATTCTCACCAACACATGGGAAAACACAGACCCTTCGATCTGTGGCTTCTCCTAAACATTTATCCAGGTTAAGTGTAACCGCGGGCTGCATAGACATACAGGAACGTCGTCTTATCTGTATTCCCATTCCCCCACAGCTTGTCGCAGAGCAGGTACTCCATGGTGTCCAGTGGGACCAGTAAAGCAGATCTGTCATGGTATAAAGTGACATTAGTTACATCATCATGTTATATACATATATACATATATATGCGCTATGTACCATTTACTTCTCACATGCTCTATCTGATCCCTTTTTATCTGTATTTTTTCAGAGTTTTATTCACAGTACCCATATTTATAGGTGTTTTTATAATCAAAGACTTTGTAGCCAGATACCTAATACTCCAAGAATAAAGCTACGTACACACTTCCAATTATTATCGTTGGTAAACGAACGACGAACAATCCTGCACGATATCTGCGAACGATCGTATAGCACCAATCCTGTACATACAGATAACGACACGATCGTTCGTAGATATTGTACACACAATAGATGCGATCGTTTGAGCGATACAAGAAGTGACGTGCACGACAGGACGTGAACGAACGTTCGTTCATCACGCATGCTCATACCATGGACGATCAATGAACGATCGTACACACGAACGATGGTCAACGATCGTCGTCCAATCCGATCCGCCGGTCCGGTCGTTCATTTCCAACGACTTTCCTCGTTCGTCGGCGTCGTTGGTTACTTTTTTTACGAACGATTTTTGCCCAATCGATCGTTCGTCGTTCATTTTGAACGATAAAAATTGGAAGTGTGTACGCAGCTTTACAGATCTCAAGGACTAAGATCCTTTTGGTTTACAGAAGCTTTTCTCTCTGTGGATTTTAGAACATGTTTTAGGGAATCAACACAATATAGGATTCGATAATTGTAAGTTTTGCAGATTGCCATTGGAACTGTACAAGATAAAAAAAAATTGAATTAAGTGATTTAGGGATTTGCCTATTTTGTAAACTTATTTGCTATGGATGAGCATTTAAACCTTGCATTTAAAGATGTCATTATATTCAGTACTTTGATAATTCTATAGCATTTTTTATATTTTTCTTTCCTTTTATAGGTAATAGGGTGATGAGACCCTCTATACATTCTGCAGCACAACATAATGTATTTAAAAATTCTGTCCATAATCTGCTAACAGGGGACCTTTGTTACAAATCAGCCGTTGTAGGCAGTAGTAGGCTACCCTCCTCCAGCACACATATACACACATCGATATCTTTAAAAAAAATTATAATGACGGCACACAGGAGTCCTTGGGATTTCCATAAAAATTGCAGTAAATCAAAGTACTGAAATATATATCAAGTGGTAGATGGAGCATGGAGGTCACAGATGTGAACTTTGATGGGGTGAGAGGTTCAAGAGTTGAGGTGAGAGTAACCTATCGATTCAAATGAGACAAAAGGGATAGCAAGTGTTAAGTCACCTGAACATGATTGGATATGTGCGCAGTAAGTTGGTTGTTGGGATCATTGGATGATTAGGGTATATGTGACAAATTGTGGTTGGAACAAACTAAGTTATACATCCAATGAGTAAAGCACTGTGTTCATAATTCATCTACATGTAACAAGCTGTTTGGAGACATGGGTATGAACAGGAGCATACTAGAAGATGTGGGGGTGAAGTAGGGGTCACTCGAAGATATGTAGGCTAGGGGAGCCCCGGGGTCACCAGTAGTGTTGGAGTCCCAGGTGACATTGTACAGGACGGAGTTCTCCTTATTGGTCATGGCATTTACTCAAAACATGCCAGCAGGGTCCCCAGAGAGGTGAATGTTACACTAACCATCTATCAACTATCAAAAATAGAAACAACTAATGGGAAATATTCAGCAATGCAAATGGAAAGGTGAGTATTCAAGGGTATGATTATCTACTTACCATGTGGACACTGAAAGCGAACATGGTAGTTAGAACAATTGTAACCTTTTTGCTGCTCTTTGTTGATGCACCAAAAGCCTTTCTCTGGGTCAGAGTGTACAATTTCTTTTGTGTCCTTTGGTGTGGCCCATTCTGTTGTTCTGGCTTCAATGGCAATAGGTCTGAGGCACAAACGATGTGGATAATAAAAACGAATGGCTTCTATGGTTTCATAATCTCCATCACCTCCTGGATGGTCTACATTAAACCATGAAGTCCAATCTGTAGCACCTAAGATTTAAAACAGAACTTGTAAAAGTGTTGTACACTGACAGTAAACTAATATGAAACCCTAGTTGGCTAGTTAAACCTAATTTAAAAATCTTGGATCTTAGTATCTCTTACCCTGCCAATCAAAAATGCTGAAAAGTGATGGGCACAGCATAAAAAACTGGAATTAACGACACACATTGTAGGAATTCACTAACAGAGAGAGCTAGTGATATTTTTTCTGTCAAATATTCTCTTAAATGAAAACGAAATATTATATTGAAGCTGGAAAACTTAACATAATGTCTTATTTTAAAGTCAAGGTTCACCACATCTGCTGCTACTTCTAAAAAAATAAACCTATTAATTCCCCAATTTCATATTTTTTAAGTATAAAACAGTATTACAAAACCATTAGTTGAACAACTTGGGGTATTTAGATGACTGAGCTTAAAGTGGTCATCTAAAGGTGTCTAAAGCACACATTTCCACCTTCCTCCATGAGATAAATTTTAGCATGAAATGGTTTTGCAGCTACTTGGAAATTTCAGAGATGTGGTTCTAGGATCATTTTCCAAAACTTAACAAATCAGCTTTAGGTTAGCCGAGCTTTAAAAAAGTTGTGCACTAAATATAAAAAATGGCAACAGCATTAAATCACAAGTATTCTCTTAAAATGAATGTAATTCTTTAGTCATTCTGGATGTTACAACATTTTATTTAATTGAATGATTTTGACATCTTCCATGTTTGTAAATGTCCATACTCAGTTTCTTGGCTTTACAGTAGATGAACAATAAATCCAGCCTGAAATCAAGTCATCCATGTACAGACAAAATGCTTTACATTAGCAGCTGTGGCTATGGCATGACATTTCTATCAGAGAATAATGGTATGTGTCAAATGCAGGAAACAAACTTCCACTACAATTCAAATTTTAAAAGGAAACTAGCATAAGGAAACATCTGTTATTCCAAAACTATGTATACATTTTTATCCATCAGTAAGATTGAGGATTTCTTTGTATTTATTCAAAACAATGAATTTCCTATTTTTTATTATAAGCTGCCATATAGATCTGAAATTCAGATGTTGCTTCTATAGTAACTTAGTATACCTATAGTATACAGCATCTTCCAATAATGTTATCAAAAAGGGTTGAGCCATTTACTATTCATACTTTGTAGAAAATTATTAAAGATGACCCTAATGCAAAACTAAAATGCCACCGTGTCTTAAAAAACACAAAAAAAACCCATACTAAAATATTGCCAATAATTTTGTATCGCCTCTTTTACCAATCACCGTACCAAATACAATATGTTCTAACAATATACTCTCAATCAAGTGCTACAAAAAAAGCAAATTATCATCATTAAAAGGCCATTCTACCGTGGTTGTTAACCTCATCAAATTAAATCAACTGAAACTCTCTTTTGTCTATTACAGACAAATATAAAAAACAATTGTTACCTATTAATTCATGGCAACAATGCCGGATTTCCAAAGAGTCAGTTGTATTCACTGCCCCTGTATTGATAATAAGAACCTGTCATACATTCATACTAAGCAGGACTACTGTCAATGGGTACATAACCATGTATTACTTACCCGTCTCAAAATCCCATCTAGTGTCCCCAACATAAACAGATTTTGTCTGAACAATCTCCTGTAGCGGTCGGCTGAAGCACATACTTGACCGATAGAGAGACCTGCACCACTGAACTCCCTCCTCCTCGAGGAAGCCCAGTGGTGCAAGCGTCTCCATCGGTCAGGTATGTGCTTCAGCTGACCGCTACAGGAGATTGTTCAGACAAAATCTGTTTATGTCTGCCTCGCTACCTGCCTCTCTACTTGTCTCCTGACCTCATTATGTGGAGAGATCTACATTTTCATGGCTTTGGATGTAAGTGATTTTGTATATTTGTACATGATTGATTTGATTAAATATATTATATTTTTTGTATTTGTATATGTTTGTATTTATTTATAGAAAATTCCTCCCAGAAAAGTGGACTAGATCCACGAAACACATTGAGAATATTACATGCATATGTGTCTGCATGCTTTTTTGTAAGATTGTGATTTTAATAAACATATAAAAGTTTTTTTTTAAACTAATTTGTATTGTGGAATGCTTAAATTGCAGTATTATTGCAGACCAATTTGTACAGAGATATATTCTTGCCATTAATGTCCCCTATTGCTTTGGTTAGAGGAATAAATATTTGCTTTTTTTGGGATGTGACATATATATTTTGTAGTAATCTGTAGGAAATCATGTGTTTGTTTTTATAGTTATTATTATTATTGATGATTATGTACAGTTAATGTTATTTTGGTTATTTATCTTATGTTTTAAATATGCAAGATGTAAATGGTACTATTTAAATGTGTCATAAAAGTGGTCAATATTCCTTGGTTGTCTTGGTTGGGGGAAGTGGAATGGAGTAATGGAAGGGTGGGGAGTGGAGAAGGTAGAGAAGAGGACTGGGTTAGTATTGGTAAATGGGGTGGTGAGCATTCTAGCTACCTGGTCATGTAACTGAGGACACAACAGGAAATTACAGGACATCTACTGTACTGGCAAAGCCGGAAACGTGTATAAAGAGACAAAAACTGTACCACAAGATTTGTCCACTGAGATAGAATCTCAGTATCGGTATCGGTATACAACGAATAATAAATGTTTACATCATTACACAAAGTAGTAGGATATAGCATAGAACGTGAGAAAATACCATAAAGTCATTTAGACCACAACTTCAGATCTCCATACAGCAACACAGTGTTGGGCAATTGTTCCAGCACCTGTCTCCAGCCATGCAGAGGTAGTAAAATGATCTCCTGACAGTCTGTACAATGTCAGTAGCATGAAAGCTGTAAGAAGGTAGCCCTGGCAAAGGACCCACACACATAAGCACTGGAAATGGTCAGGCTTAGAGTTATGACTGACAACAAAGAGGATGGGAAGATGGCAGCTCCTGGTCCATGAATCCAGTGGTTTCTGGATAGGTCAGCAGATGCATTGATGGAAGCTTCATTGTGGTCATGCAACATCAGAATGTGTTGTAATTTACAGGTCGATTTTTTTTTACTGCAGATTAAGATTTGCATTGAGATATCTATAAGAAAGTCCAGGAGATTTACATTTTAGAAGTCAGTAATCACTGCAGTTTTTTGATGGGTGTAGGATTTTTTTTTTGACAGAGTTTCTATAAATAAAGGCACATGATAATGCAGCAATGCCTACATTTAATAATAAACCCAAACTTTACATAAGTTAATATGAATAATATTAATATGAGTTAATATGTAGCATTGTGTCCATTTGGGGTAACTCTAGTTCTTAGTACGAGTTCTTAGTTGATAGTTCTTAGTACGAGCACAAGGATGAATTATGTCCTAAGTGGACCAATTTAATGGACAATCATAATCTCACAGGTGACTGGGCTGGGAATTTCCTGCTGGGGCTACGGGTAACATTAACAATAAAAAGTAAGAAAATTAACACTTAGTATTTATAATGGAGAATGGATATCAATATCTTCTCTGTTGTACTCCAATTGGGTTAAACACTTTGTGGCCTACATCACATTTATTAAGCACAATTGCAGTGTGGAGCCTGCTGTTCCAATAAAAAGAACTTCATGACTGATGACCAGAATATTTATAAATGCTCATGAATTTGAAGGGAACTTGAGACTAAACATTTTTTTAATTTTGGATAGAGTGGGGTTGAATTGAACCCCTGTCTGGTTTTCCTTATTTTCTGCTCAGTGACAATGATTTTACCATAAAGGATATAAAATCTGGGATCTATCCTTCCTTTACTGTATTAATTGTAATAAATGTCTGTATTGTTATTAGGGAGTTTTGCTAACCTAATGTCTGGTAAAAGGTTGTCTGCAAAGACAGAGGTAAATCCCTCTAACTGAAGTCCAGATAGGAGTAACAAACAGAGATGGATTGTATACCTTTCCCAATCTATTCTATCGCAATGTATCTATGCTTTACAGACACTAGGACATATGTCCTAACCATAGGTTTTAGGACAAGAAAACTCCTGTTCACATTGGGCCTGATTCATTAAAGCTACCTGTGACTTGGGAAGATAGACTATCATGGGCGAACCTGGGTGATCCTGCAAACCTGGATCCAGGACTGAACACATTTGCCAACTAATGGCAAATGATTTTAAAGAAATTCATTTCAGGTTTTCTAGATTACCAGGGTTCTCTTTTGTCCAAGAAAGCTCATAAGGAGTTGTGAAAGTTTATCAAGTTGCCTAATGGGCAATATCATCTTGCACTGAACCAGAGTAAAGTTACAGGGATTCAGGGGTGAGTTCTAATAACCCAAAGATATACCAAGCTGTATAGTAGTATCAGACCACAGGCATTTCGGGAAAACAACATTGTGCATTGGAAAGAAGATTCCTAAACACTAGCTTTATTGCCATTGGTTTGCACATTACTTATTTAGCTTTAAAAAATCTTTATTAGACAGCTAGCACTCATGGAGACAAATAATATTCTTGATTAGGAGAAAAACTAAGATAACGTAATGTAAAATCTAGTAAAAAAGCAAAATATTTATAGTCAGAACAACAAGACAAAAGAATATCAACACTTTGTAGCTGAAGGATACCAGATGGCTGTCAAAGGTAGATGTGTTTTTATTTTGTTTCCTGTTATACAGTTTTTTTTACCTCTTTATTTTGAACTCTTTTTAATGTTTTTCTCCTTTCTCTCGTTTATTTTTACTTTATAAAAAAAATAGCGTGGATTAGTTAAGCATAAATATGTTTTGTTTTTGAAAATCTGCTAAATATGGGTACTTACTTTAGCTACTGGTCTGACTAATGACTATTAACATAACTGCTTAGATCTCTATAACTCTATATCAATAAACTGGCATTGGTATTGTAAGGATAATTGGAATGTGGAAATGTATAAATCATTTTAACACATAAATTGGCCATACCAGAGTCCAGACCCTAAGTTCATGACTTTTAATGACTGGCAAGTTAAAACATATTCCAATTTTATTCTTAAATTAACAGCCTAAATGGTATTTCTCCTATCTCAGGTGCCACCATCACATTAAGAAGCAATCTGCTCTGCCCATACCCTCTATAAGTAAACAAAGAAGTCAACCAAGTCTTTAATCCTAACCTTTTTTTATACCAACTTTTACAGTATTTAAAACTTTAGTGTCATGTATTGTTTTTTTCTATTTCTATATAGGTTCAACTGTTGTCAAACTGCAACTAATAGAAATATTGTTACTGGAAGTGACTGTAACATTGGTAGTTGTGCTTGTAGTATCACATTATTTTATTATAAACATGTTCTTTTACATCAAAATCTGTAAATGTATATTATATGAAATGTCTTACCATAGTTGACACACAACATCACACCATATTTGTTGAATATTTGTTAAAATATATTATACTGTATAATAATAATCTTAAATTATTGATCTGACCAGAAAAGATACCTATACAATGCAGCTGAATACTGCACCTAGAAACTATGTAAAGCAAAACTAAACAAAAAGCAAATCTGTAAAATGTTAGTGCAAAGTTAAAAATTTAATCAATTCCAACATAGGTGATCACAAAATATATAATTATTTCTTACATTTCTTTCTTTTCTTGTAAAATTACCCAGGAATGGCAATTTAAAGTTATATATTACACCTACTCATATTATAAAGATATAGATTTTTGCACACATACACAAATCAATGAGGCATTTTTTTAAAGCAGTGAGAGCAGTGAACTTTTACAAAACACTTACTGGTAATAAATTAATGGATGTGATTTTAAATACATGCACCAAAGATTCATATTCAGGGATTGATAAATGTCAGATTCTGTGATATATATATATATATATATATATATATTCATATAAACAAATTTAACCTTTGTTGGCTTTTAATTCACATTTCATTTCATTTAGGACATTTGATTCTTTCACTTACCTAATACAGAAGAGAAAAGTACACACAGCAGCAGTGCAGGATGACAAGCTATCATGTCTGCCCAGTATAAAATGGAATAATCTGGATGTTGGTCTGTCTGGTAATGATTGGCAGAAAGTTCCACAGGGTAGCTGAATATAAAGCTTCATCCAGCCCCAAGCTGAGGGGGTCTCCAAGCAGGGGTGAAATAGGAGACCAGCAAAGGTGTGAGTAGAACTGGAGGCAACTCAAAATGTAAAACAACACTGTTATGTGTCTGTGGCACACTGCTATTTTCATTATTTTTTTGTCTAACTTATTAGGTTCCTTTTTGCTTTCATACAAGTTTTTTTTTGTTGTTTTCTTTTCCCATTTTCTTTAAATATTAACATTTTTTGTTCAAGACAAGCAGTTTACTGACTTGTGTCAAACTCACATAGAATGGAAAATACCGCCTCTGCTCTAGCACATAGTTATCAACTCTGACTGTCACTTGAGACTTGGCAATATACTTTTGTACAATGCTGTTCATTAACACAGTATACTACTAGTAACACTTCTATGCAGAAAAAAATATATTTGAAAGACCTTTTTATTGTAGTTGTCTCTAAGCACTCAGTGTTTTTTTTTAAGTAAAATTTCTAATTCTACGTGGGAAAATTCCTGACGTATACAGCAATATTTTAACTCTGCCTAACATTCAGATGGTGACAACGGCTAGGCTGAGATAATGGGCGTGATTTAAAAAATCTCTCCAAGGATGGAGATAATACACTTTCAACAGTGAAGCTAGGTGATCCAGAAAACCTGGAATGGATCTGATCCAGGATTCAAAATATTTGCTAGCAAATGACTGAAGAACTCCATTCCAGGTTTGCTGGATCACCCAGCTTCACTGATGAAAGTGTATCCTCTCCAGCCTTGAAGAGCTTTAATAAATGTTAGCCTGCTGCAGGCTGGAGGAAGTCACAGGAAGTGAGAGGTTGCTGCAGTGGCTCAGATAACTGTGAACTGAGCCAAAAAATACACAGGCAGCAGATTTAGAAGATTGTTCCATCCCAGAACCAGCATCTCAGTAAATAAAAAGTTGGAAGATTTTTGCTTATTACAATGTCTTGTTCCTCTAAGGCCTCCTCTTTCAAGTCATCCTACTCCTCTAATTCATTAGCATGAAGATCATGTCATAGTAATGCACAATGAACTGGGTGTATGGAGGCAGAGAGGTGGGAATTTAAAAGCACATGCAATATGTGGACGGTCAGCAACCATTATGACCTCTTAAAACTCAAAGGTTTTTGAATACTGTGTGAAAGACCTGGTAATATTAAACAAATATAGCGCCAACATAATACGCAGCACTGTACATTAAATAGGGGTTACAAATGACAGACAGATACAGACAGTGACACAGGAGTAGGGGAGGACCTGTTGATACTGTAAAGCTCCAGCTTGCGTCATTTATACCATCAAGTGTTAGCCCACATATGAGCACTTTTCTATAAATTACTTATTTCGTCCTTTTACCAGGTTGGCTGGTCTGAAATGCTGCAGAGAGTTGTGCTGAGTAATTATGTGGTGCTGTTCTGCAGCGTTCTTTTGTAAGTCTATGGAGTCTTGAAGGCCATGTCATTACCGGCGATGTTTCACAGTAAATGGGTTGAATACTGATGGGCATCATATGACCTGGAAAGGAACGGCAACTGGAGTATGGATGGGAACAGGACATTGGTAAGGTTTGAATAGGGTAAGTTTGGAGGGGGTGGAAGCATGATAAAAAAAGGCTCAAGTTCAGTAAAAAAAAAAATATATTTTCCAATATATTTTTAAACTCTAAAAACTGGATTTACCTAACACTTGACCACCGAATAACTAAACACTTAAAATTTATCCTTATGAGTTCTCACCCTTAGACAAAAGCGGTACCATTTTGACATACTAAACTCCAACACTTCCTTATCACAACACTATCCCTTACCCTTAGTCCTAACACGTGGCAGTCATACTGGCCACTATTCATGAGTAGCCGGTAGAAACTGGTGAGAAAGTTCAGGCCCAGGCTTTTTTCTAGAAGGAGATACCACAAACTGTTCAATATCTGCAGTTGATTTTTTTAAAGTCTCCTCTACGCTTTCACACTGTGAATGGGCAGTTAGAAGGGGCACCAGCAAACTGGTAAGCTTATCAATCATTTAGTTCTGCCCACCTACCAGCACCACAGTATGGCAGGGTAATTGGTAGGGTAATGTCACATAAAAAGAAATTCAAGGGCATATGTACCAATGTCAAGAATAAAATATGTAAACTAATAGAAAAAATGGTGTATCTCAGGGTTATTAGTTCTCTCTAACACACTGTGAGCCAAACCCTTTATGAAAATGGGCTAAGTTATCTATTTTAGTTAAGTTATTAGCTATTGTGAGCAAGGCTATGCACTGCATCAAATGTTGTTCTTAAATTTTGGAAGGGAAACTGTAAACTTTCTAACCACCAGTTCCTACGCTTTGTGAATTCCATGGTTGTACCCATGGTTGTTCAATGCAGGAGGGTCATTTATAATAATTTGGGTACTAGAACTGTTTGCATTTCTGATTACAGAGCTGTATTATCTCTGTTTGGAGTTTAGCTTTACCAAACTGCATAAAGTATACCAGGCAATTCTGAAATAAGGAGGATATATAAGCTAGCATGAAAGCATCCTTGACATCAGTGGGAAAGGTTAGATGATTTGTGAACACATAAATGCAAAATCACGGCTGTAGTGTCACTGAATTTAAAATAATGTATTGTTATCAGAACCTCGAAGGTTTAGCATTGCTGAACACAAAACCATTTATAGTGTGTATATGCATCTCCAAAAATATGCCACACTTTTAGAAGTTTACAATTTATAACCTCAACTGTCTCAACAGGCCAGACAATTGATTCATATTTATATGACTTTAACTTTTGTTTTTGATTATCTTTTATATTTTTGTAAGGTTCTTCTTGTGATTCAAATCATGCCTATTAACCAACATATTATAGAAGCCACTAAAGCTTTCAATTACCATATTAAATGTATTTTTTATTTATGCTCTGGATTGCCATTTATTGTTAATGACACCCCAAATACACTGCCACCCAGTGTGTGGAAACACACAGCAGCGTATCTTTTGAAAAGAAAAAGGTACATCCTAAACCACCCTCCTTGTTGCAGGTACTGCAATTGTTGTCATATAGACTGGTGAACATACCTTCCATTCATGACTTTGTGGCCTATCCAAATGACATTATTTTTTTCACCAAAAGCCTTGCTAATGCACATCTTTTTATCAGGGCAGCAAAGATCCAGCTGCTAAAAGTTGCATCTTTGCCTCAAATACCAGACAAGAATGAAGCATCAGTAGCACTACTAGCAACAAAGAGGTTGCATTTTGTTTTTCTTGTGTGTGGTGTAGCATGTACTCTACTTTGAGGTGTTGCTGCTTCTGTGACTGATATTTTCATAATCCTATCACCACAGCATGTTACATATTTACATTTGGTTATGTAACGGATGTAACTTTTTATTTGCAGAATTCTAACGTTTTAGCTCAGGTATATATCTACAAATGAATGAGTTAAATAAGTGACTTATCCCTAATGGGTATTTTGGAGATTCAGTAAAAGAGCGAGAGAGAAAGAGTCAGAAGGCAATCAGCTTTTTAAATGTTATGCTTTTACGAGATTCCTAATATTATAATACACTGCAGTAGGGTTAAAAATGTTTTTTGTAATAACCGCTGTTATGTAAAGAGTGTAAAATCATACAAAATATCAGTTTAAAAATGTATCATTACTTGGTTCGTCAACAGAGAGATGCAAGCTAATAAAAGACAAGTCCCACCAAAAACACAAAACAATACAGAAAATGTATACATTTATTGACAGATATCAGTTTCAAAAACATTTTTTTCTATTCTAAATTTCCACAACACACTCAGTCCCAGAATACTTTGGTAGGTTTAATTCAAACTTCTTCTGTATATCATAGGGAAGGAATCTTCCTGCAACAAAATGATGTTTCCCAGAAAATTGGACAGCACATCTCTTGGGTGCAGACAGGGAAATGAGCACTTCAGGTTTAATGCCTTCAGTATTTCCAGCTTCCACATCCCAATCTGGCAAATAAAGACATTTGTTAATAAATAAAAATGTGTTCCAAGAAACTCACTTGAAAACAATTCATGCGATAAAGGCATGAAATAAAAGCCTTAGATTGGATACAAAGGTTTAAGTCTACCTGTTTTGGGTTTCTGGTCTAGTTATAGCTACTCAGCTGCTTAACTGTACTGAGGAAAAGTGGATATATTGTTTACTAACCACCACTGATGAATGCTAGTTTGGGTGTCAAATTATTACCATGTTTAGCTCTTTCAAAAACATACTGGAGGGCATATCATAAGTATGCATAGCATGGGTTTTGCATCAGCCTTCACACTTATTTAGGGCCAGGGCCTAGAACTACTAAAGAAACAGATGTGTAACCAACAATTTCGAGAGGTCAGCAATGGCAAATTCTCTTCTGTACACATTTTAAAGTATCTATATGCTCAAAACTTTTTTTTAATTTTGAATAGACATTCTTCCTGCTTGTTTATTGCCCTTATATATAATTATCTTCCTGCATTATTAAAGCATTCTTTGTAAGCTAATAATTGAAAAACAATGTTAACCACAACAAGCTTGAGGCATGTGCTCAGAACACCCTTTAGTCCCTATAACACCCTATGGAACACTAATGATCTACAAAGCAATAAACACTATCCAGCCAAACACAAGATATAGTATTAAGTAGAGCTAATAAAATGTATTAGGAGTAACTTGCTTTCTCAACTGAGAAAAGCATCCCTCAGCAATAGGTAAATGGTGGAATAATAAAAAAAGGATGAAAGTTCTTAAAGTGCAAACATCTTTGGGATCTTCCTAGGCACAAACAGACATGTCTATCAGTAATGGCAGGTAGGTGGACATGTGGCTGGCCTCCAATGCATTAGCACTGATTACTCTCTAATACTGTTGTCAGATGAGAAGAAGGGGCCACACTCCTCTTAGTAAAAAAGGAGAAGGGATTGGACATCCCTAAATGTCTAAATCGTCCCCAAATAATATTTCAAGCAGAGGCCTTGTTTTAATAATTTTTTGTATAAATACGGAATATAATTTTCAGGACAAAGAAGTTGGGGCTTGCTACTGAAATGGAATAGCTATCAATTGAAAATCAAAATGAGACCATTTGGCAGACATTTGGTGGTTATGCCAACCAAGTTGTTCACCAATCACCTTCTCAATTTACATGCAAAAAGTATATGCATGGTATTTGTCCTGTAACAGCAAACACTGTGCAACTGAAGGTCAGCCACCATTAGGAATGCTGGGCACATAAGCATCTGTGTATGGTAAAGTAGTAAAGCATTACTCTGTGGTTAGTACAAGGTGGACAGAGGGAGATGGAATAAACAATCAAACATTTCTTGCCGCGATTTCATTCATTTATCCTCTCATTTCATTCTTTCTTTCCGGTATTGAATGCATTTCCAGATGCAGATGGGCAGTGAAGTGTTTTCACATGACATCATGTCTGCTGACTCTCATCTCATAGCTTCTTACTCTAGAGAATCTCATCAAAGCCATGAAAATAAGGTACCAAAAAAACAATCTGCTAACAGTGACCTGTGCTCCTAACCTCTAAAACTATGACATTTCTGATGTATGCCTCTGAATTATGCCACACTGCTAATTACCTAAGAATTATTTTGAATTCCTTCATAATGTTTTTATATAAAACTGGATGACGGTTTTACCATACTTGTAAACAACACAGTGTGCACATTTCAGTTTATTAATACAAATTTCAAATAATTTGTTATTCCTTAAAGTGCAGATGTCTTTGTGTGCACATCAGTGTTATTTACCATCACCAATTTGCCATACTTTATGTTTAAGAACCAACATTTAAAAATATAGTAAAAAAAAATCCATCATTTCCCTTTATGTGGGTGATAAGATTTTTGTATTGGAATGACCAGGCGTCCCCAGGTTAAGGATAGAGAGGAAGGAGTTTGGAAGGGACTGACATAATGTTGGTTGTTGAGAGCACTGGGAGAACTGTAGTGTAGGTGGGACACTGGGGTGGTACAGCGGCAGACGTGGTGAGAGGTGGCTAAAGCAGGGTGGAAAGGTGACTTGCACAGAGGCAGGAGGCGAGTATGAGGGAGAGATGCTGGCTCAGGTTGGTGACAATGTAGGGCTAGTGCAGTGATGTTAGGGGCAAAGGGCTGACTTAATGGTAGGTGATTTTGGGTAGTGGCAGGTGCAGTGGTTGGCATGGTGATAAATAGTAAAGGTAAATGTGGCTGAGAAGGGTAGGTGTGCTTGGGGAGAGACATGAATAGGCAAGTAGTAGTTGGTGAGTTTATTGTGTAATGGTGTAATTGAGCTTGTGTAATGATAAGAGTGCTCTGGTGGGGGGGGGGGGTGACTTGCATAAAGGTTGTAAGGGCAGGAGGAGTAATAGTTTGTTGATGGTGGCGAAGGAGAAAAGAGGGTCTGCCAGTTGCAGTGGTAAGAGAGTTGGAGTGTGGCAGAAACTTTCCCTTAAAATGTTTATAGTACCATATTTAAATAACAAAGAAAGGTACTGAAAATTATTATACATTTCACACTTTTTAATTAGATGATGGTTAGGTATTTACACATGCTATGCTAAGAGTCATCATATGTAGCTGAGTATGATAAGGGTAAATACTCACATAAAGAATTATAATAGTAGAACACTTAGGCATTGTGCACCTACCTGATGGAATATCCAGACTAATAATAGGTATCTTTATTTGTTTCATTATTCCCAAAATGGTGGCCCATGGCTCTTTACCTTCTTCACTATTTGCCTCCACACCCAGTACCGCATCCACCACCAAATTATAGGCATCATTAATTAACTGCACCTATAAACACAAAACAAAGCAATAGTTTCCTAACATAAATAACAGAAAAAAAGTTTTATTTAGTAGGTTACTAGTCAAAATAAAACAATCCTAATCAGTTTCAACAGGCTTTTGTTTGTGTCTCATACGTTTTGCAGTCCCATACAAGTCTAGATGTACATGAAACCAATTTTAAGCAGGAGGTCCGCTAAAAATAAGAGGAAAACTGCTTTTGCACAAGCATCCTCTGGCTTAGCTACCTCTTTTAATTCCACACTTTCACTGTTACAGTTGTTTCATATAAAGGTACACATAATGTAGTAGCTGCCTTTAGTCTAGGAGCAACCAATGTATTCAATGCAAAAGTATTTGAAAATATAAATATTACTTACTTCTGTAGGAAGGTACGATAGAAAGGGGATGTCCATTTTCTCACATTGAATGGTTAAATCCTTGTACATATTATCTAGTGATCTCTTAGGGTAAAATATAGTAGGTTCATAGTCCTATAATAAAACAATTAGGCTTTAATAATATATATTTATATGTACACACATACATAACTTTACTGAATAGCCAATGGCATCCATCAAAGTGTGGGATATATTTGCAAGCAAGTAAACAATCAGTCCAAATTCCCTGTTAATTTAAATTAAATTTACAACATGCATTCAAAAGAAAATGTTTGTGAACCCTGTAAGATTAAATTGATTCCCACATGAATGGCTGCTCCTTAATCTCAGAAAAAATAATCCTAAACTAATTTCATATAATTGCAGTTATTCAAGCAGTTAACGCATTGTTTAGACATTCATGGTTCAGTATGTAAACCTTTATTTTTAGCAACTTGGAGAGCCTCTTATAGCAGCAACACTGTCTATCAAACATTTCCTGTTGCTGCTGATTTGACTTACACCATGGTTCAGAGGAAGTTTAGACCTTCCCTTCATTTAAAACAGTTTTACTTCATCAACAATTCTGGTGTTCCATGTATAAACACCTCCGTTTATGCCTAAGCATCTAAATTAGTTTTGTTTTAACAATTTCAGAATACAGATTCCTTTCTGTTCATAGTATAGGTGAATCTCCACCACATAACACGCAGAACTCATATACAGTATAGACCTGTCTCAATCTGGGTGCCATAACTATAGCTTTGGATATACCGTGGTGGAGCCAGCATGTAACCCTAGTATGGAGAATGGGATAATTCTTTAAATCCTAAATTTCACACTTCCAGGGACCAAACTAAGCCAGACCTTCCAAACAACATCCTTTAGCATGTTCCTTTGGTGTCTGTAAAGTTAGTTACACACATACAAGTCCATCAAGTTCAAACACTAGGAAAATATAAATATCCCAGATATAAAACCCTATGGACATAGTTGGCCCAGAGGATGGCAAAAAAATAATCCTGGTACAACTTGCTTCAACAGGGGAAAAAAAATTCCATCCTGATTCCATGAGGCAATCGGATGTTCCCTGGATCAACAGTCACTGTTATTTTTACTTTAAATCCTTAATACCCAGTTATATTCTGTGCTTCTTGAAAAACATCCAGTTTTTTCTTAAAGCAATCTATAGTAGTTGCTGAAACTACTTCCTAAAGGAAGCCGATTCCACATTTTCACAGACCTTACAGTGAAGAATCCCTTCCTTAAACTTCTTTTCCTCCAGACGCAGAGTGCCTCTTGTTCTTTGTAATGATCTCAAAGTGAATAATGGGGAAGAGAGTTCTCTATATGGACCATTTATATATTTATACAGGGTGATCATATCCCCGCTTAAATGTCTCTTCTCAAGGGAGAATAGATTCAGTTCAGCTAATCTCCCCTCATAGCTGAGCCCCTCCATTCCTTTTATTAATTTAGTTGTCCTTCTTTGCACTCTCTCCAATTCAACAATGTCCTTTTTGTGAACTGGTGACCAAAACTGGACTGCACATCCAGATGTGGTCTGACCAATACTTTATACTGGGGCAATTTTCCTAATTTTAATATTTTAATAGGCATTCAGATAACTGTTTGACATCTAGCTAAGCACCTGAGTTGTTACTCATTCTGGGTCAATGATTCTAAAATATATTAAAGTCGTAGAACACCATCTAGTCAAGCCAGAACAGAAATGCCTTTTAGTACCCAGCTTTTAGTACAGAATCCCTGTAAAACATATTTTCTGCAGACATTAAAAGGCTCTACTAGCTCAATCCAGGAAGCCTACTCTTCTCCAGAAGTCTATTCCTTTCTGACTTCTTCTTGGGGCATGCTTACTTTCATCCCTTCAAGCTTCATTTGCTTTATACTTTAGTTTTCATGAAGAGCAAATTTATTCAGGTTCAAATTACAGAGTGTGAAATTTGCTGAACCCGAACCCCAATAAAGTCAATAGAAGTCAAACCTAATAGTTTAGGTTATTTTTACAGGTAATAGGCGCAAACTTTCCAGAAATGAATGGGGACCGGACACAGCCATGGAAGTCATACGTTATTGCTTAAATAATAGTTTTTGATACCATATGGCAGGAACTGTGGATTGGATGGCAATATGCCTTATGAAATATATGAAAATAAACAAATGCTTTGTAAAAGATGATTATGGAATGCCCTAAAGCTGTATGCATTTTATTTAATTAAATAAAAAAGCATAGAGTTTCCCTTAAATTTTACCAGCATGCAGCCTGGGTAGTCAGGAAAAGGGGAGGCAAGCAGCATGAGAGTACTGAAATATCAATCACCAGGTCTTTGTTTCTTGGAGTTGTGAATCTGTGTTTTTGGATTTTATTAGTTTTGAATGGGTTGGAAAACAGAGCTTCTTCTAGCTTATTACTACTGTCAGTAACTCCATTAGGATTATCCTAATATTCAAACTACGAAAATTATCTCTTTTGATATTGTTGCTGTATGTACACTGGGTTGAGAGATTTTCCATTGTTTTCTTCTTCTCTCGCTCACTGCAATTGGGACAAGAATTGGAGAAAGATCACAGACAGTCATGGGACACAATCAGTAACAACCCATTTTACTGCATTTTTACTGGCAAAAAACTATGTTTTGTTTTAATATAGTTGTGCATTGTAAATATTTTTGAGAACTGTGCATGGTATAGGTATGTTTGAATGGATACTTTGTTTTCTGATTGTGACAGTTTTTTTCCTTCAATGAGCCTATCAACATGTTGGCTGCTTGAATAATACATTCCATCTCTGTACAGTATTGTACATCTCAGCAGCATTTAAAACAAAGGCCTAAACTTGTAATTGTAATTTCTAAAACAGACACCCTAATTCTGGTCAATTGCTGCTAAATCAAGTGTGTGCAATATAAAACAATTCAGTATCAGGAACATTATCACATGGCTACAAAAGGTAAGAACATTCATCTGTTGGGGAACCGCAAATCTCATCATAAATTACCAACTTGCATGTAAATTGCAGGAATTTATAGCTTCTCAACAACCACAATGACAGATTTAACAATGACAGATCTGATTAGACTACAGTTACGATAAATAATGTAGTAAAGATAATGTGATTATTTGGTGTATTGCCTTCCTTGCATAAACAAATCTCCCAGCTGGGGCATAGAGAGACTGCAGCTGCTCCCAAAAACCCCATGTGTATTTATTGGTTATATGGTGCCAAGCATGGTTGCTCCATATGACCAGATAAGCAGCAGAAGTGTCATTGACATTAACATTTCAAAAAAGTTGAGTAATTTAAATGACAAGACAAAAGTAGAATGCACTCTACTGTTTTTAGGATATATATTAAAAGAGTGCATAAGGGACAGAAAGTATAAACTAATTAAGAGAACATTTCCCTGCCAGAAAATGTAATAAGTGAAATGTTTTTGTTTGAATTGTGATTTAATGCTGCTCAACAAATTTTAAAGAAGCTGTATGCTACAGTATATTATCTGTGTTATATCCACCTAAAAAGGTCTGTTATGTCTAGGCAAACATGGTTTACCTAAAACTCTGTAGCATCTATAAAACAACGTAGAGAGCTTGACCGAGTAAACCAATCATTTCTCATGCAGGTCTAAAGCAGACCGATGATTAGATGTTAAGGCATCATACCATTTTTAGCTCTATAACTTTTTGTATGCATGAATTTCAATATGTTAGACTCACAATGTCAAAATGAAAAAAGAACAGTGAACAAAGAGCCTCCACTTTTTCATGGTATTGGAGAGACTTCCCAATTTCATTCAAACCACTTACATAAGTACGAAGGTTTCGAGCACAGACAAGGCCAATAGCCCCATTCACCTCTGGACCACAGATAATCAGAACAGTAGGTTGCTTCTTGGGAAGAGTTTTCAGTGGATACACCTGACAAATACAAATATAGGTAACTACATAGAGTACCGTAAATATTTTTGTTTTTTTTGAAGGAACTGGAGACCTTTGTGGTACTATTTGGTATTTGGCTTATGAACAGGCATACCAAGGACCATGTCCTTAGCTGAGCACGGAGTCCTCTCTTAGCATCCACCCAGACTGAGACATGTAGTTGTATTACAATGCAGCATTAAGTGTGCCTTAACCCCAGCTAGCCATAGTTTGAAATGCTTTTAAATGCTTTTTTTACTGTTAAAACAAAAGCTGCACTGTAATACAACCACATAGCTTAGTGTAGATGCTAGGGGATCCTATTAGAAGTGTATTAATCACTGGTGTGTCATAACCATAGTATATTGCCACATGCTTTTAATAAGGTCAAAATAGGAATCATATGTAAGCTTTATGTGAAATACAAGCCAATGATTTTGTATATGAAAATGTGTGTACTTGTGAAAAACATTTAATATATAACATTCTTTTTTCAAGTTTTCCAAAGCTGAATGGAGTCCTGACCTAGTCTATATAGCACGCCAATTCACATTTGTGCATGTAGGAAACTCTGTCAAACCTGTTCAATCAATTATGTTTATGTATTGACACCACCACTGTCAACCATACCTATTACTTTAGAGGTAATCAAGCATAGGTTGTATAAAGGCTTTGGTGAGTAAAATGGCTTGAAGGACAATGGACAACATGACAAATAAGAACTGCTATAAAAAGCTTGATTGCCTTTCTTTATGTATGACCGGCATTTCTCAGCTAGGGTTCCACCAGAAGTTGTAGGGGTTCCTTGAGCAATGAGCTATTTGTGCCTCTCCACAGCTCCACGGTGACTTTTATGGGTACCTGTAAAGGTGGCATTCTTCACACTGGCCAACAATAAAAGGCATTCATACCACTAACACCAAGCTAATGTACCATGAACTGGGCATATCATAAATAATGTCAGAGGTTCTCTGAGACCTGAGTTATTTCAAGTGTTCCTCCATGTTAAAAAGTTTGCAAAAGGCTGTGTTGGACACCAGGACATACCTGAATGGTCAAACGTGAAAGATAGATCGTATGCAAGTAAGGATTATATTATGGTTTACAAGCATTATTAAAGTCTAAAGTTTTGGATAAAGTTAAAAATAGTTACAAATTATTTATCAGTGCCTTCATTCAGGACAGGAGGTAATGAGAAAATGGCACAGACATTTCTCAGGTCTTGTTTCAATCAAGGAGATTGGACCCATGGAGATCGATGTTTATTCTAATTTACCATAGAGATAACATTCTTGCCTGTTATGAGTTGAAATCTTACCAATGCTAACAAGTTAGTAAAATTTAGATGGAAGTCCTAATCTTCTCTCATTCTCTATAAAATTTAGTTTTGGGTTGGATTGGAACAAATTAATTAGATATTTTTAATTAGTTTTTTTATTACATGGAAAATGTGTTTAAAACAGTTCAAAAATACATTGGGTTTGTTTTAATGACACAACATACCTTTGTTACGGCCATTGCACAGTTGTGTCCCATAATTTCGATGAGTTGCTGTTTTCCAAAACGGTAATCTTCCAGTAATTCTGTTTCTAAGGCTTCTGCTTCCTGTTTACTAGAGAAAAAAAAAACAATTTATGTTTTGTTCTTTCTTTTCACATAAGGATGTTAAGTGTGTTGAGTGTTGGAGCTGTTGGAGGTATTGGACCTTAGTTGTCCAATGTGCAGCTTGTGGACCAGAACCTGACCCAGCAAGCTATTTCGCTTGGTTCACAGACCCACACCTAAAACCTCGCAACTGTTCATTGCTGTAATCTTTAGGCTGGCCATCCATGGCAGCAAAGGAAATGTGGTGTGTATGTAAGTAAGGGTGTGCATGCATGTGAGTGTGTGTCTGTTATATATATCTGTTATATACATATGTATGTATATGTATGCATGGGTGTGAGTGTGTAGGTATGTGTAGGTATGTGGGTGTCTGAATGTATGTAAATTTATGTAAATGAGTGAGTGTTATTGAAATGTCCTACGGGGGTTCTGCTGCACTATTGATAGAGTTGGTAGAATGATTTATAGGGGCTGTTGTTTACTAAAATTCTGACACTAGCACATTGTAAGTTACATACATTCTGTATGGTCCCCTCTCCTCACCCCTGCACTGTGTACACATCATACTCCTGACCTCTGCACTCTGTAATTTACATGCACCTGACACCTTTATGCAGCACATTATGTACTCTATACCCCTATATTCTGTAAACTGGGCTGTACATTATTTTACTCTCTGTGTACTGAGCTATGTTAATTTTAGTACTTTGATGGCACAAGTGAAGTGGCATGTATGTGCAGTATATACTGTGCACTGGATTGGACTCTCGTTTAATTTAATTATTCCTCTTGCATGTGGCCCTTATTACGTAAATAGATTATTTGCATTTTGTTATAAACACACCCATGGTTTTTTCATCTAACACAACTGCAGTGTTTCCTACAGGACTGGCAAAATGCCTTGGGGCTGAATATCAAATACAACACAAGCTGTTAATCTCTTACAACAATGTCATTTACCCCAGAGCTGCTCACTATAGAGCTGGTACACATGAGCAGCAGGTGCACAGTGCTCATGTTTATACTTCCTGTGCCAGCTGGATTGTGTATTTTTCTGCAGGACATTAGCAAAAACCAGGGCTACAGTATGGAAGATAATACATACTGATACCCTCATTTATTCAGTACAGCAAAACAAGCCAAACATTTTACTGAGCACGCTTGTGGTCATCTAGGCATCAATGATTGTTCAGCAGGCAATAATAAATGCACATTAGGTACCCATTTTCTTTATTTCTCTTACTTTCATTTAACCACCCGGGCGGTTAGCCCGGGGTAAGAAAACTTGCTGAACCAGGTGCTGGGTAGCTAAAAATATAAACAAGCGTTATATTGCAATCCTATTGTCATACAACATTGTATGAATACAATGTTGTATGACAATCAGATATTTACCTTGTCCCCGCAGCTCCTCCGGAGACGTCTTCTCTCTTCTATCTTCTCTCAGCGTGTGCAGTGACGATCTCCGGGGTTTCCCGGTGACGTCGCTGCAAGCGTCGGTGCGGGAAATTCAAATCACTTTGCATTGAACTCAATACAAAAAAGCTGTAAAAGCTGAGTCCAATACAAAGAAATCTTTATATAATATATATATAATTGTATTATATATATAAATATTATATAAGCTACTGTACAGGTACATTACATTATTCACTATTTTTATTTAAAGATTTTTTTTAAAGATTTTTTTTTATGTTTAAAAAATAATTGTTTAAAATAAAATTTTATTATTAAATTTATAAAATTTTGAACATATTTCGGTGAATTATAAGTAATTATTGAGTAATTCGGTGAATTATAGCCTGCAATCTAAAATACATTTCCATGCAAAAAATGTAACTGTTTTTGCATGGAAGTACGGAAAGAATTAGAACACCCGGCGTTCGCGTACGCGACCCTCGGCAATTACTGATGATGTCAGTGCATGCGCCCGTCGACGGGGGTCGTAGCGGGAAATTCAAATATTTTGTATTGGATTCAATACAAACTCTTGTATCCAATCCAATACAAAATAATACAAAATATATTTATGTAGTTTTGTCTATAGGTATGTGACAATGAACTTTATGGAAATTTACCACACTAGGGAGGTGTTTTAGAAAAATATATTACTATACAGTATACCGAATTATCGCATTTTCAGTATTTTTGATTTATTTATGCATTCTTGTTTAAGCTGATTTTTGTGTTTTTTATTTAATTTTAATAAAAGTAATTATTATTTTTTTTTACAATATTGTTTTCCAAATTTTTTTTTTTTCATATCTACTAGACCCGTGTTCGGACATATTTCTGTAAGTTACAGGTCTACAATAAAAAAGTGAAACGCCCAGGTGGTTAAAATAGAAAATGAAGGAACCAAATATGTAAATTAGGTTTCAAAACATATCATTTGTATATAGATAAGGACACACATAAAAAAGAATTTTGACATATCAATCATTTTTAAATCCATTTCACAGACAAAGCCTTTATCAGGCTTAGAGATAAATTAACTTCTGAAAAATTTGATCAGTTGTGATTTGGCCAATTTAATTTCAAATAAAGGGTTTATTTCAGAGTAGCAAATGATACAAAATTGATCAGAATAATTTGGGAAGGTCCCGAACCCTGGGTTGATGGGACCATAAAACAGCCTGATCCACCTTCTTTAAAAATTCTGCCAGGGATACTGAAACAGGGAAGTGGGACCTGGAGGACATTACAGAAATAACCTTCGGTTCCTTTTTCCAAGAAGCTTTTTGGAAATACAAAATTACAAATTCAGCTTGGGGTATTCAGTTATAAACATGAATCTCAGTCATCAGTATTTTGGGGTCAACTCTAAGCAAAGGAAACTGACTACAGTAATAGGATTTGTTTATAGGGTACCGATCAAGATAGGTACAAAATTAATTAAATTATCAGTAATCAGTAATGCCACATTTTGATTTCAGAACTTTGATTATGCAATGCAAGCAGCATACGCCCCTTCCTCCATACCACATATTCACCCTTCTGTCTCTTCCTTATTTTTACTACACATATTTTTTTTTCTCTGGTAAATTTCCCATCTTTATCAAACAGAACAATCATACATGTTTGTCAATAACAAATTTTGGAAACTTTAAGTTGATAAAATAATAGTAAAGATTAAAGATCCTCACAGTTATAAATAAACTATTAGTATAGCAGAGATGGCTCTGAACTTTTTTTCTAGGGTTTTATTATTTCAGTTGTAAGCCTATGACAAGTCCTGTTTTAAATACAATATCTCCCTCCAGTGGTCAGGTCAGGAACAGCCCTAAGATATTGCACACAAAGGAATATAAAAATATTGGGGTTCTATTTAAAAAACAGGGAATCAGACATTGGTTCAAACATTCCCACATGGGAATCCTCCAGGTCCACATGTTTCAATGGCAGTATTTGATTCCCAGCAGGGAATGTTTGAGAGAATATCACATTCCCTGTTTCATAAATAGAGCCCTTAGAGTTCAAAATAAAAAGGAATATTTCAAATATTTGCTTTATTTGCATCCATGCATAGGTTTATTATATTAAGTATGCAACATTACAGTGATTATGTATCTGATTCAGGGACTGGGGGAATATTACAAGGAAACATATCATCAAAGGACAAAATAATTTAGCTGCTTTGGTAAATTTGTTGCAGTCCAAATAAGCCACAAAGCTCCTAAGTATAAATTACATTTTCAAGCATGAAAGAAAAAAGACACCAATTTTCACTAGTTTATCGGGAATTGTGTTTAATTACTTGCTTTACTTTATGGAATATGGTAATGTATATAAAGTGCAAAAAAAGGGAACATTCAATCAGCACAATATAACACCAAGTCAAATAATCTGTTATGAAGCATAGTGATTGTGGACCTATTTTACAAGCTTTGATGGACAGGAGGGGCAACAGTGAGCCAACCACCAAAAAAGAAATAGTTACTTCTCTCTCCTTTTTCTTCCTGATTTTTCATTAGTCTTGCATTTTCCTAGTGTGCTTGTCACTAATGCTCCTGTACAGTGACATGAGGAGGTACCCAACCCATTCAGGTTACACAAAGAGTCCAGATCCTCCAAGTTGACATATCTACAGTACATATGCCACCACATAGTTACGTAATAGGTCAGGTTGAAAAAGGACATAAGTCCATCAAGTTCAACCACTAGGGAAATAAATATATCCCAGATTTAAAACCCCATGGACATAGTTGGTCCAGAGGAAGGCAAAAAAAAACCTGGTACAATTTGCTCCAACAAAAAAATTCCTTCTTGATTCCATGAGGCGATCGGATGTTCCCTGGAGACAATCTGATGTTCCCATCACAAGAAGTTTTCCTATGTATACCTCAAGAGCATACAGACAATACCAGAAAATTGTCTTTACACAAAGAAAGCAGGACGGGGACATTGAAGGGCAACAACCCTGCAGCAGGACCAGTATTGGAATTCCTTGCGTGAGGACGAACAAAAGTTGTACCTGTAAGAAAAGATATGACCTTAGGAGCCATACTCTTGTTCATGTTTCTGACAGAACTGACGGTGGGATGTGGGCCCAATGTCCTGAAATGGGACCTGTATTCACAGGCTGAGACTGTGTAATGCAATTGGCATTTGCCTGGGAACACCAGAAAAAGCAGGTTAGCAATTGGCACCACATTCCCTTCACTGAAGAAAGAGGGTTTATACTAAGCACATGTGACAAATGTGAAAAATTATGGAGACACCATGATGAATGTGATTCTGCTTGCAACTTCATCTAGCATGGCCAGTTTAGCAGTGGGTCAGTGGTAGTTTGGTCCAGCGGTTGCCAACTGGTGGTCCGCGGACCATCTGTGGTCGACGAGGAAATGTTGGTGGTCTCCCATACGGATTGAAGGCTCAGAATGGTGGGCGGGTTGTGTCTCCGGTTGTGGGCGGGTTCTGGCATCATGATGTCACTCTGGGAAGGTTTATTCCCCTTTGAGTGACACACGGTTCCCCGCGCATGTGGGGTCCGGAGTCGGTGCATTTAGTGGTCCATTGTCAGAACTTGCTGATGCAGTGGGACCTGAATCCTTTTGGGTGCAGGACAATGCTCTGCTTCATGTGGCCAATGTGTGTCAGAAGTTTCTGGATGATGAAGGCATTGATAATATTGACTGGTCGTTCACCAGACCTAAACCCAATACTAACCCTCTAGAACAGCGGTCACCAACTGGTGATCCGCAAGAAAATTTCGGTGGTCCCCATTTCTGGCCAGTGCGCCCCCCCCCCCCCAGCTGGGTCAGGAGAAGTCAGATTTTAGGCTCAGGGCAGTGGGCAGGGTGTGTCTCTGCAGTGGGAGTGGATGGGTTCTGGGATTATGATGTCACTCTGGGGGAAGTTCCCCGCGCATGCACGGTACAGAGTCAGTGCATTTATTGGTCCCTAGGTTCGAAACGGTTTTGCGACCACTGGTCTAGAACATTATGTGTTGCTGCATCCATCTTTACCAAGTACCAAGACTGTCCAGGAGCTGGTGACTCAATCCAGATCTGAGAAGAAATCCCCTGGGGCACCAGAAGCATCTCAGATGATATTGGGAGTGCATACAGGCATGTGTTGGCAATACACACTACTGAGGCATATTATGAGTTCAAAACAAGTTTGATCATTATTTGATTTCAGTTTTTTACTTTTTTACATTTTCAGTATGATTTTAAATTCAGTACACAGTGGGATAATGATTTTGGTTTCATTGAGGTTCTTACATTTAATTCTCAGTGACATTGTGTATCACTAAAAATTTTCAATAAGATGTAATGTGTGATTTCAATATTCCCTAATGAATGTGTTACCTAATTATAACTTCAATAAATAACCTCTCTTTACCTTAAGTAAATATGATTTAACAGTTTGCCATAAAAGCCCCTCTTTGCCTATTTTTTTCATTGAATATTTAACTCAGTAGGGCTGAAATAACATATCAGAGAAGAGTTTAGCCCCTCTTCTTCTCTTTCCACTAATTTAAAATAACAATATGTCAACAACAATATCAGTCATTCTGCTTTATCTTCCTTTCAGCATATTAGTGGACAGACTCTGAACTGATAACTGATAGGATACTGACTTTACTTCTTTCAGGGGATTGTAAAAGGCTGATAACAGGTCACATTCATATATTTACATTGTTTGCATTTAAAAAATACACTTAAGTGTGTGTTCATGATTTTAGTTGTAAATGAATTAGTGTCTTTTATCTGCTTAGAGATGATCATTCATTGAATTAGTTCATTCTTTGATCATTCTGTTCAATTACTGGCACTTATAGGTGTGAGACACATGTGACCCATTCCTTAAATATAAAACACACTCATGGTCAAATGTTTAATACTTCACATACGTACAAATATTGACCAGTAAATTTATTCACCTGATTTCTGCTGTACAAAAACTGTAAGAGGCTGATACCAAATGTAGGTATTTGCACTGCTTGCTTTACAAAATATTTAAATAAATGAAGTTGAAAATAAATAATAAAATAAATAAATGATTATTAAACACACTTTTTTATCTTTAAAACTTTTATGATATTTTTTAAAGTTGGAAGTTTAATGAAGAGATCCGTTACAAAGAGAAAAAAACAAACAATCTGTACGAGTTTTTCTAAGGGTTAAAAAAAGCCAGTGGGTAGCCATGTATCTAGGAAAGTGTCTGCAAAATGAGCTTTTAATGACATTACTGCCCACACGCTTTAACAAGATTTTAGCAGATTACGCACATAACAGCCTCCTGTGAAAAGAACGATTTTATTTATATCTATGTCTGTGTTCATGTCCCCAAGCACTTTTACAGTATAGGGGTCTTGAACTGGCTTTTGTATTGGGAGATTTGCAGGTGTAAAGAGTTTCATGGTTTGATTCCATTTTTTATTTATACAGCTTTTAATAATATATTATACCTGTTTTTAAAATAAAATACAATTTTTATTTAAAAAATATGTTTATTACAGGTTTTAGCAAAGCACTATTGCCTAATATTGCTTATAAAAAAGATGAGCCTGAGCTGTTTGGTTTCAGGTCTACTCTGATAGACTGAAACCTCAAATTAATAAAAGATCACTCCTACTTATTCACTTGCATATAAAAATCTTCTTGAGCAATTGAGCTCACTAAACATTTTTTTTACAGCAAAAGAGGAAAACATATAACAAGGTGGCTAAAGCTCCAACTCCTGGCTGAATAAAACGTTAAATATTATTCATATCCTGTATTTCTAATTACTTCACTGATAAAAGTTGTATTTGATGCTTAGCATATTGGTATCATAAAAACGTTTGTAATATTTATATTTTTAAAATCCCCAGCTAGGATCTGCTAAACAGCACTTACATAGTCCACTAAAAAACGACTTAATTGCACTCAATTTAGAATATATTGTTTACATTTTACAAATACTGTTACATTGCATTTTTAACTTCTGTATTTTTTAGGGCCCAGAGCCAAGTGCTTTCATTATACACTAGTGGATACAATATTTGCTGATACTAGGGTTTTGAATAATGCATGCAGAAAATACACTATTGGCCTTCCAGCTGTGGCCTGGATATTTAAAACTTTTTACTGATTTTATATTCTCCTGCGTTTTATAGCACACAGTGTTGAAATAATGATATAAAAGGTCTCTAATGGATAAAATCCCATACCAATGACTTATTCCCTTTTTATTATCTATCATTGCACCTGATTTTGGGGAACACCCTTTTGTAATATGGCTGCATTTAGATACTTTATTATCAGGTAATACTTTTATAGCGATCTTAAAAAAAGGATTTACCATAGACAGCCATTGGATGTGCCAATGTGAGGCAGGCAGTGCATGTTTGGACACCACTGGAAGTAAAAAAGGAAACAGATGGTGTCTGGAACATCATGTAACTAAAGCTTTAAGTGAACAAAAATTGGTTTTAGATATTTTTATTTTTGATCAGTGAGGGGGGTGGGAGGTAGGTCTAGTATGGAGTTTAATAATAGCTTTATAATGCAGTTTAAGGCTATTTACAGCAGGACTAATACCACCCTGTATGTATCCTGAAAAACCTTAAATAATACTTTCACCCAAGAGGATAGCGTAAGGCCTATCCTATCATAAACTATCTCTTATCTCTCGCTGTGTTATTATCTATTACAGAAGGGTTGCCAGTCATAATTCCCAGTCTGGGAGGTAGCAGGTGGCTGTGCAATTATGATTGATCAAATTTCCTGCATAGCAATCTTGTCTGGTTATTTAAAATGTAAAAAATTGTTTGTATTTAAACCTGGATGATTTTTAAAAAATACATTTCAAGTTTACTGGATCACCCAGATTCATCCATGATAGTCCAACCCTCCAGTCTTCAACTTAAATCCAGCTAGCCTATTAAGCAACTTAGAGTCAAAAAAGCCCCAATATCACATCTGTTTTCAGGTTCTACATGCACATGCAGGGGGATCATTGCTGCCATACAGAACGGAAGGGTCTTCTCTACAGCATGCCGGCAAAGAAAGCAAACTGTTCATTTTGATAAACCTAAAATGTATTTATTTATAAAAAAAATATTATTTAAACTGACATTAAATGAAGTTTAACTGGACTTTAAATACCAGATTATTTATATGTATATAAGGAGTAGCCTCACCTGCACTGAAGAGTAAAAATGTGTACCAAGCAACTAAGAAAAGATTTTATTGGCCTTTTGTGATGGTTGTGATGTGTTCTCTTTGATAGATCAATGTGAAATTGCGTATTTACCTAAATAAGCACAGAGGAAAATTAGAACTCTCCAAGGAAGCTCCATTACCCATGCTAGGCCTTAGACTTCATGGAGCATTGTTCTTTTTTCTGGTGCTGATAAAGCTAGTTTTTATTAATGATGTCACCAATAAACATTTAAAATGATATCTGATTAGTAAGAATAAGAAATGTCATAGGTAGGTAGTACATAGGTGCTCCGTGCTAAGACCTTCATTGTGTAAAATGAGTAATTATAAAAGTATAATGATATTATATTATCCAATTAGTTTATAATAAATACAAAGTGTATAAATAAAAAAAAATTAGAATAAAAGGTAAGCACGGCTATGGGCAAATACTCATTTATCATTTGAAACACGCTCAGCTGGGACCATGGCTGAATAATCAAATTGTGGATTCAGTTAATGGAGGGTATGAAGCTTTTAATTACATTTTGAAAATTACAACATGTTTTTTATTATTATTAGAACGACAGTTCCAAGCTAACGCAATAGAGTGTTCTGGGGACTTTCATTTAGAGCAGAAATTATTTTCATTGGTACAGAAATATATTTTTATAGGATCATACACATAGGAACTGATGTTTTTTTTTTTTGTGTGTTTTTATACGATACTGTTTGCACCTTTTTTATGCCTATGCTCTGGATATACTGCAGCCCCTACTCTGCCCACTGGCATTTATCGCAGCAGCTATGCAAAAGCACAAGTGTGAAATTTCAATTTACTTTATTAAGACAACTTTTACTAATGTTCAGGGGTCATGTTTTCCCGGCTGTGCATTTAAAAAAAAAACATCCATTAAACTTTACTTCAAACTTTCAGCCAGTGTTTATTAGGGATTAGTAGGGACTGCATTTTTGTAGTCATTTATTTTGCACCCAGGAAACTTTCTTCCAGCTAGCTTCTGAGCAATGTTTATTAACATAAAACTTCTTCACCAGCCCAGTGCTGGTACATTGGATAGGGAGAGAAAGTCACAAATTCCAGTGGGGCATGGGAGCAAAGTAAATCAGGGAATAGGCCACTGGGAACAGAGGAGGAAGAGAAGTGGAATATAACATTTTTTTTACAGACATGCAAGAAACATTCTATGTCTATTCTGCTCTAAAGGATTTTATTTTCTTCCACCAGGTGAAGGGTGTAGATGAATACATTCCAAGGTGCATGCAAGGTCCGATAGGATTATAGAAAATCTACTGCTTTTAATATCACAAATTTTGCTAGATTTGTCGTGAGTTACCCGGAACGAGCAAGGCACATAGCAACGAGCAAGGCACATATATATATATATATTCTATAGGGCAAGGTTTTCAGAAAATGTGAAAATGTGTTCTGCTTGTACAGAGTCTCCACTGTCTACATTGGAGCTCAATGTTGGCTACAAGACCTTTTACAAAAAATACTTCTATATTTCTACTTCTATATATATGTGGCTTCTATATGTGGCTTTGCTGGCTACTACGTGCAATGTAAAATAAAAATTGTAACAGAAGCTACCATAACTTGGATACAGAACAGCTCTGGGAAACAGAAGCAGCAAAGCAGAAAAGATATTTGACACGAGTTACCAGGCAGGGAATTTTGTTTTCAAAATGAATTCAGTTAGCTCTGACCCAGAATAGCAATATGGAAATTGAAGCCCTTAGGTGAGCAAACACAGGTCATTGGACCTCAACATGTCAAACAACACGCCAGGGTTTTCACTGAACATGTTTTCTGTGATCCAATCATTCCCTGGGGTTTTTTTTATCTGAAAACAAATACCATCGTTCAACAAATCGGATTAAGATAAAATAAGCTTGTATGTCTCTCCAATGAACACAACTGATATATGCGATAAAATTTATACAACAGTAATCCAGAATCCCAGGTAAAATAAAGACAGAATGTATTCATACCATTCACATTTATTTTAGTATGTAGAACTATAATGAGGACCTGACCTACAAATATGTGCATATTTCATGTATAACCCCTGTGCCCTCATTGCTCACTAACTAAATCCCCTCTGATATTTGCTTTTTGCATGTGAAATCACATCACACATATTTGTACTGCTTCTATAAATAAACACCTATCTGCAGGATCATTTTTTGTTTTATTGCTTTATATTAGATTCATCTCATCCATGACAACCTTTTGTAGAAAACCAGGGCATGGGCACTAATTTAACACTGTGCAATACGGGGAAGCTATATGCAAAAGCCAAAAACCACATGAAAAACAAACAGTTCACAAACAAACCCCAACTTTGCCTAATATCTCAGCTTACTGCATATTTTTGCATATTTTGCAATGCTGGTCTTTGGCATAGCTACCAATATACTGATATTTTTTTTTTTTGACAAAGGTAAATGGCATTGCATTTTTTGCCATCAGCCATGGCAAATGTGTGTTGCCCAATATGACATCTCATGGGGAGAGGGGAGTAGGGGACAATCTGTAAAATAAAAGGACTGTAATGCAGAACCAAGAAGATGAATAATATTTATTATGTTGTCCAGGAAGAAAAAAACTCAGTAAACATATGTAATAGGCATTGACTTTCTTACAGTAGGTGACACTTTTTGCTGCAGGCCACTAATTAGTGCTGGCTCAAAACTGTAGTGATTACATTTATACCACGGTGGTTTTCAGTGTCTCCCTGTTAATGGCCTGACCTGATTATCTGTCTCGTTTTCTCCTGCTGAGGTCTTGCAGCAGTAATGTTGTATAATCACCTGTGGCTTTATGGATGCTCAGCATCCTCTCCAACAAGGCATGATGTTACATCTGCTAGCTGTCTATATATATATATATATATATACCTGCACTATATACATGTCTGTACCGTATAATGTATAGACTGACAGATATAGATGCAGAATGATACCTTAGGGATCTCTCTGCTGCCATTTCTATTGTCCTTTGCATGATTGTATGTGGTAATTACAGAGTTGCCAGGGAAACTGTCTCACTGATACTCAGAGTTATATGAAGCATCTATTACAGTGTAAAGGTTGTGTGAAGAGGAACAATGTGCATCCGTTGTGTCCTATATTTAACAACATACTGTGTAACTGTAGGGGTACCTGATGCTAGTTCTGTGTTACCAGAATAGTTAGACAGGATTTCTCAAATACTATAATATCAGTGTATAGCTGCTGTTATAACATGTTTTAAGCACGTATTTGTAGTTCACTGAAAATGTGGAACAGAAAATGTCTATTTATCTCTTCTGATAACGCCTAACTCCACTCTCCATGGCTATTAAAAACAATTTCAGATTTGCCTCGGAGCTACACCTGCAGCCCTTTGGATGGCCCTTGCAGCAAGTAGTTTATGTCATACCAAAGGATTACTATATTCAGACTGTGATGTCTTTAAACCATTTCCAATACCATTGCACTTATATCATACAATAAAAATCTGATACCATTGTTTTACTATATAATTCAATATAGAGCAGATAAAGGTTTTTAAAGTCTATACTGCTTATCAGTATATTTCAAGCTTTTATTGTTCCTCAAAGACAAGTAACTACTCATAGGGCTACATTTAAAACCAGGGAATCAGACATCAGTTCCAATGGCAGTAAATGATTCTTCACCAGGGAATGAAGGATTGGCAGATTCCCTGCTTTATGAATAGAGCCCCAAGTGTATAGTACAAAACAGCCCATAATACATTCCAAGTTGTTTAAAAAATATATATTATATCATATACAACATATCAGCAAATAAACACACAATCCAGACAATAGTGATAAGTTCCAATACTTAAACACAGTCAGCCAAACAGATGGAGTCTATAAATTCCCTGAACAAGATAAGGTAGAGAGGAGCACACTAGAAAAAAAAGTCTTTCTGGACATATGAATTGTTTATTAAAACATTTTATTTTTTAGTATGATGTCATTTCCTCTTATGTTTTTTACTTTATTCTTTGAAAATGGACCTTTGTGAGAGGAATACCACAAGAAAATTTTAATGGAGCGGTGTAGACATGTAAAGGGTCTGTAATACCAGTGATCTTTAGCTTGTAATGTGTCTTTATTCTTGTCTTCTACAGCAAGGGCCTAGTCCAATAGTCCAATATTGGAACAACTCCAATAACATGTCCCCAGTCTCTGACCATCTGACCTGAGGTTTGGTAGTTTACCTAGGTTTTACCATGACAGTCTATCTTTTCCAGTCTTGGTGCGCTTTGATAAATGTCCGGCAATGTATAAGAGCATGGCAGCCACCTAGACCAACATGTGGCTACAGATTGACAGCGGGCATAAAATAAGGACTATTCCTCATTGGTGGAATTTGCCATGAATCTCAATTAAATAACTTCTATATATGATGACTGTTCAGTATAGCATATGTCTTTGCTTTTACCGAGAAATAAATCTCTTATTTTTTTAAAGATTTGTTTGGAAGTGATGACATGTAAATACCTGCTGTGTAAAAAAAGTCATGCTTTAGTTCACATGGCTTCCTAATAAGCATACTGTGATGCAGCAGATGTCACATAGTATGCATATTAAATAGGCTTTTCCCCTCTAAATATACCTAGGAGTCTGGACCCCCTCCTTCACCGCTCACACGCAGAGCCCTGTCTCCTAGCCGGAGATAGCTAAATGGAAGCTGCTTCCTCTCTCCATCTATCACTATGTGATGCCTGGAAATTGAATATATAATTAGCACACATCTTCCTCTCTCTCTCTCTCGTTCTCCATGTGTATATCTTATAATAAGGATTCTGACTTCTTGGCACCTGCTGCCTGATCAAAGCTTTCTGAAGCTAGAAAAGAATGTTTTTGGGCTTTATTTAGACTTCCGAAAGGAAGGCTAATACACCTGTATACCAGCCTGAGATGAATAAGAAAGGAAAGATTTCTATCTTGTTTCTTTTGATGCTGATTATCTAAATAGGATAGTAATGTCTAAAGTGAGTGTGAACAGCAAGATCCAAGCATTGTAGTTCATCTATCTTATTTTCAGAAACGCTGAACTAGTGATTTATACTCTACATGTCTTGTGTATTTAAACAAAATCATTTATTTTTTAGAAGTATGGACATGTGTTGTCACATGAAGCTTTGGTATCACACATACATTAAAACAGTGGTCGCCAACCTTTTCGGTCCCGCGGACCACTAAAATCACCGGCTCCCGACTGCGCATGCGCAGGGAGCTGCGTGTCACTCAAAGGGGGAAAAATCTCCCCCAGAGTGATGTCATCATGACATAACCCCACCCACTCTCCCGTTGCAGATCTGAGCCTGCAATGAGATAGTGGGGGGGTTGTGTCCAGGGACACAGCCCGGCAACCTCCCTGAACCTAGGAACTGCACGGGGACATGGTCCGCGCCTCTGGGCGGTGGCCAGAGCTTCGGACCCTAAAAAATGTTCTCGCGGACCACCGGTTGGTGACCGCTACATTAAAGTACACCGGTGCTCAGACTGTGGACAAGAAAATATCTGCATATTTTAATAAGCAGTAAAAGAGCTTTAAAATAAGATATCCCTGACCTTTTTAGATGCTTGAACTGTGAAGTAATTTATTCTCAAAGATCATAACAAAGACTCTTGGTGCCCATCCTGCAGCATCCTCCATCTTTGGTCCTTATTGTGTAACCCTCATGACCCCTGAAGACAGTGGTCTTTATTTTTCAAAGTGCCTACTCAGACTTGTAATGGATAAACACATTTATTTTACTGTGTGTTGTCTCATTACATATATATGAAGAAAGGATTCATAAAGATTCATAAAAAGTTCTAATACTTGGCAATTCCTGCAGCAACTGCACAGCACCTGCTCCTGACAACAATCAGCCTTTTGGAACACTCCCCAAATTTACATTAACAGGCTTCAAGGTTTACAATGGTTGGAGTTTCTGGTCAGTTTTGACAGTCTTTAGGTAGAATGAAGTCAAATAAGTAAAAAACTTCTTTGCTGCAGAAGGGGCAGGGGATGTCCTGTCTGCAATAAAAAAATGAACTGCCTGTTCAAAATATTTTTAGCAATGGTTTAGCATTGAGTTATGTCATTTCTGCCTAGCCAATAAAGATGACCAAAGATCCTGAACCCAGAAAAAGGCCGGGTGATGACCGGCAGCCGGCAAAGCATGGATTGTAATTGAAAAATTGTTATGACACAGGTAAGTTGAATTTGTTTGCAGGAAGAACATCACTTGTCCTTTCTGCAATAAACAACCTGTCTGCTAGTAATTTTTTCACTTTAGTTGCACTTTGGACTTGTGCCACTGAAATCTATTGCACATCAGTTTGAGACACGTCTGAGATAGGTAAATGCCTTACGTATATGGCTTGCTTCAAGTGTGAAAGGAAAACCTGCTTGATATACGCCCTCTTTCAAGCAGTTTGAAGAGCAATGATATACAACCAACAGTGTACCATAACAACCAACCATCTCTTTAAATGAAAAAAAAGTTCTAATCTAAGCAAAATACTTTTCTGTAATTGTTAATCATTCTAATACATTGTCTTGAATAAAAATAATTCTTGAACAGATTTGTCTAAATTTGAAGAAACTGGTGCTGCTAATAGGAAAAAAATATTGATTAATAATTTATAAATTCATTTACCAAGATTACTTAGTGGTCTAGGCCTGTTCTGATTTAGGTAATTTGCCATAGAGGGCAAAGCAAAAGGTTTTTTAAACTTCACCCCTACAGCCCACTGCATTTTTCAGTTTTTGGAAACTTCTAGGAAATTATCCAGTAGCTAAAGGTATAGGGGAACATATGACTTGTTCCTTTTTCTTCGCATGTGACAGTGTCGGAGCTTTGTGATTGGATCAGTGTTATCCCTGGGACAGTGGGGAGATATTCTTCAGCAAGCCCCTACTACTATGACTACAACTGGATTTTGTTTACTCGCCCCTATAGTCTGAATCACCTAGAAGGACAGTGAAAGATTATGTGCTGTTAGTGAGAGGCCAATTAAACAATATTGTTATTGGAAACCATGGTAAGGAGGAGTGATCTCCTAATTATTTTTATCCTTCCACATATGTGTGAATGTTGGAATCATGAAATGAACCTGTCGCAAGCCCAGTACAACAGCTGCCCACCTTCATGAGCATTCTGTGCTCAGTGAACTATAATTCAGGCAGCTGGCACCCTGTTTTGTTTTTAAAAAAGAGAATGAGTCTGTAAAGTAAAACAACTATGACAGAAAGATAGGGCTTGTCATTGCAAATTTCTTTCAGAAATTATTAGCTGCTTAACTGGCATGCTGATCCTCCTATGTACTTTTGTAATCACAGAAAATAAGTCCTAATTATTGTTCCAGATCACAGGTTTTAAAAAATTGCAACCAGAATGCTAGCATGATGGCCTGGCAGTTGGTATTTTTATTTGGAGGTTAGTAAAAGTAAAATGCATGTTTTTTTAGGAACAAGTGTCCACTAAAGTGACTTTGTTGTTCATACCTCCCCCCTAACCCCGTATTTGCAGAGCTATGGCTGCCAGCAGAATCTTCAACATCTGACACTACCGGGTGGTTCACATGCCTGCATCCTCCGCTTCAGACTGTGGTTCCACTTGCTAACTGCTCCACCACTAGTGTGTCCCTGCTATATTAATGCAATTCACACATCATCATTGTATTAATAGTCTACTTTACTAAAGAAACTCAGTGTATTGCATGTGACATTTCATTATATGGTTATCCAGATCCAAAGCTATTTTGGTTTTAACTGCTATTTGAATAATAAACCATTATTAAAGACTATTTTAGGGACAGCTGATTGACCTCAATCTCTGCAATGAAAAGTACTGTCACGTTTGCTGAAAGATATCTTCAGTTAATATAAAAGATTTTTCTTGAGCTGATTTAGAATTGTTCTTTATCAATGCATGCAAAGAACTTCAGAGGAGACACACACACATAATAAAAAGTCAGCACAATAATGCCTAGGCTTTAATGTATAATTACATTATACTATAAAGGTTTAATCTACTAGATTGTAGTGTTATACTTAAAAAAGATAGCTAGTGCCATAGATGAATCAGACTAGAAGGGGGCATGTGGTTATTTTTAGGATATAGTGATTGAGGTTGAATATATTATATGAAAATTCACTAGACTTGTATTTTGATGCTCAGTCCTACATAGACGTAGTACATTTGGTAGCATAAATGGCAAAGCCAAAAACAAATGTTATATAAATTGCCATACAACTAGCCATGTGGCAAAAAGGATTTAAGGGGCAGTTCACACCTGCAACAGTTCTTGGGCAGTAGAGGAAGGTATTCCCACCACACTGCCTGCCAGAGGGAATGCTAGACCCATTACTGTGCTCCAAAAATTGAAACTAAAGTGGAAATTAACATGGCACCATCCCATTCTGTTCCAAGGTTCCCAAAGTTTAAAATAAAAGGTTTACTTAGCTCCCCCTGCCCCAGCATATATTTACCTTTTCTTCTTTCCATTATGCTTTGCTTAGCTCTGCTAAGGGAGAAATTAACCTGTTAGAGCTCAAACCCAGCTATGGACTCCTACCTCAAAGTCCTATGTGACAGAGCGGGGCCAATAATGGCCAAAGAAATCATCTCTTTCATGAGTAATAATCAGGAGAATATATTCCACTTTACCAAAATTGAGATTATACACAGTTTGTGGTAAAACTGCCTAACTTTCTTATAGTACACACAATTCTGCATTTTTATGCTTTTTTAATGCCCATTTATAATAAAGGTCAAACACATGATGAATTTAACCACTGAACCACTTTAAAAACATAATGCAGTGCCCTTTGATAAAAAGTTGCTAACAGCATTCTAAGGGCAGAAAACATAATTTTTACCAAGATTAATAATAACATGTAAATTAAATGTAAAATGCCTAGAGAATGCAAATATCATGCATTTCACATATATTATGGAAGAAACATGGTCTTGTTTCCAGTAAAAGCAAAGCGTGCAAAAAGTACACCAAAAATAACATCAGGACAGAAAACATAAAATATGCATTACAACATGTATTAAAGCAAACATATTTTCCACCACAGAGATGTGGTAGCCCTCAGAGAGTCCATCATATGTATATTATGCATTATGTATGACATATTGGAAACTGATTTCTTAAAGCTCTCCAAGACTGGAAAAAATTGACTATCATGGGATAGAACATGGGTAATCTAGCAAACTCATAGTTATCACCAACCTAAAGCACCAAACTAAAGTTTTATCCTAAGTAGTGTTGTAATCTTTATTGAAAAAAAGTTTACATTTATTTTATCTGTATGCTCTTCAAAATAATGCAAACAGTATTTTAATAGCATTAATAATAGACTACACCACTACTTCACTAATGACCAATGATGTCAGCACATGAAAAAGAATTAAATATATAAACCCTTGTTTATAAAGTCGGTTTACACAAATGGTGGGGGTTTCAGGGAAGAAGGGAGGAAAGCAGCAGAGGGAACAAAAATCTTAGTGTTCTAGTGTGAAATGACTACGTGTTAAAAATAGATGCGTGAGACTTCTTGCTAATATTCTATTAATGCTGGAAACTGCAATATGAACCTGTAAAAATAAAACTACTTTTTCTTCAAACATCTCTATCCATGATGTTATTTATTCCGCTTCAACCAGTATCCAGTTTTTATTAAAGTAGAACTTCAGGAAGCACCACTTGTACCTTAATTGTCCAAATAACTCAATCCAACTACAATTTTTGAAAAAAAATAAAAAACAACCCCCTCTGTATAAAAACCCTTGTTCTGGTTGTACACTTGGCTAATTTTGAATCTTTCCATCACATGGATAGAATGACAATGGAGAACTAAACTGTCCATAGTAGTGGTTGCCAACCTTTTTGGTTCCACTATAATCACCAGCTCCTGACCGTGCATACGCGGGGAGCTGGGTGTCACTCAAAGGGGGAGAAACCTCCCCCAGAGTGATGTCAATATGACATAGCCCCGCCAACTCTCCCATCGCAGATCTGAGCCTGCAATGGGAGAGTTGGCGGATTGTGTCCAGGGACACAGCCCGCCCACCTCCCTGAGCCTTGGAACTGCTGGGGTGACACGGTCAGCGTCTCTGGTCGGTGCATCCCCCCACTAGAGTCCTTCTTCTGACCCCACTCAGGGGTGCACTGACAAGAGCAGCGGACCCTCAAAATTTTCTTGCGGACCACCAGTTGGCGACCACTGGTCCATAGCAATCTGTCACCCACTACTCCACTTGTTTTGCAGTTTTGAGCAATCCAGTTATTGTAACTGCTCCAGAAATCAATCAAACCAAATGCCAATTGAAAGTGTGTTTTGTTAACTTTGGTCCCTTGAAGATAAAAATGACATCAGATCATTGTCAGAGAGATCAGTTCAGCTTTTTTAGTCCAATAACAATAGAAAGTTTCAGAACTGCTTTGGTTGACATTACTGTTTCAAAACCAAAAAATAAAAGATCCTCTTCCACTCCTTAGTTTGGACAATACAGATATATCATCCACCTCTGAATCCTTTTTTTCTCCTTTTAAATGAACAAACTTTACTATTCCTAAAACATCATATGACTAATGCAAAGCATACACTATGCAACTCAATGGCATTCTTACAATTACAAATTGTAATTAAAAAAATAAAAAAAAATACGGAGGACTACCTGATAAGCTCCAAATTATAAGAGTTGTTAGGGGTTTATTTTCATATTATATAATTTTGTATAAAGCGATTGTATAGAAATTGCATGGTCAGCAAAATATATGAAACCTGGCATCCCTTTCTACCCTGCAACATGAATAGACAGACTCATTAGCCACTATATATCGGCAGCGTATTTAAAAAAAACTATATGGTTTCCAGCACCAACATAAAAGCCATTGCAACAGAGGTACTAAGGTTGCAAAAATTTAATTTTTTCCCTGTACAGTCTTCTAAGGAAAGCAAATGCTCTGAATATTAAGTTCTTGTAAATTTCATATATGCCAGGATTTAGGCACCTCTTTGCTGGTCTACAATATGCTCGCATATATTTGTAATTGCACTTTGTCTTAATGGGGATTTCCTCTTTAAGTACTCCACTGATGTCATTTAGCGACCCGCCATAGCAGACTGCTAAATGACCAACCAGGGAATGACTACTGTCCTCTCTTTTGAAGAAGTATACATTATCCCACCCCCCATCTCCCATACAACTGAACAGTGCTGCGTGTACTGTCACAGGAAACAGTCATGAAATTTTGACATCTATAGTTAATACCAGGGGTGTAAAACTCTGGCCCCAGGGGCCAAATCGGCCCCCAACGTCTTTTTTTTGTCCTCCAAACGAATCCTAAATATGAACTGCAGCTGGCCCACTGCTGCATTGAAATAGGGCTGCTACTACAATTCCCAGCATCACTCACATCTATAGACCAGCGGACTCTCTGCCTATTCGTGGCCCTGCATTGAACTGTTTTATAGACGCAAGCGGTGCTATTTCAATGAAGAGAGAGTTCCAGTGGTGGGCCACTCATAAGATTTAGCCCCGCATTGGCCATTTCCAGCACTCCCCCCCCCCCCCCCCAGCTGTACTTTTCCTTGCTACTCCAAGGCATGGACTTGAATGGTTGGATTTTCATAGAAGAATGTTGTTGTTATTATTATTGTTAGCCTGTGCAAAAAGGTTACCATTGAATTTTAACCCAGAAGGCTACAAATAGAGAAAGAGGCATAAGATTGTTTCCTAAATAAAATTAAAAATAACATTCTTATAACTCTTTCTCTATTATAGGCTTGCTCCAGATTGAATGTGAAGCAAAACCCCTTTGTTTCTGTGTGAAAAGGTTTTATATCTAATGAGAAGGAAACATTTCCCCAATTTTTTCAATAAATTTTATGGTTAGGCCACGACTTTGTCTAAGTTTTTAATTTTGTCTCTCTGTGTATTTGAGTTTGACATCCCTGGTCTATAGTGTTAGACTCCTGATCCATTGGTGGACCCATTGGACAACAGCTGATGGTGTGTCCTATATAAAAATCTGTTTTCCACAAAGGTTTTTTTATTGTTAATATAACTGCTTTTAGGGATATTTTACATATATATATATATAAAACTCCATGAAGGCACCACTGATATAACAAAATTGGCACTGTAAAAATCTAATAAAAGTAAAAATGCACACTGTGCTGGGGTATTACAGTGCAGATATACATGTTGTGGTTATTGCAAGCATAAGTACACAGTTTAACACAATGCTGTATGCAGTAGAGTTTCCACAATATTAAATATTCTACATTTTCTGAATAGTATATACCTTTTTGACCTCCTGGTTTGCTTAGCTCAGATATTTCATTCCTTTAGGAACACTGCACCTGTCAGAATATTTTTTTTATTTTAGGTAAAATATTGACACGCACATTCCTTAGTGGACCTTATCCGAACAGAAAGTACAAAGCAGCATTGTTTAAATATTGAATATACATGTCAGTCTGAGAAAGTACCATATGCATTAAACATAAATGCTATTTACTAGAGAGGGTCAGGGATTGTGTAACACTACGTGTGAGTACATTAGCGCTCCTATACAATACTGCATTGCAAACATCCTGTCTTTATTTCATTTTAAAATTTGGCCCAATATCTTATGTTAAAATCACAATAAATTTTATGTATAGTGCTATTACTGATTTGTAATGAGAGAAATTTGCTTTATTTATGCCCTCCCTCATGTTAGCTGTTTATTCCTGCTATTCTGTATCACTTTTAGCGCCCAGAAGCGTCACGGATGTTTCCACTTGACAGGCAGAAAATCTCTCCATTAGCATCTGGGAATGATAATTATGACATAGTCATTTAATGCTAATTTAAAAATTAGCATTCAATCAAGAGAGACCTGAAAGAGAAACAGCTAAGTGCAGCTTTCATTATTCTCCGTTCTGCAGGTGTTCATAGGTTTATGATAAATCTCTAAATCTCACTTCATCAACAATATTGGCTAAAAGTACACCTTTATTCTATATATATTAATAGGGATTCAGGTCCATTTTTAAATGACGAACATGTGCCATGCTATCCTCCTCTACCACCCTAAAAAGTTGGCACTGCACAATGGTTCTCTCTATTGTATAATCTTTCCTTTAAAAAAATTTGAATGACATACTTAGAATATTGATTCGAGTTCTCTATACAATATTGCAAAAGCAGTATGGATAGACAAAAAGCCTATCCAAAATAGACAAAAAAGAGGTCAGGTGCTTTATACAGAAACAACCATTACTGCACAAACATTGGTACAACAGACACCCTTAGTACTACTAATCTTTAAAGAACAATATTCTTAGCCTGAGGAAATTCCATAAATCTATCTTCTAAATGTATTAGTCATAAGGATCAGATCAGTTGAATTTAGACCGATGAAATCTACTCTGAGATTCTCTCATCTTGGTCAGAATTCAAAAACCTACAACCTCATTTATTCCAAAAAATGTAAAATTTGAAAATTAAAAACTTTCTACTTGTACCATAAGCAGCCATGATTACAATACAATACAATGATAGTGTCAGTTTTGAAGAAGAAACCCTTTAATATATGTTTGTTTTGCATTAAAATAGATGGAAACTCTAAATGTATACCTCCAAACATTTAGATTTGAGATGGAGGCGTTATGAAGCATAGGAAGAAGGGGGTAGATGTAAACCCTACTGCATTCCTTCCAATTTATGGATTAAAGATGAATAAGATATACAGCATGGGAAGGTGGGTGTAACTAAATTGTGCTAGTTATTGGGCCTGGCTTAAAATTGTAAATAAGAACCTTCATATTTATACACTAAACACAAATCTAAGCTTTGTAATTAAAAAATACTCAGTAACTACTGTGCTATGAGTGAGAGTTTCACTCACATTACATACCAGCTCAATATTGCACAATGTTAAGAAAATGATAACTTTTCAGGACAAGCACTTCACAATATAGAGTGTAGGAGGCAGGTCTAACATTTACCGTACTTTATAGAACAAAATGTATAATGATATACAGAGTGCAGCAGTAATAAATTTGAATGAGCTCCATACACTGCTGGTCAATGGCAGGATATTATACCATAGCGTGGAGAAAAAATGCCCAGTTTTGGAAGTCAGGAAAATAAATTATCTGGTGAGATGACAAAATGCCCCGTGCTACAGGCCAGTGGTGGTCAGTAAGAGGTTCCTAGAGTCTGTAGTTAGGGGAAGACAAAAACACCTGAAACTGGTACCCACTGGGAAAAAAATTAATTCCTAACCTTGATGACCTATCATCAGTCATGGAGAAGAAAAAGAGGCATTGTCCCTCCATACACCATAAAGACAGCTTGGATTGATATTCTGGGTTTGTCATTTATAATGGGAAGAATAATTTATACCAATGCTGGGAAGGAATTGGTTCTCAAAGAGGGTGGGTATTGGGCTGGACAGCTTTTGGTGGAGGAAATAGTAGCGCTTAGCATGGAGTGGGAGAAACAATAGTGCCCAGTGGGAGGTATAGGAAAGCACTAGTACCCAGCAGGGAGTTAGAGAAAAATAGTGCCCATTTGGGATGGGGAAACCTAGTGGGGAGGACCAATCGTATCCAACAGGAGTTGGGGAGAACAGTAGTGCCCAACAGACAGTACGAAAGAACAAGCAGTGCTCAGCAGATAGTTGGGAGAAAAAGACAGCAAAAGGTGGGTAGGAATATTAGTGCCCTGCACGGAGAGAAGGAAAGAAATGGTGCCCAGCATGGAGGAGGCAGAGCGTTGGTGTCGGTGGAATTCACCAATGTTGTCCTATGAGTCCCATGTCTCCTTCCTTCCCTCTGGGGGAACTATATAAACTGTGTTGGGTATATCACTTACTCCACATATTCTATATAGTACTGGAACAGTCAAACACATTTCTCCAGAAAGGTTATGAAGGGAGATGAAAGCAGGAGCAGGATTGGTGACTGTGTCTCTTTAAAACCACTTCGATGCTTAAAAAAATCCCCGTATGGGGATGATAGACTCATTTTTCAGTTACTGCAAATGTGGCTATGTGATGCATTCAGTATGCTAATTTAAGTGCCATTAAATATTTTTTTTATTTCTTTATAGGACTAATATGTTTGCCATCTGCTGTTGGTCATGGCACCCTTTTGTGTGACATGCTGCCTTTAGTATTGTCCTGCAGATCTGCTGAGGTATCCTAGCAATAAACATGCATGACAACTATCTAGGGTATCATCAATCACATCTGAGATGTAAAGTACGGTGTTTGCCTGCTCAATTCTTTGTGAAAATAACTGACTTGAACATACCTATGCATCACAGTCACTCTTGTCACAATTAATTACATTTGACAAAGGAGCGATTATTTTACAAAGTGCATGTATTTTTAAAAAATGCAGCAAATATGAAATGCAATTTGGGTCATTTATATCTCAATGATTCTTGAGTATAAAGCTTTTAAAGGAAACGTCATTAGAAACATAAAGAGTCGGTCATTGCTGATTCACTTTGGAATAAATGTTATGCTTTTTATTTCTGTGACTTTCATGCACTGCATATTTGAGCTTTTACTCTGAAAATAGCGAAAAATAAATAATAAGTGCATCTTTAATACATATACATATTTCCCATTGTTTTGTTTCTTTAAAAACACTGAAAATGGCTCTTTATTCTTCTAGAAATGCATTTACCACCTTTCTGTATGAGGTAATAGCCCATTAAATCACAGACACTGTTGTATCCTCGGCCAGTGCATCTCAGGACTTCAGAAGCCCACATTTTCTCCTAAACTTCAGAACATAAAGGGAATGTGTTCTAAAGTCAAGCAGATCCTGACAACTCTACTTTGAATCTCAGTGCAGCAGTGGCACTGTGTTGTCAACCAGCTACCTAAATTATTGCAGAATCAACAGATATCTTTCTGTACTTGCAGCACTTTAGAGAGGCAATACATGGGAAGATGTACACATATTGCAGAGTTATACTGAATGTATTTATACTTTTGCTTAAGCATTCACTTTAAGTGGTTTTACCTAGCTGGAGGTTGGAATTATGTTAGTAAGCAATCATACAATGGGTCTGCAATGCAAAAATGCTAGAAGGAAACAAAATAGTCCTTTTTTTATTTCCTGCAGTATAGATTGAAACAGTTGGACAGCGCTGAGCAAACTTTATAAAAACTATGTAGTCATAATGGTAGTCATAATGGACTCTTGATTCTTTTTTTTTAATTAAGGAGGTAGTAACAGTCTGATTATTAACTTTTGACTAGTGTTTTTATCTTACAACCAGCATCAGTTAAATGCAAGGAGTTGAGACAAGATCATTTTTAGTACTTCTACTTTTAATGGTCTGTTGTACACACAATGAACAGACTTCATGTAATCTGGTCTGTGCCTAGCTCATTGATGCAGTCTGGGTGACTCAGTGTTCTGCGCAGATTGGAACCTTTTCTTTTCCATTGCATTACTGCCTGCAGCAAGAATGGCTGGATGCAAACCCAGTTAATGACAGGTCTGAAAAGCAACATTAAAAGAACAACAACTAATGAGCGAAACACACATCTCTTGCCATAATATTAACCTTCAGCAGCCGTTTTGTTTTCTGTACAACCCTATAAAATACATGTTTGCATTAATGACAAGCATTAGAATATTTGTAGTAACCATGAATAAGTGATCTCTTATTTGCTAAAAGTGTTATGTGCTGCATCTGCAGGAAGGTTAGCAGAGTAAAGTCCATCCTTATTATTTTATCTGAACTATAACACTGGTCAACAAACATTTTCTTGCTAAACAGAATAAAGTCATTTTAGGTTATGTTTGATGCGCAGATTCCAAATATGGTATTGGTTTTGTTAGATTGGCTCTAGTTTTTGAAATAATGACCTCAATAATAAACTCATAGAAAACTAATGAAACATGAATATTGAGCAAAATTAAACTAGATATACCTACGTATGCAAAATTTAATTTTTGAGATACCTAATGTCAATATATTCTATATTCAGTATATTTACAGATCTAATCACAAAGAAGTCATTGAAAAACTCCATTTGTATGATTTCCTTTTATGCTGATGATCAGGACAATCACGTTGAAGGCTCCAGCAGTAGTCTGCCATCATGTGTCAATCCCATCTGCCCTGATACCTATCTTCCATCATCTTTAACATGATGGAACCTCTTCCCTTGTTCCTCACAGAAATTGTGACTGAAATTTATGCAAATAACTATGGAGATAGTGTACCTTTATGCTCATAGTAGCACCCAATTTTTTAAAGTTTAAGAGCAAGTTTTGCACCAGTTCTTTATAGTTTTGTGCTTTTTGGTTACCCAAGAAGTTCTTGACAACCATGAAATATCGGTGTAAATAAAGATTGATAATAATATGCTGTGTTAACATTTGTTGTTGGTAAGATCGTCTATTCAAATTCCTGTATCACAAGAACTAGAGCCAATTCAATGAAACTGATGTAATTTCTGGATTCAACAGACCTGAAATCAAAGATATTGAAAAATCATTGGATAGTGAAAAAATTTTTAGTTTGAGCTGTGTAATATACAGCAGTGGTTGCCAACCAGTGGTCCGTAAGAAAATTTTAGTGGTCATTTGGACATTATTTGCAATTTTTTATTCTCAATGACAATTTTCGCCTTAATATTGCACTAAATTCACAAACTGTACTAGAGATGGAAAAACAAGGGAGGCAACCGCTGCGGAGCTGTACGCTTAAGTATTGTTTCCACCATTACAACTTCCCGCTTCGCCAGTACCAATTCTTATCCAATTGTTTCATTTTATTTGTTTATTTCTCAGATTCTCTCTTAGGTAAGTATGACTGTAGCTGTGTTATTTCTTTAATTGTTATATTTTAATGGCATCAAATAGTTTGACTTTGATAACTATCATTTTTTGTTTGGTCTTAAATTCAAAGAAATAAACCCATAACAAGTGAGAAAAAGCAAACGAATATTTTGCATTTCTTTAGCAATACCAAAGATAATACAACTAATGATAATAGTAACAATACTTCACTTAACTATGAGCTAATCAATGAATCAGAGCCTCCACAGTCCTTGTCAGGCTCTAATCAGAAGATCATTATTTTGCAAATGTATTTATCTTTTTAAAAAAAAATCATACTAATGGTCCGCAGGATTTAAAATGATAAATTTAGTGGTCCGTAAGATCTGAAAGGTTGGTGACTGCTGATATACAGTATATGTTGTTTGCTCTTATACAAGATCTTTCAATTTTATCTGAAACTGATACCTTCATGAAGGTTGTCAATTACATTGGAGGTGGACTGTTTGCATGAAGGTGTAAAATACCTCTCCTCCTTCCTCTTCTACATAGATCATAGCTCTCTCTTCAAAGGCTGCCGAACACCTCTCCTAATGTATTAAAAAGAGGAGTGAGGTAGGAGTTCTACTAGTCCATATATACAGTACAGTGAGTGAGCATTGTCATTTCAATACTGGAAGTGTGTTACTAGCAGGATTACCAGGTGAACATAAAGAAAAAAAAACTGACTGGTAACAGCATTATATTACATTTGTGTTCCTGAGTTTATATACACTTTATTTCTTTTAGTTTATTTCCTTTTAAAAAGAGACAAAATCAAAGTTACAAAATAACCTATTTAGAATACAGTTTCAACACTTTCTTAGATCACTGCCTCCGGCGCAGGATTTCGGCCGCCCACTAGGTACTCTAGAGAGTTTATGTGTCAATGGCGATCCCTTAAGAGGAGTTCTTTCTCAAATATACAAATTACAACTAACAACTCAGGACACCTCACCACCATATTTTATTGCTAAATGGGACAGAGACCTTGGAGTTAAATTTACCAAAGAACAAATAGAGTGTATGTTATATTACGGACATAGAGCCTCTATTAGTAATCGTTATCAGGAGACTAATTACAAAGTGCTTACCAGGTGGTATAGAACCCCTCGAGTTACTAGATATGACTATTTCTGTAAAATTGTATGCCTTTTCACGCTTTTATTTGCTTTTGCCATCTGTATACACTGGTTTGAGTTCTGTAATTGTCTGTTTTTATTGGTTGCTAATAAAAAATAAAAAAAAAACAAAAAACCCTATTTAGTTGAAAATTTCTTATATTTCTCCTGGGTCAGTTGCTTGTAAATCAGCTGGGGACACAGAAAATAATCCCATTCTTCCTCTCCATTTCTTGATACACAATAATCTGACATTCAGAGGTGGGCTGATATCTATAGATTTACTCCATCATTTGCAGCATTATACCTTCCCACTAACTGTAAATCCTGTTCTGTAGTGGCACCTAACCCACAAACAGGGATAGGCAGGGAACCATTGGTGGTGCTGCAGATGCTAAGGGTCTTCTGTCCAATTACATGGTCGGTAAATAAGTTCTATTCACCCCTTCTCTGTTTCTATGCTGAAAAGCAGGCAGGTCGCTATCAGACCACCTCTAGACTTGTGCCTGAAGATTACCGGTAATATAGACATGGAATTTGATAAAGGGTATTATTTAGTTTTTGTGGGATGGATGGATATTCAGGGTTGAATTAAATTAAAAAAACATGCATGGAGAGACAGCTCATCCAAACCTGGGACACTTGTCTACTTTAAGCAAGTGTGCAGCTCATAGCTCCGGCACATTCACTGAACTAGTATGAAATACCAAGTGCCTCTAAAACTAAAAGTATTTACACTCAATCCTAAAATACAACTTCAAAGTTCTTCTTTCTAGTTTTCATTGACCTGCCTCCACCATGTATAAAAAAATTCAAACTCTCATTGCCCCCTCCATGTTCCAGAGTTGCTCCCAACTTTGTCCCCAGTCCAGCACCTTTTTTATAAAATATTCTAGTGGGTTTTTTAATGGGGCAAAGTAGGTAGTGAAGGGGTTGGAAAATCCTTTATTTATGCATTGATTTGATTAAATAAAAGTTTATACATTTCCTTAGTGATAGTAATATGTAGAGTTTATTAAAACTAGCTTACATACCAAAGCAACAATGTGACTTCTGATTTAGTTCTTACTGTTTAGTATTCTATCTTCTAACTGATGGTTTATAAAAATAATTATGCATGTGTTATTCTCTATACTGTTTGTTGATAAGTATTTTTCTTCTTTGTATAATCATTTTTTTCTGGTAGTCCTGGTTAACCTTTGAATTTTGAATTTGATGTAAAAGCTGTTTTTAAGCATTGTAGTATTCCTATACAGATGTTAGTCTGTCATGTGCAGTCCTCTATGATCAATCAAAATGGTTTAGAATTTTAATAGAGATAGATATTTCATAGGTAGATAATAATATCAGATTAAAATCTAACTCCAGCGAAAACTTTTAAAAAGTTTTTAAGTTACAATTGCTGTCTGTGATCTAGTTGGAGAGATTTAACTTTACTCCCTGTCCTTAAGAAATATCACTGGGCTTCTAACCTTTCTAAATTGTTATAAAATATCATGTTCTTTATCTATAGTATATCCTCACTGTAGGAATTTTCCAGCAGTCCTAACTTTTCCACTCTAAAACCAAAACTAATATATATTTTAGTTTACCTGTACTTGGATGTGCTGGCTGCCTTAGTTTTTTTTTCCACCTGCCTGTTCTATGGGGACAACATTCTTTCACCCTACTTTATATATGAAGCAGCAATTTTGTTAGCCCACGACTACCTTGCATGTAATTTTAGATGGAAGATGAGCATTATGTAGTCCTCAGAGATGTCTGAGAACAATATAGCTGATAACAGCAAAGTCGGGTAACATGACTGGCAGATTCAAAAGGGATTTTTTGCACATAACAAATAGATATATCAAAACTTTTTTTAATATATAGTATATAGAAAAGGCCAAATGGAATTAAATACATGAAGTTCATTATTAGGGTTTACATAAGATTTAAGGCTTCAGAATAGTATGAGAAGTGAGGCTAAGTGTTAGGGACAGGGTGAAATTTATTTATTTATTTAATTTTTGGCATTCAAGCCCTTACTGTTTATTGCTTTTACACGTAAAGCTAATGTATCAATGAAAACAGCACCTAAAAAGAGCCTACAGGTTCCAAGCAAGTCCCTAGAAAGCATGGGACAGAAACATGCTAATTAAGTAACAATATGTCATTGAACCACTGCAATCAATCTTGAAGAGTGACGAAAACTTCAATAATGCACATCAATCCTCATCAACCTATGTTTGCAATTTGATAACTGACAGAATGTCTATCTAGAGGCCAACTGGATTGCTAAATTATGTTATTGAAGATGCTAACCTGGATTGTGCAGTGCATGAACACAGGAAATTAGGCTTTGTGTTTTTTTTTCTGTTGGGTACAGTATGTATTTAACAATACATAGAGCAAAAATAGGCAGTAAACACACAGAAACCTAACAAAATAGGATTTCAGCAATTTCTAGCAGCCAGACCAAAGAAGGGTTTTTCTTGCTTAGCCTCTATTTTTTATGCACATTTGTGGTTGCTTTATATAGCCTTGCCATCTTGGAAAATAAATGATCTGTTTCTATGTCTTACAAAATAGACTGTAGAACAAAATAGAATGTTACCGCATATCCAAGCTTTTTATCGATTTTTCATGAATCAAAAGATGTGATCAGAGCCAGCTGCAGGCCTACAGTTAAATATAACTGCAGATTTATGCTTACAAACAGTTGCATTTCAGTTTATATCTCATGTTGAAAATGTGATATGAAATATCGCCCCTATTCTTTACTTCTTTCATTCTTCATATATGTGAAAATATAATTATGAAGAATAAGGGCAACATATTACGCAGAGCTGTACATTAAATAGGGGTTGCAAATGACAAAGAGATACAGACAGTAACTGAAGATCATGTTCTGTTTATATTATGGGGATATTGAAGTAGTAGGGTCTATCTGATGATAGAATGAAATAGAAGACTGACAATGTCTGGTGAGCTCGAAAATGAAAAGATGATGTAAATGTGAATTACAAGCAATCATAGATACATTACATGATGAGATTTTTAAAAGGACCATTAACAATTTACCATTCAAACTTCAAGAAGAAAGGAGAAATACAATTTTGCTTGTCATTACCATATTTCACTTAACATTTATGTCATGCTAGCAGAACCAGATCGATGTTATGTGAACTTTCATTTGAAACTGAGCCATGTTGTTAAAACAACATTCAGAAACAGAACCTTGTAATTGGAATATATATTCAGATAGTCTTTTCCCTAAAAGCCTGGCTTACTCTGTTTTCTTTTTTTTCCACTTCTGCATCCTGTTTTGCCCTTTGCATCCAAATGACATGACTGGTACTATACTGATGAACAGGAGACATGGTCCCAAATTGCTGGTTGCATTACGGAACTTGTGATCTGACAGCTGTGATAAGGGTTATATTTAGACATAATGTCGGTCTTTTCAATGTCCTGTCCCTAATACTATGCCATTATTTGTTTCTAAAATGAGAATGCTATAATGGATCATTGGAAGAATCAGGCTGTCTGTTTAGTATTCAAGGCCATCCTTAAACCATATGGACCAACAGACAACTGAAAGAAGTCTTCTGACTCCTCTAAGCATAACCTATGCCCTAATTCTAAATGCTGATTTAAAGCTGAGGTTTCATTTGCTTATATTTTACCTTTATCATTTCCACCTTTTCTTCAGCCTCAGCAAGCTAATGAAAGTTTGAAAAGTTAAATTTTCATCACAAAACCTGTGTAAGATCAACTGCCATGTTTATTTGGTCTTTGTGTGTCTATATGTCATTCTAGCAGATCAAGGCTGGTATTGCCCAAAAACAAGAAGCTGTGATAACACCGACATCTGATTTTTAAAACTTCATGATTTAAATAACTGAAAGACAATAAATGAATAGAACAGGCTAAGGACAGGCCCAGCTGTCAGGCAATAAAGGAGTTGATGATGCTGGATGTCCTCCAGGTAGGAAGTGGGGCTCTGTTTCATTTGCAGCAGCTTCTTATACACACTGTGAGAAGCCTACATTGTGCAGTGAAATCAGAGAAAGCAATTTCAGAACAGAGGAGAAGCCTGGAACAAAGGGTTATCCAGAAGAAAGAAACAAAACAAGAAGAAACAAGTTCAGTTTGTTTCAAGTTTTAAACCTTGTCTCCACCCTACACTGCTATCCCGTGCAATGACTAGTTGTGCTTTTCTGCTAAATTATCTATTCCTGGATGTAGTTTTGTTGGAAGGCAGATGTCATTTTGCGATTTGTTTAATATTTAATGTCTATACAATATTTATTGTATTTTGAATGGCATTGGAAAGGACTAATTAGTTTAATTTGTACTGTTCTCTGTGCTTCCATATCATACGGGGTTTACCAGACAGGAGGCACAGAAAACTCTGCAACAAAGATGCAATAATTAGACACACAGATGAAAGAGAAAGAAAGCAGAAGGAAAACCTAACTGTACTACTCTCTAACAACTTTTTCAATTTCCATGTTTTGATTCCGTGTTCTGAATGGGAAGCAAATAGCTATATTACATTTACCAGCTGTCACTAACTGCAAGACCGTCCCCGATGGACCCATTTATCCTGTTTTTTTTCTGAGTTTAGGTTAGGTTAGATACTGATTTTTCTTTTATTAATTGTAATTTTCAGGTATAATACATCCTGTTTTGTTTGTGTGAAATGTATAACACTGGGTAACAATTTGTTGTTTACGCTAAAATAGGTATGCTGATTCTGAGTGCAGTTAGTTTTCTTCTATCACGTCAGGTTTTTTCTCTACCGCTTATATTATTGCGATTACTGTAGCGTGGATTTGTATAGGCTTTTCATTTACACGCAAGACAGTGTGGTCAGAGGTTGTGCGCTGCTCTACGTAGTGAATAAGCAAAATGTATTTTTCTACTTACACACATATTTCCTTTCTTTCAGATCAGAAAGTTAAACTTGGATTCAGAAAGGTAAACTTGGTGATCAAGATAAGTTCTGAGCCCCTTATAAGGTGTGCAAACAGTGTGTCGAGGGTTTACGGAGATAAACAAAGGGAGCACGTGATAAGATGCCATTTGGTATATCTATGGTTTGCCAAGAGCCAGGAGATCAATTCAGTGACTGTTACTTTTGTATAGTGAAAACTTCAGGATATACCAAGAAAAATAAATGTAACATAGAGTATTCTCGTCTACCATCGGCAATACACCCAGTGGCTCATTCAGATGAAATCCCAGTGCCGGTTTTCGTTACACTACTCTCTCTTGAAGAACATGATTATGGTGATGAACTAGGTGACAACAATGATGGTGTTCGAAATTGAAGTGGACTCTGTTCATAAGAGATTTGATGAGCATGAGTTGAGTGATTTGGCATGTAATTTGGGACTATCAAAGAAGACTTCAGAACTCCTAGCATCAAGAGTGCGTGAGCAAAACTTACTTGAAAAAGGAACGAAGGTATCATACTTTCGAACCATAGAAAAATTGCATTTCTGCAGCACTTTAGAACTGACAGGGGCTTTGTGTATTGCCATAACATACCTTGATTAATGGAGGAATTGGGAATTCCAATCTATAACTCAACTGAATGGCGACTATTCATCGATAGCTCAAAGCGGAGCTTAAAGTGTATTCTCTTTGTGAAGAATATGCAGACATAAGAGGGTCATTGAGTTGTTGCAATATCACCAACACATTTGGGACATGTGTGTTGACCTTAAAATGGTATGCTTCCTTCTTGGTCAGCAACGCAGATACACCAAGTATCCCTGTTATCTGTGCATGTGGGACAGCAAAGTTCGTGAGAGGCATTGGGTGGAAAGGAATTGACTTCCAAGATCTGCCCTAAAACCAGGTGATCCAAACATTCTACATGAGCCATTTGTTGATAGAAAGAATATTATATTTCCGCCTCTGCACATGAAACTGGGTCTGATGAAGCAGTTTGTTAAAGCTTTGCCAACTAAAGGAGACTGTTTCAAGTACCTCATTTTCGCATTTCCTAGGCTGTCATTCATCAAAGATGAACATTTCATCAGGACAATGTCAGAAGTCGAAAAGAATGCTTGGCTATCATTCAAAGCTATTGTCAATGACTTTCTTGAAAACACACAAGCAAATAATTACACAGAAATCGTCCAAAAAAATCTTGAAGAGCTACAAAATTCTTGGTACCAATATGAGCATCAAGGTGCATTTTCTGCATAACCATCTTTCTAACTTCCTGGAAAACTTTGCTGCAGTCAGTGATGAGCAAGGTGAACAATTCCACTAAGGTTTGAGGGTCATGGAAGGACAGTATCAGGGTAGATGGGATGTACATATGATAGCTGACTATTGTTGGAGCATCCGGCGGGATTGTCCCAAGACTGAACACTCCCGGAAAATCTATAAGTGTAAATGTTTACATTAACCGCTTACTCGAATCATTTTCAAAAGTTTTACTGTAAAAAAAAAAATCATAGGGTAACAATAAATCCTTTGTATGAACAAAAGAAATTTAAATAAACAGTACATTTGAGTTATCATTTCATTATTTTTTCATTGTATGTAGCATTTGTATGTTTTTTGACAAAAATGGAGAGTAGTCAGTTTTGAAAAAACTGGATCTGATTGCAAAAAACTGGGGTCGATTCTAGATTCACCACCCAAAAATTAGTGAAAAACATGTGCAAGTTCCCCAGAGTAATACATGTGCTGTATGTTTTTTGTGCTAATAATCCAAGTTCCAGCTTTCAGAAGCCAAGGAACCAGACTTTTCCTCAAACATTCCCACGTGGAAATCCTCCAGGTCCATGTGTTTCAATTAATCAAGTAATTGATTCCTACAAGAGAACGTTAGATTCTCTATTTTATAAATGGAGCCTATATTATTTTGGCAGCACACTGAAATTCTGTATGATAAAAATTTGTTTTAATTCACAAAAAAACTTTATCGCAAAGCAATATTTACACAGTTAGTGAGGGTTGCTATATGCTCCTGTACCAAAAATGTGCTGATTGCCAATGATAATGGTATACCTATCATAAACTTGGACAATCCTGAATATCTAATGAAACAGTGCATAAGAAGAGTTAGTCAAACTCAGTAGTTATATATGAAAAATTCTACTTTCCATAAAAAAGCCAATTTTGTTCTGGTCCACTTGTGTTAGTCAATAAAGCCATATATCACAATAGGAATCATCCATCACAATAAAGGACCAACATGGATTCCCAATTTCATCTGACTACTGGCTCTGTATTATCAGGGTTTTGCCGAGTTACCGTCCCCTTATGCTTTTTTCATCACAAGCTGCTTGTCTATGACAGTTTTTTTCTTATTCAGCCTAAATAGCCCATCCTGCACATATAATAAGTTTTTGGTTGTACTGTTCATGATTGAACCATAAAAAATAAATACAGTGAGCGGTACAATGTGAAGTTCAGTAAAACTGACACTTTTTTGGAGATGTAATACTAGCAAACAGAATTGATGTGATTTTTCAAGGACATAAAGCTTTCCTTTATCAAGGTTACACATATGGATGTCAGCTTGATAAAAAGGACCTGCATGTCCCCGAAATGTCACATCATTTCTGTTTGCTTCTATGACATGCATCTTGGAGTAATCTTTTTAAATGTTTGACACCCATAGATAAAAGGGGTTATTAATAGTAGCTCCAAATTTTTGTTGGTTTATAGATGCTGGGGGTCCCTTTCCCATCCTGTTGCTTTATGGGCCATGCAGGCCCTTCTTTTCTTCTATTCTTATTCCTGATTCTCTGTCACTTGGTTAACTTTATTACTTTCAGGTTTCTTTCTTCTTTTCCCTATCTTGCTTAGAAAGCTTAAGTTGGGTCCCTATTATATGTGGGTTCCCTATGGGCCTCTATGTTTATCCCATACCATTAAGTGAGACCTAGTCTTATAGGGTACTCCCTACTTGCACCTTTGACATAACCTCTATGTGCCCTTTTAGGATATTTAATCATACATATCTGACATGTCAGTTCTTTAATGTGTAACTTTTTTTTGATATATAGATACTTCTTCAGTGTTCCTATTGACAAACTACATTATGTTGACATAACTATTGACTTTGTGCAGTGCTGCGTAATATGTTGGCGCTATATAAAAACTGTGTAATAATAATAAATACGTTCATGCTTTTCTAGGCTAATTGTATATAACCTGTTTGTTCTTCTTTGTTGTTTTGGTAACACTTCTTTGTTTTGTCATTTTTAATAATCTCCAAAAAAAGTATTGATAAGAAAAAGGAGTTACCAAACATGTACTGTAAAACATGAGCCACATAGAAATGCCAGATTTCCCTTTAACCTTTTCTTATATTTGGTATGTTATGTTATGTTTGGTAAATAATTTGCTATTGCTTTTTTATAGCTAGCTGTAATGGGAAGCCGGAGGCAGAATTGGGTTGTTGTGATTCTGTGTTTGCAAAGGTATCACTAAGAATCATTAAAAAAACTTTTTAAACCCTACCTAACATATGAAGTTTTTAGTAATTAAACTGGTGCAAATCAGCTTTCTATATATTTTTTTTTAAATTGTATTTTTATTGAAAATTTTTCAACAGAATTACAGAACAGAAAACAAAGGTGCAATACCATAACAGATGTGGAAACTTAAGCAACAGTTATGGGGCAGCTGTATAATGATAGGTCCGAAAGTATTGGACAATTGACCTTGACCATAAAGCTTACTATAACTTTTTGAACAACAGCATTTACATTGAAAATAGAGGGGGGCAGAACCAGCAGCCAGTTGGGCTCATGCTGCAAGAAGGTGAGCAGAGAATTAACCTCAGCAGTTACTTGCTTCTCCTCCCTTGGTAAATCACATACTTGGATAGGCAGCTAAACAAGCTGAATTGAAGTGAGGCCACCAAGCTGACTGTTTTGTCTGGCATTGTTGTGTAAATTTTAGGACTAGCTGGACAAGATTACTGATAGGACATATATTGTACATATGTAGAAGATTGATCACGAGTATGTATTCCAGCTGTTTGCATAGAGATCTGCATTCAGCATTCTTTTGGCATAGTAATCCTATAAAGTGGTAGCTGATGTTTATTCTTTTTGTCTGGTAAAAACAACAAAAGAGGGTTTACTGGAACCAAACTAAACTATGTTTAAAAAGAAGCAGAAAAAAATATCTTATAATTATACTTTTCCACAAAGACAACCATTAGTCATGGTCATTCATTAGAATCACCAAGTGATTTTTTTCTTTTCATCATGGAGCTGATATAATTTTGCAATTCCAATGATTGGAAAAATGCCAGGCCAGCATTATCATGTGGCCAGGCAAGGTACCAGTCCTGTGCAGCATCACACACTGCTATATGAACTAGAACATCTTTAAGAAATCATCCTCAGCTGTGACAGGTGTCATCCAAGCTAGGAGTGTACAACAATGACAAGGGTTCTTGGTGCCAAATAAAGTTACTTCTTAGCTCTTTGTTCCATGGTCCAATTATCTCAGCACGCAATTGTATAAGATACCTAGCATATAACTTCCATTTGAAAAAAGAATTACACTCTTCAAAAAACATATTTGAGTTATGGATAGATTCTGATGAGATGAATCATCATCTAGTTTCTTCTATATTTTAAGCAGTAAGATTTCCTCACTGGAGTACCTGGCACAAGTTGGTTAATGTTATCTCTTACTCGCTGTGACAAGTGGTAGGCGTAAAATTGTTTTATTTCAGCTAAAGAAAAGTTGATTATTTTTCTGAAGCCTGAAAGAGTCATAGCTGAGTTAACACAAACCTCAGCAATTATTTTCAAGATCATCTCAGTATGAGCTCCCCAAGTGCACAACGCAGTTATTTATGTCCATGACACTTGTATAGTAATTGTGTTATTATTCCCTTCGCCAAGACAGCTCGGTGGGATGATGACACTTAAATGCTTATGGCTTTACACAGTAGCAAAATAATATTATGTACAATACATAGGATACTTATTGGCCATAATAATAGGCTATGTGCATTCTGCATGCAAAAGAAACCTTTTGCACATATTTATGAATGAATTACAAAATGAAATTCTCCTTAACATTACTGTTCTAGAATGTACCCACACCCTCCTTAGCTCCAAGTAGCCATGCTTGCATTGATTTAGGCATAGTACAATATTCAGATGGCAGCTGACAATTGTCTTACCTGATAAATCTTAATGGTTCTTGTTCATCCTTGGTTTCAAACCCTGAGTTGCTCATTTTCCTGCTTTCTGGCTAGCTCTGTGTCTCTCTGGGTCTAGCTGTACACAGCTGAGTGTCTCTATGTGGTTGTGTGCGAGGAAACAAACCAGCCAGTCAGCAGCCAGCGGCAGTGTATGAATTCCATCGGATTGGATCTTCTTTACAGGTATCCAGTCCTCATGATTATTTAACCCTTCAGAAAAAAATCACACACTGATGATGCTTCTGCAATAATCCTTTAGCAGTTTAATATGAATATGTGATATGCTACTACAACCGGTCATGGAGAAATTGGAATAATAAATGCCAGAAATTCTAACAGATGGATTATTAACTTTTGGAGCCGGAATGTGTTATTTGGCATTGTACAGGGTATTGGCAATGTAATAGGCTCTCTTTTATATTCAATAACTGTAGTGGAAATTTAGACATACAAAATGTAAAGGGGAATCCCACTGAAAGGTCCATAAAACATATTGGGACATATTACGTTTTAGTTTGCCAAGGGAGCATTGATGGAGAGGGTAATCAGTATCATGCTTTCTGAATCTATGCTTAGTGGAAAATTAAATACATGGCTGAAATACACATATTTGATCTGCCTTGTATAATAAAGGGTTTATAGCTTTTTACGGACACTTTTGGTCAGGCAGCAGAGCCAGGAGACTGACACCATTTTCTGTTTAAAAGACCTATCACTGACTTAAAATATTGCAGAGAAATACCATATTTCTAAAATACTTACTTTTCATTGGCTTGCCCATTCCTCTGAACTTGCTAGCAAATTTAACAAGTTCATGAAAGCAGCGCATTCAATGCAGCACATTCCTATCTGTACTCCCTCGCTGGGTGCCGCCATCTTTCTTCTGCCCAGCAACGATCTTTGGCCATCCTATATGGCCGTACCAGGTTGACATAACGCCCAAGCAAGAGTGCGGCTGTTCATCTATCCCCCTGCACATGCACGGAATGCCGGGTTTCCCTGGCAACCAAAGCTGATGCTGCCTGAATCAGTAAAGTTCAAAGTGTGACTTTAGTTCCACTTTAGGGTAAATTCTCTGGCACAGCCCCTCCCTTCATACCAATCATAGCCATCTTTTTTTGGGAGCATCGATTTACTAATTTCATGTCCTCACATATTCTTTTTTTGTAGCTTTTGCTGTAGGAATGAAAGGGAATACTATAGCATGTCGCTTGAGGGAGCCCCACTTGCTAGAGTTGATGTCATCAAATGCAAGATGGCAGCACCCAGCAGAATTCTCATAGCTTTTGGATGTCCAAACAAGGATTTGCACAGGTATCATTCATGTTGGTAAAATAAATGACATGATGACATTTTCAAAGCCCAACTAAAGCCAAAATTGAACAAGGCAAATTCTTATTGATAATTATTGTAAATGATAGATATTACCAATGGAAATATTTTTTTGGATTTAAAGATCTATTGGGTAGCTGTGAAATTATTCCTTTAAGACCACTCTGTAGGTTTTTACTGTAATACAGAAGTCTGTCATCTATTGTTTTCTTACATTGGGTGTCACATGATCACACCTGACTGACTCGCCCATTTGCTAATGAGAAGAGGAGGAGAGGAAATAACTGTATTGCAGCATGCAAGCAGATTTGGCCAATAAAATAGGTAATAAGACCACCTTTTGCTTATATGCACTGTTTAATATCACTTATCAGTATTATTACTATAAATATTAGCCTTGGTTAAGTTTAAATTTTAATGTGGGTTCATTAAAATACACATTTTATTATTCTCCCAGATGTTGACAGTCTATACAAACATTCCTAAGCACAGGTCCCCATTGCAATGGAATGTTGATCTGTGCTGAAAATTTGACATACCAGCCCATTCAAGTGAGAGAATGTCACTGACAGCCAAGTTCTGTAAGGAACCAATCAGTATGGGGTTCAGTCATGTGATCAGTGTGATGAATATAGATTGGTTAGTGGTTTGTTTGCAAACAAAGCCTTCCACCCTGCAGGAGGCACTGAGCCTAATTCATCAATGAAATCCGCGCTCGCTGGTTGCGCGTTATTTCGCTCCGTTATATCGAGCCAGTTTACCGCGGGCTGGAGTCATATGCGCTCGTTCATTCGCATCTCACTGCCAAGCCGGAGGCTTGCCTTCATAACAAAATGGGCAATAGGGGTCGCGAATCCGCCAATTAAGGCGATTAGATTTCAGATGCGCGATTAAGGAGGATCTGTTAAGATGTCAATCGTGAGATCATAGCAATTAAGGCGATTAGATTTCAGATGCGCGATTAAGGAGGATCTGTTAAGATGTCAATCGTGAGATCATAGCAATTAATTAGCGCACACCTGCTCTCTGTTCTTGATTGGTTAGAGTGGGGGGTCGTCTTATACGCCCAGTCGCCTTATACACCGGAAAATACGGTATATTTATATATATATATATATATATATATATTTATAATTATTGTAGGATAGGAATAAATATACACACACACATATACGTAAGCAGCAAACAAAAGAACGTGCGCGACCGGCCAACCGATTTTGCTTGATAAATTTGGCCCACTGTTTCTCTCTCGGTACACTAGAGAAAGTACAAAGTCAAATACTATTACAGTTTTATGAAAACTATTCTAAAAATGATTAATCTGTTAAAAAATGTAATAAATATTATATGATTTGTTCACATCAGAATATTAAAAAAAATGCGAGCAGGGTATGTATCAAAACAGTGTATCAAAAATATATAGCTTTAGTGTCTGCTCACAATTATTGCAGTGAAGTAACATTATATTTTATGTTTGTCAAAAGGATATTTAGGAAGGTTCTATTTATGTAGCTCTATGCTGTTTACTGGGGCTGGGCTCATGCTCTTTACTACCAGCCACAACCACTAATGCACTAGGAAACTGACTCCTATTTGTCACTATACCAAACAACAACTGTGGATAATAGATGAATCTGAATATTAATATACCAATAAGACACTAGGAAAGGAGAGAGAAAGATATGCTCCAATTTATACAACCTGCAACCTGGCACAGATTGGCTGATGAATAATAGACTGACACATGATATATTATGAAAATAAAGTATTGAACACACATATTTCACTTAGCACTGTTTCATTTACTTATACCTAAATATGGACGCCTTCATACATCACTGCCAGACCCTATGATACGGTTTGTGAACCCTAGGGATGTACCGAACCTACCATTCCTTGTCTGTTGTGTACAATTTTACTGCAAATATATGTTACTGATCTCATGTGATCCCCTGAGGAAGCCTATTAAGGTGAAACGCGTCGGGTACTGTGAGATATCCTTGAACATATGTCAATAATAATTTTATACCAAACAAAACAAATTGAGAACAATTGATATTTTATTGTCACTACAGTGATCCCTCGTTTTTCGCGGTTAATGGGGACCAGAACCTTCCGCGAAAGCTGAAAAACCGCAAAGTAGGATTTCCCTAAAATAAAATACAGTATGCGAGACAGTCAACATCATGGACAAGACTGGCGAGATACAACAAGAGAAGATGCTAGGTGAGGCTGCGATGATGCGCAGACAATCAACTCACAGGGATAAATCCACTCGTACTCTCATTGGTGGATGTCGCACCGGAAACCAATCACGCGCCTTTATGAGAGCCCGTGGTATGTACTCTGAGTCAACTCATCTCTTTGTTTGACATGCAGGGATCCTTCTCTCTCGCGCATCAACATGAAACAAGGCTCCTTTCCGCAATGTGGCTGCCGACATGATTGTATTTTTTCATTTTTATTTTTTGATGAATATTTTGGAAAAACCCGCGAAGCACTGAAGCCGCAAAACATGAACCGCGAAGTGGCGAGGGAACACTGTATATGTATTGTGTTTAGAATAGTCGGTCTCTGTTCAGAGTCGGGACCATTTTAAATAGTTTCACTATTAAATATATACAAAAGGATTTCCACCTATACATATGTTATATCTCACTTAGGCCGCATCCCTAATAAACCATAAATAAAAAATATACGGTGAAGAACACCAATTTTTTGGCAAGATTTTTTAGGCCAATATCAGCAACATGTATTATGAAAATAACAAAATTTTATTAATATTTACATTAAAAGCGATCATTCCAAGTACATAAAACAACATAAAACCATTATTACACGCAATAACCTCTCCTTTCAGAGTATCTCTATGGGGATTTATTATTACTGAATGAATCATAAAAACAACAGAGGGTGATCTAAAATTGAAGCATATAACAGCTTGATTGCCATGGCCATTGGTCTGTCCCTCACTACTGATTTTAAAAGAGTGTTGCTGAAAATACAAGCATCAGATTTTCTCTCCTCTCTCCTGTGGAAGCGGATATTTCCGTGAAACGCGTAGAGAATCAACCCAGAATGTATTCCCCATAGGAATACTCTGAAAGGAGAGGTTCTTGCGTGTAATAAGGGTTTTATGTTTTTTTATGTACTTGGAATGATCGTTTTTAATGTAAATATTAATTAAAATTTGTTATTTTCATAATAAATGTTGTTGATATTGGCCTAAATAATCCTGCTAAAAAATTGGTGTTCTTCACCATATATTATTTCTTTATCTATTAAATATATACACAATATTTTCACTTGAAAAGCCTGTCTGTTTCTGTCCCTACATTTACTTATATTTTAAGTGCCTTGCTGGGATACAATGTCATTTATCAGGAACCTTAAATACACATCTGTGCTGCAACATAGCCTGGGTAAACACCCTGAGGGACTGGTGTTGTGCAATTTTGCCTATTAATGGGCCGATTAACACACCACAATGAAGACTGCATTAATGGATGAAAATGTGTGCGTTGCAGTGCACAGCAGCACAGCTCTTAGTCAAAAGGTTTCCCAATGCACCAGTATATACCTTTAATCCCTAGAGATCCCTTGATCATGCTGGACCTTTCCTCCATTTGGTGTAATGCCATCCTGCAATTCTTCCTTGCCCCAGCGTGAAGGAAGCACTGGGCGTCACCATCTTCTTTCTTCTTCTTATGTCACCCGATCTCACACTGCGCAGGCGTGAGATTGGGTGATGTAGCCTATTGTAAAGGGGAAAAAGAGTGCCAATCTCACTGCGCATGCATGAGATCAACATCTTTTACCCTTCCCTAGTGAAGGAAAATGCCCCTTCTGCGCACGTCCAATCTCAAAAGGAGCAACCAAGTGTCTCCTCAGATGCATGACATAGGTATCCTGGTAGGCTATGCACACCTGTTCAGTCTTGATCTCGGAGAAGAGAAAGAGGACAAAAACGGGAAGTGTTTTTTTGCATAAAAAAAAAAAAGACCATTTTTACTTTATTGTCTACCCTTTTATGTAAAGTAAAAACTTTGAGTTTAGGTCCGCTTTAATTTGGTAAGGGGTTAAATTTTATCTGCTGTCTGGAGTTTATCTTTTTATTTTTAATTAGAATTTTCAACAATAATTCAATTGGAAATTCAACATAAAGAACAATTTAGAACAGTTATATTTATCTGGTATATTCAGTTGTAAGGAAAAGTAGAGGAGGTAGTTTGATAAGTCTAAAAATAAACCATAAAAAAACATAATAAAATTATGAGAGATAGAACAGAGTTGGAACAATATGTGATACATTTATTGACTAAAATTGTATGTACATGCTTATTTTATTGGTCTACAAATCTCTGCCCCAAAACTCTGCAAGGGGCAGAGATTTGGAGAAATGTATTTGTCTTGTCACACAGGCTAACCATTAAATGTTCAACCCAGATTTTTATCAGATCACCCTGCGTAGGGAGTATTTCTCTTTTCCCCCTTAGATGGATCAATTGTCTGGGGGCAGTTAGCATGTGAGCTGGTAACGTCTTAGTATTGTAAGTCACCCCAAGATAAGAATACCAAAAGGTAATATAATGGCTTCAAAGGGACCTGTGTGATATATCTGATACTTTTCCAGTAACCTTAGATTGAGTGGCATTCCCAAAATATGTAAATAGTATACCATCTGACTTCCTGCACGTTCCTTGGTACCAGTAGGATTGCATAAATGTAATAGATCTGGTGTTTAATACCAAAACATGAGTATCTCCTTCCATATATAGGTATAAACTACGACTTTTTTATCTGAAAAATAATCCTAAATTGTACACCTGTCACATCAGTAGATAACGCTGTGTCCTCACATAAAGTGTGTAACAAATTCTTGTCATTTGAGACATTAAGACTGGAGAAGATAGACTATAAAGAGTGAACCTAGGTAATCCAGGAATGGATTCAGCAACAGGAAAAAAATTTCTTTCTCAAAAGTGGAAAATACATTAGCCTGTAAAAAGGGGGAAAAAGATATACAGACTGAGTCCAGGTAATTTTATTTTTTACCTCCTTTAAATGTTTTAAAAAACACATCCTAAATGTATTTATTCGCATTGATTTAATTAGCAATTCTGTTGATTACTTTTATTGTAGGTACCTTGATTTGTTTATTTGTATTGGTTTAAAATCAAGCATATATGGTATGATGTTTCTCTTTTAGTGGTATATATTGAAGATTTGAAGGCATTTTCTTGGATCTTCACCCAAAGTGTTACCAATATCATTTGTGGAAGAATATTTGTTTATTTTCCCAATTGTCCGCTTTAAGAGCTCTTAGGAGCAGAACTTTTCATAAGAGATTTCAATTGAAGTACTGGTAATCCAATGGCATTACAGTGATAAGTGACATTAGAAGTAAAGAAAAGTTGATTAGGTAACCATGTTTGTTGCTCAATTCCTCCAAAGTATGGAGACTATATATTACTGGGCTAACAAAAATTATAATAAAATTGTAATTTACCCTGGGGATGTCAATTTTTTTATATAAGATTCTTACACATACACAGCCAAGCCTGTAGTCATAATGTATACAAGTAAACAGAGGAAAGAAAAGGCAGGCTTTTTGGCAGTATAGTGCAAAAACAATTACAAAATTAACACATACTCTAAACCTAGGTACAACATAGACCTTCTATGCTAAATGGGTTATACATCTATATACCTGGGTTATACATCATAGTACCTAATTTTCAGGTTACATGTTCAATCTTCCTGATAATAATAAAAATATTAGTTGTAGACGCGTTTCACCAGTAAGGCTTCTTCAGGGGATTGTTGAGATCACAGAAATGGAGAAACAATAATATTAGATAGAATAGACTGTGCTTTCAAATCAGAAAATAGGGTACCAGGGGAATACCCACGCCAGAGTACCCTCAAGGATCATACTAATATTTGTTGGTGTCATTGGTGGATTAAAGTAACCATTTCCCCTATGAAACGTTAGTGGTTTGGGGTGAGATAAAGGGTGCGAGACCCCAGCAGCCAGTCCTCACTTTACTTGTATAACAAAAATTAAAGGTTGGAACAATACAGTGTGTGCTTCTTAAGGCTACCTGGCATAGGAAAGTTGTATAAAATATTGGAAAAGGGGTGATGGGAAAGGATAAAGACAATTTCTCCTGGCAGCAATTACATATGGTCAATGCATGGATGACAAAACATTTCTGTTTTTTTATATCTTGTGGGCCATAATAATAAACAAAGGTACAATTCCTCTGATATTATCAGCAAGATAGGCAAATCAACATGGAATGTGCCTTAAAAAGTGTAGTAAGTTTTAGTTAGATTAGGTACACTTAACATCCCTACAACCCTGTAATTCCAGATTATTTAATTATATATTTCCAATTATTTCAATTTATTTGTAATAAATGTGGGTTTGGAATATGGGGGGTTTGAAAAAAGGATAGTTTTTAGAAGGAAGATAATTTTAATAACTGACATTTGCTTTAAAGAGGAGACGTTATAAGAAGCCAATCTCCTAAACAGCTTCTGAAGCCACTATAAGCATTAAGATTGAAGTACAGTTAGGTCCGTAAATATGTACGTGTAGTGGTAATACCTTTGTTTTAGAATTCATTTCTAAGAGATTTCTAAATTAATTTATTATAGCATCAGGAAATGGGATGAGTTAGATAAGGGTCAGTGAAAAAAATCATTGTAGTTGGATTCTTGTCTTCTTAATAGTAATGTTGTAATTACTGTGGCTACTCTACAACATACAAAGTTTACCACTATACTATGGAAAAATCAAGCAATGGGAGCTTTAACTGAAATGTAAAAAAAAGTGGCAGAAGGTGCTAACAGAACCATATCTGTACCTTAAGCTTTTGCATTACTTTTGCAGATGGTGAGTGAAACATGTGTTTAAAAAGTGAAAAAAGGTCAGCCATGCTTATAATTAGGCCTTAGTATATTCAGAGCCAGGGGGGAAAGAAGCCCATGACCAAAGAGAATTGGCATGACTTTATTAAATGACTCTCAGCAACCACTTTAGCTGCTCACCACAGTATATGTATAATGTATATCCAGCTCCATGATATACATCAGACAGCTTTTTTGGGTACATTTAAAAAAAACAGCTACATCGCTTATCTGTTCTCTGTCAGTGAATTGAAGGAACTGCAATAGACTTGTAAAGTCATCTCTCTGCTCTTTCCTTCTGTCTACAGATTTGAACCATGGACACACAACTGGCTCTAAGTGCTTTTCGTTTCTTTCTAAGTATTGCAGTATATGCTTTAGATATCTTCCTGGAGTTCATCTTTAATCAAAAACATTCTAAATGAGATACAACTAAAACTTATAAATGTCTTTAAAGTGCAACACATCTGGTGTGACAGAAGCCTTACAAACATCCTTTAAAGGAGTTTCAGCACATAAACAAATGTCATATTGTAACTATATAATATTGGTTTTGTTGCTCCACTGACAGGCCTTTTATGCTAACTTGATTATGGGCTTGTATTTTCTTCCCTCCCTGATCTGCAGATAATTATGACAAATGAAATGAAGCTCCCAAAACTGCTACAGTGTACAGTATGGCTAGGCATTAGTTTTGCTGCTGTCTTGGTTTACTGGTCATAAAACTGAAGAAGGGAACTAGCATTTACAGTAATTAACACAAGACTCTTTAAATGAAAAGTATAAAATTCCTGTATATGTATTCCGTTTACACCTTTAAGAGTTGTATTATTTGATTTTAAATTATTCGATCAAGTCCAACTGCCATGTATGATTCTAATAAACACACAATGAACATACAAAATTAATTTTGTAGTAGGCTGTACTTAACCACACCTTACCATCCCTATTCATTCCCAATGGGGGAGCAAGAGTAAGATGCTCCATGTAATATCTGAAATGCAGGCATGATTTTCGGTTGTGAGGAAGTGGTAACTAGTGTTGGTGTTCGAATTTGGGTTGTCCCTATATTCGACCCTTATATTAAACTTTGCGATTTTGTGTGTAAAAATATGTGTAAACAAAAAAAGAGGCTTTATTGTTAAAGTATTTTATTGAATGTGTGTGATTTGTGTAACTAACTTTACTTTTTTTTTTTACAGGTTATGCCACACTGACAGGATGATTCCCACAGCTGTATAGCCATGGGAATCCTCCTGTCAGTGTGGAATCCCCAGGAACTAGAGGTTAAATGAGAGCAAGTCTCCTTATTCATTCACCTCTAGTGCTCCGTTATTGGCTGAGGAAAGCAAAATCCTGACACTTGAGCTGTCATCAGGGTTTACCTTTCCCCAGCCAAACACAGAGCACTAGAGGTGATGAATTGGGAGACTTATCCTCATTTAACCTCAGGTGTCCAGGGATCCCACACTGACAGGAGTACTCCCACGGCTGTGCTCAGAATGAATGCAGCCGTGGGAATCATCCTGTCAGTGTCACGGGGTGTGGAGTCACAGACAGTTCCGCTAGGGCTGCAAGAGCAATCAAAGGGAGTGGAGCTGACAGCTCCACTCCAGATTGCTCTTGCAGTTCTACACAGTCATGAAAATAACCTGAATTCCCACCCCCCCTCCCCCCCAGACTTTAATGGTGTTCAATCACCCGATAAATAACGGGCTATTCAATCGAATAGCCGCCAAATTGAACACTGAGCAATTCAACCAACACTAAAGGTAACCAGACTGCAACCTCACCACGCATGAGAATTAGACACTGTTGATCAATCCTTTCTATTCAAAATCATGCACTCAATTTGTATCAGTGACAATGCTCTCTCCTGGTTTGCTTCCTGCCTGTTCAACCGTTCCTTTAAAGTTTCTTTTCACAGGGTATTCCTCCTCTTCTCCCTGTTAGTGTTCCCCAAGGGTCAGTCCTTGGATCGATTCTCCTTTCTTTCTACACCCCCTCACTTGGTAGTTTATTATCCCCCTTCGGTTTACAGTACCATCTGTATGTTGATGACACTAAAATCTATCTGTCCACCCAACTTTTCTTCCTGTCGGCTATCTCACCGTGAATGGCTCCCCCCCCAACATTCCCTTGAAATCTCCCCAACATATTTTTAACTCTTAATAACAGTGTTTTTTGGCCCCCAGGCACATTGTCTTGGTGTTACCTTCAATTCTGCCCACCCCACCCCCATTCAGAACATTTCCAGGTCCTGACACTTTCACCTGCACAACATCTCCAAAATCTGCCCCTACCTGTCCCCTGAGACCACCAAACTTCTTGTACATGCGCTTATCATCTCTCGTCTGGACTACTGCAACATCCTCCTTTTTGGTATTCCACTAACCCAACTCTCTCCTCTACAATCTTTTATGAATGCTGCAGCCAGACTCATCCATCCTTCCCACCACTCCTCTTCTGCTGCATCTCTTTTGGCTTCCATTTCTTCCTGTGCTTTGCTTTCAAATCCCTCCACAGTCCTTGTCCCACTTAACTTTCTGACCGGGTAGAAAAATACTCCCCTAGCTGCTCTCTTCGCTGTTCAATGACCTACTAATGACTTCCTCACTCATAATCTCGTCACACGCAGGGATCGAAGAATTTCCTAGAGCTGCCCCAACTCGCTGGAATGGTCTTCTTCATCCTATTCAGCTTGCTTCTACTTTCTGTTCATTTAAAAAAGCTCTCAAAACCCATCTTTTTAAACTTGCCTACATGTCTTCTTTTGTGTCCTAAACCCTCACTACTTCCCACCACTCCACATTTCCCCTCCTATTGTGTGATACTTTCCCAACCTCCTAGATTGTAAACTGTTCAGGGCAGGGTCCTCTCCTCCTGTGTCACTGTCTGTAATATGTTGGCTCTATATAAATTCTGTTTATTAATAAAATAATAATAATAAATGTTCCTGTTTTGCCTAAAACTGAATTTCAGTCCTGCACACTTGCATACTCACCTATCCTGTACTATAATTGTGGTAGCTGATTAAATTCAGCTAATTGAAATTAGATTTCTTTTCTAAGCAGATTTTCTGCAAGTGCAGAAAAATACCTGTTGATCCTGCCAGAATTGCAGTAATCCTTCCCGTGCATTGAAACTGAAACAAGTGTTTTTTGATTTCCCAGTTCTCTTCTGTGAAACCCACTCACTAAACAATCCAGGGTGACAACTCCACAAATATGGATTATTGATTGGACAGTATAAAAGCAGCCTGTTTAGGCTACAAAATCAGAGGCAGATAAAAAGCAGGCTACATCTTGCATAAAAATGTGAGTGTATTATCTGCAAGATAATAGCCACATATATTGTACCTTGGCTGGACAGTATTTGAGAAGTTTAGTAGGCTGCAATAAAACTCTAGACAGGTTTATATGTAAGTAGGTCTCAACATGAGACAAAGACAAGGTTAAGCTTGCAATAAAAAAATTAGTTTATTAGCTAAAAGAGAAGATTCAGAAATTTATAGTGTAGCTGTAGCCGTGTATGTAAGCTGCTATAAAAGGTATTTAAAAAAAAAAAAAAAAAAACACAACTCATAGAAGAGGCAGCCATTATCATGGCTGCTGTTTCAGAGATCATGAGATCATAGAGATCCTGCCACAATCAGGAAGATAACCAAGTAGATATTTACGCAGAACCTCCTCAGTGTGTGGCATTTGTGCTTCCTCTGGGATGGTGGCAGTAGATTAGAAATTTTCCAATTGTATCAGGGATCTAATATTATGGCTGCCAAATAGTGCTTCCTTTCAAAATCTGGGTTCTTGCTCAGGAATTGAAGCATAGATCCCAATAAACACAAAATGCCTGCAAAAGTGGACCCCAAGTCCTCTGTATTGCCAAGGACAACACATGTATTTATTTGGGATGCAACTGGGATTGCTCCCAAAGTACATGTCATTTTCTTTGACCCCTTGCACCTTAACCTCACAAGAATGAAAGCAGAAAACCATCCTGCTGGCTCTGAAACAGACGGAAATACTTCTCTTCCTCATACTGCTGTGCCTCTAGTGCCCAGTCCATGCACCAAGAGAACCAGGAGGAATTGTGTTGCAGTTTCTGCCTTTTTGCTTTTGACTTTTACAGTTGCCTTTTTAAAAGGTGCCAAATGCTGAATGTGTCCTTAATAATGAGCTGTTGACAAGGTGAAGGAAACCCCCTAGCTCCTATGTACACGCGTCAGATGGTTCTGGCCCGATATGAGCTGTTGGGCTTATCTTGGGCGAGAATATGACATGTATACAGAGGTTGTCTGATGTTGTTCATGGATCTGTCCTGGAAACTAGTTAGTGTCCACAATTTTGCCTAGCTGATGTTAGCATGGGGTCAGCCAGGCCCAGTGAGGCTCCTGTTTCTTATGCATACAAACTGTAATACAGAATGGCAGTGTTTAGCTGGGGAATGGTAGTTTTAAGAAGTCAGAAAATAAGGCCAGTGAGAAGGAGGGGGTACAGGCAAATGCATTGTGCATCACCGGTCAATCACATCAACCAGACAATCACCAGTTCCAGAGATGTTGTATTTCCTGCATCTTGCCCAGGCACCTAAGAACTGTAAAATCCCTACCCATGCTTGGGCCATTTGAAGGAAGGCAAAACACCAGTGACTGGGTATCAGTCACTGTGGTGACAGGGCCATACTTTTGTAAAATGCCTGCTGACGTTAGGACACCTTAGCATGGGGGTAATTTGGAGACTTTTGTTACTTTCTTCCAACAGCTGAAACACGTCCCTTGCCTACAGCCGGATTATTCTAGCTTTGTGATTAGCACACATTTCAAAGCATTTGCTACTGATTGCTTAAACACTAGTAGTAAATCACTTTAAAACTAATATTCAGCTTTACCTTCTGTCATGCATAGTTGTACAGGCTTCCATACTATACTGAAAAAGCTTACAATTAGTCCCTGGGTTAAAGACATCTGACATACAGACGCCTCCTAGATAAGAACGGGCTGCTGTACAAGACGAAAGCTTTGAGGGGGGAGGGGACCGTTTGCATGATATGCAGAAGAAATCTTTTGCTAAATACAGCTGAGGTCGCGGGTAAGCTCTTTCTGCAGCCGTCTGTAACTCTTTAATGACCATGACAAACTCTGCAGCTGTTTTTTTTTTTGCATATTAAAGCACAGCTTGCTCCAGGAGTTGATGAATGTCTAGGCTCCGTTTTTTTTTTTTTTTTTGCTTTGTTTGTGATTAACTCACAGTGAGGATTTTAAACAGTAACTGACACCACACTGCCTAATATGTTGAGACAAACATCTGCCCTAATTACATTTATTAAAATAATGTACCTGTTCTGACTTACATACAAATTCAACTTAAGAACAAACCTACAGTCCATATCTCTTATATAACCCAGGGGGACTACCTATACTTTGAAATCACTGCACACTGTGAATTCCTCACAATGTACATTAGAAGCTGCAAAAAGTCAGATACAGCCTGTCTCATTTCTTGGCTGCAAGATGTCCGGCATTCACCATACCCAGCCTGAAAGTTCCTGGCTCAGTCCTTGGATTTAATTTTTATATTCATAGGGCTTATTCTGATGCAAATGCAGTCTACCCAGAATGCCTATTCCTTCAAACTAGCTGCCATCTATCCAGATATTTTGATATTAAATGATGCAGAAGCACAGAGAACTATTTAAGTGATTTACAGGAATCCCAAACCACTGCCCTTTTGTTTGATCAGTTAAGTGAACCTTAAACTAATTTTAAATGCTAGCAAGTCAACTGACCATGCTAGCATTATATTTTCTGATATATCATACAAATATCGGTGCCTGCACTTAAAATAGTTTTTTTGCATATTATTTGTAAATGATTAATGTGTGTGGTGCTTTACACATATCGCATACAACACATCTTTTTATTAATGATGTATAGTATGTTTGCAACCACTTGTACCTAAAAATAGATATGCCTATGGCCCCCATAGCTCTGACAACTAACTTTTCTAACCTATATTCTAGCTTTGATTTAATTCTTGATCGTTTAGACATTTCATTCAATGTAAAAGGTAGTATTAGACATGGTATAGTACAATAGATTGTCTAAAGATAATGTTGGCCAAAGTCATGTCATTGCTATTAAAAGAGGGCGCGCCATCTAGTGGTAACGTTTGGGAGTACCATAAACATGGCTCAAATAGCAAAACATATTAAAGAATATTGTTCACATACTTAACTGATCTGATTTAGAAATTTAGATGGGAATCTCTCATTCCTGCAGCAACTATGTCAGTGAAGAAGAACTGGAATCTCTACAGTGTTTATATTTCTCACCTGCATTAGGGAAATTTTAAAAAACTTTTGCGGCTACCTATAAATAGTGTCAAACACGTGTTCTGTGCAAGCTATGTTGGACACACAAAATGAGAGAATGAGACTGATCTTAATTTTTACAAGCAATTTACACTTAAATTATTGTGACAATATAGGCTTTATGGAATTATTTTTTTTTCTCAATACTTTTACTTTATTTTTTATAAGTGCTTTGCACGAACACTGTAGTCACTGGACACTTCAGAAATGACTATTTATGAATGTTTACCAATGGACAAGAAACTGCTATTGTAAAAGATTACACATTAAAAACACCCCAGCATATAACAAGACAGCTGTGTGTCATGACTTGCATATGTCAGAGGACGGGGAAATGGTTAGAGCAGTGGTTCTTAACCTGGGTTCGACCGAACCCCAGGGGTTCGGTGAGTCAGTCTCGCGGGTTCGGCGGAGGTCAAAACACACCAAGCGCTTATGATTCGTGATGATACGCCCCGCTTGTCCATAATTGGCTGGAGGTGATCACGCAACATCGCTTGGCCAATCTGTGCTGCAGGGGATTTGATGCGCACAGTAGTCGAATTGTAACTGTGAAACTGTGATAGTACGTCGTGTGATCTTAATATTTTAATCCATTCATACTAAGTATGTCGAGCAAAATACGAAAGTGGTCGGACGAATATGTACAATATGGATTCACATGTGTAACGGAACGTGATGGGAGTCAGCGTCCCAATTGCATGATTTGCAATGCCAAGTTGAGCAATTCTAGTCTAGCTCCGGCAAAACTAAGGGAACACTTCCTTAAGATGCATGGAGATGGAAAATACAAGAACACAACGCTCGCTGAATTCAAGGTGAAGAGAGCAAGATTCGATGAAAAGGCTACTCTGCCTGTTCTCGGCTTTGTACCCACCAACAAACTGATCCTCACAGCATCGTACGAAGTTGCTTACCTGATCGCAAAGCAGGGCAAACCACACACCATTGGTGAAACACTCATAAAACCAGCTGTGTTGAAGATGGCGAATATCATGCTGGGAAAAGCGGCTGAAGTTCAGTTATCTCAAATTCCTCTTTCAAATGACATCATCAGCAACAGAATAGAGGACATGAGCAAAGACATCTTGGCTCAAGTAGTTGCAGATCTGATTTCAAGTCCGGCAAAATTCAGCCTTCAACTCGACGAGACCACAGACGTTTCCAATCTAAGCCAGCTTGCAGTATTCGTGCGCTATGTGAAAGACAACGTGATAAAGGAAGATTTTTTATTTTGTAAGCCTCTTACAACAACAACTAAGGCAACTGATGTGAAGAAACTTGTGGATGATTTCTTCAAAGACAACAATCTTTCGTGGGATATGGTTTCTGCAGTTTGTTCGGACGGAGCTCCAGCCATGCTCGGAAGAAAATCTGGTTTTGGTGCGCTAGTGAATGCCGATGCACCACACATCATTGTTACACATTGCATTCTGCACAGGCATGCGTTGGCAACAAAAACCTTGCCTCCAAAACTGGCAGAAGTTTTAAAAATTGTTGTGGAATGCGTGAACTATGTGCGAAATAATGCTCTGAAGCACCGCATCTTCAAGGAGCTGTGTAAAGAAATGGGATCTGAATTCGAGGTACTTCTGTACCATTCTAACGTTCGGTGGTTATCCCGGGGACAGGTGCTGAATCGTGTTTTTGTCATGTTTTTGCAAGAGCAGCAACATTGTCATGCAGATTGCTTCAAAAATTCTGAGTTCATTCTTATTTTAGCGTACATGGCTGATATCTTTGCAGCTCTCAATCATCTCAATAAGCAGATGCAGGGTGGTGGAGTCAACATCATCGAAGCGCAAGAAAACCTGAAAGCTTTTCAAAAAAAGCTACCATTATGGAAACGACGAACAGAAAACGATAACTTCGCAAACTTTCCCCTGCTAGACAACTGTGTAAGTAAGATTGAAGATGTATCTGGAATCGGAGACATTTCTGTACCCGCGGAACTGAAGCAAACTATTGCCACGCACTTAGATGAGCTTGCAAAGTCTCTCGACGGATACTTCCCTACAAGAGAGTCATATCCAGCATGGGTGAGACAGCCGTTCACGTTTAGTGTTGAGACAACAGATGTCAATGATGAATACCTCGATGAAATCATTGAAATTCAGCAGAGCCAGGTTCAACAGGAACTCTTCAGAACAACAACGCTCTCAACGTTTTGGTGTCAACAATTGGTAACGTACCCTGTTATTGCTAAGAAAGCTTTGGAAATTTTCATACCGTTTGTTACAACATATCTTTGCGAGCAATCCTTTTCGAAGATGCTGGACATAAAAACGAAGAAAAGGAACAGACTTTGTTGCGAAAATGACATGAGAGTGGCACTTGCCAAGGTAAAGCCGCGCATTCCTGAACTGGTCTCTGGGAGGCAACAGCAGAAGTCACACTGATTTGCAGTAAGTTTCATTATTATGTTATTATTATTCGAAATATAGAACTTTTTTGTTTTCAAAATAGATATATTTTTTTCCCTCACTGTATACCTATGTTTTGAATTTGTAAAAATCATATTTTTTTTTTCCAATAAAGAAGGGTTCGGTGAACACGCATATGAAACTGGTGGGGTTCAGTTGTTCCAACAAGGTTAAGAACCACTGGGTTAGAGTGTGAAATGCAAGTGAAAAGTTAATACTTGCCACTGTTTTAAACGAAGTGGCAACAAGTTTAGATACATTTAAAAGGATGCAAAGTTTCATATTAAATAAATAACAGTTAATCTAATAAAAGGCTGACCTTTGAAAACCTGAATTGGATGCTAGAGCTTTGTGCCTGACAATTTTAGAAGCAGAAAATATAATGGTATATACAGATCGCTAAAATGCAAAAATTATGTCTGGTCATAGAAGTTGTTATGATTTGTGGGCAAATATGCAATAAAAATCTGAAAGACACGTATCAGAAAGGAATATTTATTTTTAATGGTACTACTGTAGAGAAGATGAAGCGCTTCAAACATACCAATTGAAACCATATTTTGCATGCATTAAATCTTTCTTGGGGCGCAGGTTGTACAGCTCATCTAAAGTGGGGACTACCCAGCGGTCTGTATGAAAGGTAGATTCTCCAACCTATTAAAGAATAATCACTTGTTAGAAACAGACATTGGAATAGCAAGAATTTTACACAAACCCTATGTAAGCACAGAATCAAAAACATTGTTGCCATACTGGTTCAAGGCAACTAAAATTTACTGTGCAAAGCTCTTCTATTAAAAAGCACAATTGAAATTGTGTTGTACAAATACAGAACATTACATTGCCTACAGCAACCCTATCATCAAACTAAAAGTCTTAATAAAGGCGGTTTGGGTACAGAAGAAGATTACTTACCTCTCCTGCCCATCCTTTAAACACAACTCCACGGAGGAAAAATAGCCATCTGAATTATGCAACATTTACTGGTCCCCTATGTCACAACTCTGCCTTTAGTGCATTGGGGGGGGTTCCCAGAGCGACATAGTACTTACCTTAGCTTCTTCTAAAGGTATATCAACAATACAACAGGGGCAGGTCTTGTCTCATGCCGAGTGCTACACAGAGCAACAGGTACTACTAAAACCTATCATGTAATTATATATAAAGACCCAAAAATTAAGCCAGTATTCCTACCTTCCAGCCTGGAACGTCCTTCATAATAATGGCTTCTTGCTCTAAATTTTCTCTTAAAATCCTTAGCACCCTTTAAAATAAAAAGCAGTTTTTTATGGTGAGAAAAGTTTGCATAAAAAGGAATAAAAAATATTAGCATTCACCATAAAAAGAAGCATAAGAAATGGTAATTAGAACAAAGAAAGTCCAGAGAGACATGTGCTGCTAAATATTGCATGCATAAAATGTATTTTAAAACTTCAGTCCCAGAGCATTTTTCTTCACTTACCACTTTATCTATAACCACAACTGCCTGCCTGCCTTCACCCGATGAATCCTTTGTGCACCCCATCACTTTTTACATTTATATATACTGGCCAAAGAGGTCATCTCTTTGACCTTGTATATATTGGCATCAGGTAAATTTGAGCTATGCACCACAGAAGGATACAAACCATTTCCAAAGCTTTCAACATGGTTATCTGGTAGGTGTAAAGAGGAAGTATAGACCTTAATGAAAGTGGTAAATATTACTTTAAACAACTTCTAGGTGGCTAGAACAGGGCTTTAAAAAAGCCTTAACATTACCTATTCAAACCCTGTTTAAAGAGAGACTTTCTGCACTCCTATATATATATATATATATATATATATATATATATATATATATATATATGTGTGTCCAACATTCTCAAAGTAAAGCTGAAGTGTGGTCTTAAGTTTTTAATAAAACTACAATATGCTAGATGTAAGCTTTCTGAATGTTTTACCTGCTTGCTGTACTTTATTGCTGTGTGTATAGCTCAAGTATAAAAAAGCATTGAAACTATACAAGAAAACATTTGTACAGCACATACGTTTTGCAGATGTAAAATGGACATTTAAAAGCACAAAAATAAATCATATTCTTCATTGCAAAAAAACTGTAAAAGCAAAAAGGTCTTTGTAATAGGACCAGGGGTGTGTGACATCAATCCTTAAAATCAGACTCATGGTACCACTGACTCTGGTTCTTTTATTTTCTTAAAGGAGTATCTACACTGGTTAAAAAGTATTTCATCACTGCTAAAAGCTCAGCAAATTATAAAGCTTTATGAAGATGGTATTTGCTTTTGGGATCAAGACAAACTACTGGCTAGCGAGCAGACAGTACTCAACTGACCATGTAAACCTGTAACTGTTACCAAGAATCAGGATAACAGTAAACTGAGAGTCTAAAATCTATAACTAAGCTGACGTCATTCTGTGTTTTATATATTTATTACAGAAATTACAAACATTCATTTTACCCTACCATGTAAATGAAAGACAAAACTAGACAAAAAGACAAAACTAGTGTTTATTGTTTTTAGCAGGAAGCTTTAAAGTCTTAAAGGGTACCTAAACCCAGAATTTTAATTTTACACACACGAGTAGAAAACCATTTTATGTTAGGTAAAAATTATATTTCACTCTCCCTTAAAAAAATCCCTTTTTAAATCCGATAAATGGAATTGCTGTTACAGTTCTAGTCACATCACAAAAAAACTTAGGATAAACAAGAGCTGCATCTTCTATGGTCAGTTGTGATGAGTGGTCATACTTTTTCACTTTTCTACATTCTTTAAAAAAAAATGTCAGATTGCATGAAAGCTCAGTTAGACTTCACACTAGTAAACTACTCACTTTATTTTTACATCAGAGAAACACTTTATTATCACTGTTATCTGTGAAATAGGAAATTAACATATTATATTTTATCTTTCCAATTTATATTTTTTTTAGGAGTTGCAGTACATTTTAAGAGTTAATACAATTTACCAGCTCCAACTCCGGGTACCCAAATACTTATGACTTCACAGTCCTAAATGGGGCTCTGGTGAAAGCCACTATTTCCTGTCTTGTGAGTTGCATTTTAGTGTAAGAGAAGTGCCACTATACTATACTGCAGATCATTTCCTAGATCTAATATGAGTCACAAATCAGTAACCATATGCTTTCCTCAGAGCATGATCACAAACTTTGTGACCAAGGTCACTAGCTCAAAGGGTTCAATACATCCTGTAAGGCAGGAAGGTCATTCCAGCTTCTGTCTGAGCTCCAATGAGAACAGCCAGGTGTAGGTAGAACACAGGCATGCTGCAAAAACCTATGCACCACTGTTTGATGCACTCTTAACACATAAAAGGCCTAAATGGCTGCCAACACAACTGCATAAGTTACACTTAAAACTCTGATACTTTCATATAGAGCAAAGCATTTGTACTAAGACCTAGTAAGAGCACAGGTAAAGTAGTTACCTCCTATCGTGTTCTGCCTGCAATAAAGGCATCAATGCAACACGAGTTTCTTGATCTTCAATGCACAGTCGTCTGAATTAAAAGAAAAAAAGCATTTAGGTAAATGTCAGATAATAATCAATACAGATTAAATATTAGTAATGATCACTACATAAAGATAGTGTACTAACTTTTTTACTATTAAAGTAAACTGGCTGTGGAATTGCCACTTTTGAGGTACACAAAAACTCAAAATTTAGAGGAACAGCAAAGTGACACAGCTAAACAAACACAGATCTTTATACAGTTTCATTTATAAAAAATATTTGAAGTAAAACCACCCCCTAGGTAACTTCTCTGATATCCATATTTCAACTTAATTAACATTTTTGTTTTTCTGTTATTTTCTAAATATTGCACTCAATAACTGTTGTTCATTGTACTGTGTTTCCCCCTTGTTATTTGTGTTGTTTTTTATTATTTTGTATTATCATGAATTAAAACTATTCAAAATATAAATATAACAAAAGCATAACTTCAGTTTAAAGATTTAGCAGTTGATAGAATTTCAGATACCTCCTTTCTCTATTCCACCAAGCAATGTTCCAAAAGCCAAAGACCAATGTACCTATACCAATAGCAAACATAGAATAACCTGCAAAAAAATAAATAAAAAAAACAATTATAATAACATAAGCTCTTATGGACAAAACATTACACTTCACAGTAGACACCAGAGCCCCTGGAGTGAGGATATGGAGGACAGTACTTCCCAAGGACCCTAGACAAGGAAGTGTGCTTTCCTTGCTAAGGCTACATGCTTGCATATTATAAAAAGGCCTAGGTGAAGTGTCCATATTGTGTATTAAATGAGAGGAAAACAAACCAGCTACTGTATACAATACTTCAGAGAAAGTTATGCTTGGTACAGGTGACAGAACACTTTCCTTTTCCATTTCAATCTAAGAGATGGCAAGACAGCCAATTTAAGAATACTTGTGCTGTCTTATAAACAATCTTCGATGATAGGCCTGTTTGTACATGGGGCTGCCCAGTTAGCAACAAAGTCTATAACAAATTTGAATGCAAAGGGAGGAAAGCCAATCTTGATTCTCCCCCCTCCCCCCTTGTAATCCTAAAGCTGCGTACACACGGCAAATTTTTCTCGCCCGATAATCGGTATCGGCCAATTATCGGGCGAAAATCTGCCGTGTGTACAGTCGGTCGTCGTCCGACGACCGTCCTGGCGGATCCATGGACGATGGACGACGACCGATCCTAATGAAAGGGAAGGGGAGAGCGCGCAGCAGGGTGCCGCTCCGTCGCTCTCCCCCTCCCCTCTCCATAGAGCATGAACGGTGCTGTATGTACAGCATCGTTCATGCATCGTGCAGTCTTTTCTCGTTGGAAAGGATCGTGAAAGATCCTTTCCAACGAGAAAAATTGCAGGTGTGTACGCAGCTTAAAACAGCAAAACTCAAACTGGGGAAGAAGTAACAGTACCAGGAACCAATTGTTGACATAGTGAAAAAGACTCTACTGTTTAACAATTTAAAACTAGGTGAACAGAAATACAAGTCAGTTACTGTATATGTATTTTATATGCACATTTGTCAGTTTGCCTGGAGTTCATCTCTAAAAGGTACAGAAATATTTAGCCTGCCATTGCACATTTATTTGTGAAAATACCAATTAGTTGCTGTAGGTATTACATTTCCTTCTGAACCATTGACCAAGAACTCCTGGTTTGCATACTGGTTCCAGGTCATGGACTGAATGATACCATAGGATCAGAATGTCAGCCAAATCACTTGGATGTAAGCAGAAATTTGATGATCCATAATCATTCAGCACAGGTTACCATTAGGGCCCCTGTACATTTCTGTGGTTTGGTAATGTGCATTGTGTTAAAGCAGCCCACTGATAATTAGGCTGACGGTGCACCCCAAATAAAATAAAATCTCCCCCCAACACAAACACTGTAATGCAAGTGTGTCGCCTTGGTGCCTTTAATCTGAAGAGAACCAAACTACATACCATGCTTAAGGGCTCACTCCCACCATTGCCTTGTGTTAACAAACCAAAAAAGATGAACTTTACACAACACACATTAGTTAGTAAAGTGCATTGGGGTGCACACACACATAACGTGCATTGCCTTACGCTGTGTTTAAAACGGAATAGGAAAAAAAAAAAAAAAAAAACACTGTCCCGGAATCCTTGACATGTCCGTCTTCTTTCTTTCTCTGGCTACATCACCCGATCTCTCACTGCTCAGGTGAAGATCGGGCAACCTAGCATGCTGTAAAGTAAGGACTGTGCATGCGTGAGATCGGCATTGTTTCCCTCACTGTAGGAAAAAGCCCCTGCTGCCCATGCCTGACATTGGGCATGCGCAGAAGGAGCAGCCAAGAGCCTCCTAGGATGCATGACGTGGGTATCCCAGGAGGCTCTGCCCTTCCATTCTGTCTTTAAGGAGCTTCACCATTTTTTATTTTTGTTTTTTTTTTTGTTTTTTTTAATTTAAAAACTTTGATGATAGGTCCACTTTAAAGTGTGCATTACTGCAAGGTCCATTTAAGTCTGATTCTTACTTTTGTGTTTTTGCTATATGCATTTTCCCCAAAGTAGGCTGGTGGACACATATTGCAGTAATGCACATACATTGTGTAAAGCCAACTCATTCGTTATACATAGCCTGCCAACACACAATGCATCAGAACATGATCCTGACCTTAAAAAATAAATAATATGGAAAAAGGTTGCTTTCCCCTTTAGATAGGAGGAATACAACTTTTTCTGTTATTTGACAACTATTTTTTCTTGGCCTGATGTGCTAAAGACTGAAACCCACAGCCTTTCGGAATACTTACTCCACATATCCCTGAAAGCTGCAAGGCTGCTCCTTCTGCGTATATCCGAGATTGAGCACTGCATGATCAGGAGCCTTCCAGAAATGTACCGTATTTTTCGGCGTATAAGACGCACTTTTTCTTCCCCAAAACTAGGGGGGGAAAGTGGGTGCGTCTTATACAGCGAACACAGTTTTTAAAAATAATTAAAATATCATACTCACCCGATACCGCGATGCTGCGTGCTTCTTCTCTCCTCTCCTCCTGGCTGCAGCACGTGTCTCCAACTCCTCCGAGCGAGGAGAAGCCGGCACACGTGCCCCCGCGATCCTCCTCCGAGCGAGGAGAAGCCGGCACACGTGCCCCTGCGATCCCGGAAGCACGCTGATTCCTGCCCTAACGGAGTTCCCCCGGCTGAGAACGTACGGTACCTGTAAGTACGCACAGTAAGTGGCACAGGGTGATCAGAAGGGGATGAATTGGCACAGGGTGATCAGAAGGGGATGAATTGGCACAGGGTGATCAGAAGGGG
>NC_092860.1:52876180-52876359 GCF_032062135.1 Pyxicephalus adspersus
CCTGGTGGGGAGGCTGTGTGAGCCTAGGAGACTGAGTCCTGGTGGGGAGGCTGTGTGACCCTGGGAGACTGAGTCCTGGTGGGGAGGATGTGTGAGCCTAGGAGGCTGAGTCCTGGTGGGGAGGCTGTGTGTGCCTAGGAGGCTGAGTCCTGGTGGGGAGGCTGTGTGAGCCTAGGAGA
>NC_092860.1:52877083-52888355 GCF_032062135.1 Pyxicephalus adspersus
GCCTAGGAGGCTGAGTCCTGGTGGGGAGGCTGTGTGAGCCTAGGAGACTGAGTCCTGGTGGGGAGGATGTGTGAGCCTAGGAGGCTGAGACCTGGTGGGGAGGCTGTGTGAGGCAGCCTGTGTGCTGGCAGAGTCAAGGAGGACTCCCTAAGCTTAGGTCTGTGGGCTAATATCCCGAGGTCTGAGTCTGTGAGTGAGCCTGGAAGCCATAGCATGAGGCAGGTCCCTGATTCTAGAGGACAAACAACAAAAATACTGATTACTTGTGAGTACCAGGCATTTGCCTGACATAGCCACTTGTGATGGCAGGACTTTATTTAGCAACCATTTGGAACTTACTTTGCTGACGCAAGCTGTGTTTTGTTATGCTGGACTAAGGCTACGTACACATGTCAGATGATTCTCATCCAATTAGTGTTTCAGGGCTAGTATCAGATGAGAATCTGGTGTGTTAAGCGGCTGTCCGGCAGCGTTCATAGATCTGTCCAGCTGGATCCACGAATGACTGTAATGCAAGTGAAGGGGAGAAAGCGCAAAGGAGTGCCGATCGTTCTCCCCCCTCCCCTCTCCATAGAGCAGAATGGCGCTGTATGTTCATCACTCATTCATGCATCTTTCAGTCTTTTGTCATTGTAAAGGATTTTGAAATATCCTTTCCAACCGACAAAATCACTTTAATCAATGAATCTGGGGGATCCAGCAAACCAGGAATGGATCTGGTCCAGGATTCAAAATATTTACTAGCAAATATAAATTCCATTCCAGAAAGTTTTAAAAAGTAAACTTTGCAATATGCATATTTTAGTTTTTAATTTTGTTCAGATAATTATTAATATCGCCATCACCTACCTCATTCTTTAGACTCCTATGGCTAAAATGTGAACATTAGCTGGTATTATTATTATCTTGTATTTATTTAGCATCAACATATTACGCACAGCTTTACAAAGTCCATAGTCATGTCAGAGACCGCTGGTAGGGCAAAAATCTTAACCTAATGAGTTGTTTTAACTTCTTTTCATAAGTTTCCATTTTGAAATTAAATTTAATTTAATTTTTTTAATATTATTATAGCCTGATTATCCTGAATCTTTTAGTGAAGCTTCTTTTCTCTGCCAAAGAATATGTTCTTGAGTGCTGTTCAATATATTGCAAACATTTTAAACATTTTAAATTGCCAGTGAGCGCAACCCAATTTACTTACCATTCAAAATCCTCACAATTGTGTATCCCATTAGCCATTTTATTTAAATTTGTGATTTGCAAGATCTTAAAGCTCTGGCAGATAGAAAAGACATGCATTAATGAAGGTCTTTATTATTTAACAAAGCCTTAAATTATGAATATATTTAAAATGTATTAGCCCTAATGCTGCTGACCCTACTCAGTACCCCAACCTAAACTAACCCACCCTCCCTCTCCACGTTTCAGTACTTTCTGAGATTCAGACACTCGCTATATCCACCAATTGTTTACATGCTGTTACATTCTGCTACCTGTGCCTGTGCAGTTGTGTTGCTATGGTCATTTTTATGATTTTATAGCTAATATGAAAATCATTTACACTCCTGTGTGGTATAAGACCAAGAATTAGCCAAGCAAAACATTTAGGGGCTCATGGGTCAGGCTTTTTTGAACTGGGCACTGTTTGATATTTTTGCTCGTCTAAAATGCTTTGCAAATTGTTGAGGGGAACTAAGCTGGAGGACTCTTGGTAAACTGTAGAGAATGGCACCTGGCTGACAATGCACTATTGTGAAGTGTTTTCTGTTATCAAGAACAAGCACCTCTTTTCTTTGCTATTGCTTAATGTCTGAGTCCTGTACGTCAAGGAAATTGTGACAAACTGTATATGAAGCTAAATAACTTTGCAGTTAGTCCCTATTGAATACATTATTTTGGCAGTATTCACTCACTACAAAGGATTAGATTAACACATGCATGAATGTGTATGAATGCATATTTGTAGAATTCTCAATGTTTTGTAGTATTGCTTGTATCTGTAAATAGTTTGTATAGTCACCTAAATTGTATAGTAAAACCACAATAATACAAAACAAGCATGTTCCTCAGACATTACTGAAGGAACATGGTTGGCGAGAAAAGTTCATAGCAAACGACAGTACAGCCTCATTACAGCCTCATACACTTCTACAGGTTTCCCATCCGGGCATATGGATAGAGACTCATATAAGTAAATTAGGCTGCATTGCACAGGCACAGGAAACAAAGCAGTGTGGGATGTACACAATTGATTGAATTGATTCCTGGATCTCAGTAATAAATTATAAAGGGTGAGGGTGGGTTAGGTTACTTCAATATAGAGGGCAATGAGGATTAGTGCTACCTTTCTTTGTTTATACTTATCTTTTAAATGTATTTTTTTATTTGGTAACAGTGTAAATACAATTCGCTTTGGTGTCAGGGTCTTGCAGTTCATGTCAGACCTGGGAAGAGAGAAGCAACACAAGGAGCCAATCAGTTGTGCTGCAATGCAAGTGATAGACTCATCAGTCTGCTGCTTCTTCTGCATTGTCTACACACAGACTGGACTAAATGGGGAAAGCAAAGTTCCCTTATATGTATGTATTTAGGAATGCATCTGCATTTAGCTGTTTGCCTGCACAGCTTAATTGTGATCTGCATTTCCAAGGGTGTGCCAGCCAGTGTCCTGTGCTGATTCCCCACCACCCCTTTTTGGCCAGTCACTTACTTGGTGCCCTTAGTTATGAAGCAAAATAAAGGATAATACACAGATGTCAGTGAAATCTATATATTCCAAATTTTCTAGAATATAAAATGCCAAACAGTTATAGTTTAGACTGTAAAGTAGTGATGTTCATGTAATCAGCTTACAAATTGGCTGCTTATTTCTATCGGTCTATCTACTGCCAGTTTTTTTTTATATATATATTTTAACAAACCTATAATGGAAGGACCAATGCTCTATGGCAACTGCAAGACAAAACATAAACTATTGACATGTCTTATGTTTACACAATAATTTAGCACTGCCAGTAGAAGTTATAGGTAGGATGAATGGGTCAGTAGGAGGAGTTCTTTGGATCCAGTGATTAAAGCAACAGAACAAGTGATTAGCAGGATGCGTGGTGCATTAGATTAAATGATAATATGTTGCATGTATTAGTGTGCTGTTTTTCTGCCAAGAGCCTGCAATAAAACTCCCATTTATTTCTACCTCCCCCATGCTGCCAATTTAAATATCATTAGCTGCCCATTTGTGCTCTCTTGTGCGACAGAGGACTGACTAAACAGCTCTGGTTTCCTCTGTCATTTTACTCTCCAGATGGTGATCTCTGGGGACGCAGTACGACATAGGTTTGGAATCAGAGTTAGACGGAAAAGTATTTAACCATGGCAACCAGTCATTATGCAAAGTATATGTGTGAATGCATATTGTGAATTTTCCACATAGGGACTGGCTCATATCTTAGTGGGTAATATATTTAATTTTGCAAGCAAATAATAATAATAAGGCAATTGATACCTTCCTGTTGACATGCAGGAGACTTTTATAATATGCTTAACATACAATTATATTTGCTGGAAGTAAAACTTGTCTGGCATCCATGAGGGTAAACTTTTCTAGGTCCAGATATAAATCATAACCCACATACTCGTTATATTATGTTATTAAGAACATCTACAAAATAAAGAAATGCATCAAAAATTTGTGATGAAGTTTGTTCTGGTGGACAAACACTGTGGAGGTAATTCATGAAATCTAGAGAAAACAAACACAGCATTGTTGTTGTTCCCAGTAGCAATCAATCAGGCTTCAGCTGTAATTTTATGAAAGAAAAATCTGAGGATTCTGATTAGGTGCTTTAAGCAACAACAGCTATTCTGTCTTATTTTTCTTTATCTGGGTTTCATGATTCATTCCCGTAGTGATGATGTTTTGATTGAGGCAGTGAATGGTGAACATCTTGGGTTAGAGTAGAGCTCTAGCAGCCAGGCCAGGTGGAGGTCATCATCCCTTCTGCCCTTGGTAAACTCTATAAAATGAGGAGCTGAAACTGGTACAGTTGGTTAGATTTGTGCTAGTTGGACTGTTAAAAATGACAGAAAAATAGCAATGATCTCAAGAACAAAATGCATGTTATAGAATAAAGAAAGCTTCACATGAATAGATTCTGGTGAGCAATCAGACTTGTAGGTGCTAGCTTTATTTATTTTGGGAAAGGACTTGCAATCATATTTTTGATTCCCAGTGGATATAAAGTACCTGACATTAACTGAAAATTTTTACATGAATGTTGGTTTATATAGGCTGCAGTCCTTTCTCCTCTCCTCTACAAGCAAATGATCTGCAGTCATCATCTGTACCAGATAAAGTCTGAAACTTGGGAATTAGATGTTGAAAAGGCTAAAATGAATGTTTATTCAATTGTTTGCATTATAACCTGATCTCTCTTCCTAATCAGGTACTGGCTTGCAGCCTTGTTGTAGCATGTAACTTGTAATTGTTGCTTAATCCTTTGTTTTGTCCATCTTTGGCAGATGGAATGACCCAAGGTTCCAGATGATTGCCTTATAATAAAATAGAGCATAATTGCTAATTCATGAACAAATGAACAATAACTGTTTAAAATTTAAAATGTAATTTATCATTCATAGATACCAGAGCATATATTTTACATAAAGTTGCTTTCATCCATGTGCATAAAGTTTTGTGTTGTGTTTGTCAGAGATGAGAAAGCTCTGAACATTTGTTTTACAGCTTTAACAAATCAGGTCTACTGTGTTTTGTACTCATGTTCTGTTGATCTTCTTTGCATTTTATCATCATTTTATCATTACCATCATTGCAGTTAAAAAAAAAGATGACCTTTTAACATTTTTGGTTGCAGGAAGATTTCTTGATAGCTATAGTTTCAATTGGGAAGTCAACATTAGATGCTGCATCAATACCCTGATTGTGTGAATGACCCATCTTGGCACAGCAATTGCTCTTTTTGCAAAAACTCAGGAAATATTGAGTGATATCTGTACAGTTTCATTTAGAAAACAATTGGAGTAATATTTACTCCAACATTTTAATGTATTATGATTAATTAATCTTTTGCGAGTGTTTTACTACATGTCTGCAGTAAACAGTTGTCCACAGTGCTCAGATCAGACATGCCAAAGATGCTATAGGAAATCACACGTCTTTGTATACAGCTTGGCAGTAACAATTATTTGTGGTCTAGGTTAGATCATGTAACTTGCTGCTTTGTCTTTTTCTAGGTAAGAGGACACCTCCACAGCAAACAGATGGTGCATTCCACAAAATGCAAGAATATTGTAAAGACCACTCACACTAAAATGGTGCTAACTGCAGTATATAAAATAATCTTAAAAAAAGAATCAGCTAAGCACAGCAGGACTGATTCAATAGCCATACATGTGATTCATAAAAAAAAATGCTGCAGCACAGCAATATTTCTTTCTCACACACCACCACCCCTGCATTGTTTGGTTTAGAAAGTGCATGAATTTAAATGGAATGTATTTTGCTCTACTCTATGATTTGCTTTGAGACTGATACTCAACTATAGGTAATATTTATCTGCAAAGCAAAATGTAAGACTATTTTTCACGATTAGTTTGTCTTAGACAAAATACCTAAATATGATATTGAATTTTTTTTTATCTAGCAGTTTTTATCTAATAGTACTTAACATGCGAATGAATTCCCATGTCTATTTAATCAATCATAATAATTATTTGTTGGCATTATGAATCATGGCTCCTGGAGGATGAATATGTGAATTCCAGCATGTGCCTTTTCTTCCTATTAGTACTACAGAATATGTACTTTCTATATGCACAGCACCATCACCAAGGGACACTGTTTATCTACTTCAGGGTTGTGTAGAAAAGAGAGGAAGCCTTATGTGCTTGTTGGATTTCTGAATATGTCTGTGTCTTCAGTACTGTTAGAGTTAAATAAACCTGAAAACAGTATTTTCAAACAGATAAAAAGTTACTGAAATTGTGTATAGCTTGTATATTCTATAGCTAGTATATTTTAAAAACATCTTTCTAATGTTGGTAGATGTCCCATGGTTTGGTCTCATGTGCCAATTGATCACAAGCACTAAGAAAATATACTGAAATAGGTCCAAACTAACACCATCATTACTAGCTCCAGGTCTGCGTTGATTTGCAAAACTGTGTAATAGAAACTATTGCATTGCAATATTCAAGGGTTGAAGAAGAGGATTCCCCTCTTGTCTTGAGCCTGTGATTTGGTCTATTAATGAGCTTTACCACATTGTGAGGTTCTTTTTTGTGTTTTCACCTTCTAGTAACCCAGTGTCTATCTTGTGAATAAATATATATGCACTTCCCCTTTCCCTTTCTTCCCTCCCCACTATCACCCATATAATACCCACATAGACAATGTTGCACACAGTGTTTAAAAAAGGTATAGCTTAGGTCCATTCATACTAAGGCAGTCTGCTAACAGACCACAATAGTCCAAAAACTGCTCCTGCAGTTAGCATAGTGCATCTCAACATGTAATGCTGTGGCACAGTACCCTACAACCCAGGTGCATTGGGGTATGTTACTGCTGCACACTTGTAAATGTGCCCAATTTTATAGTAATGGTTTGACGATACCCGTTCTCACACTGTGTAACTGTAGCAACACAAAGAAAGCAAATTTACAGGTGTTGTTGCCGTACAGGGATGCTCCTGACTTTTATTTTTCACACAAGAAGCCAAGGTGCAAAACAGAAAATATCTGATAATTAATTTTTTAAAATATATATGTCACTTTCATCTACTTTAGTTGATTTTTTTTAGTACTGTATAAACTCCCATTAGAATGCAAATATTGGATAGACCTAATTTTATCAGATACAACTGCTTAAACAAATTAGTTTTACATGCAGACAAGAGAGTGCATTTATTTCTGTAACATTCGACAGCTGGAGGAATTGTAATTAATCCATTATAATTATGCAGCTCAAATTCAAAATCAACGCCATTCATATGCCAGTACCTCATCTAAAGCTCTAAGCCAACAAAGCAGAAAAACTAGAGGTTTGCACTCCCTGTAATCCAAAGTCTTACTCATAATTGACTGATGACATCCTTTTATTATAGGGCAAGGAAACACAATAAAATCTTCAAATTTTCTATAAAGTATAAACAATGAGACTAAGTTTGAGTAAATAAATGCAAAATACCTTGTATTCATGCAGCTATGAAAAGGCAACAAATGATACCCAAAATGTTTACTAGGCAATGCTTTAAAAACCATAACTCATCAGTTTAGAGTTAAAAATAAATAAAGGCCCTCGAGTTTTTGCTCCGATGGGTGGCAATACCTAATATGTGTTGTGCAATTGAAGTAAATGTACCTGTATGTGCATGCATGGAATTTTTTAAAAAATTATATATATTTTTTATCTTTTACATTTTTTGACCAGTTCTCTTTCTTTTTGGATCCCTTAAGCCTCCTCTGAACTTCCTGCAGCCAGATCACATACAAAACTGTACTCAATCCATCTCTGACAGCTCTGAACCCAATGTACTTTGAGCTGATCTCCTCTCAGTTCATTGCTCCTAGGTGAGATCAGGAAATGGATGTTTCTAGTTTCCCCTCCTTTTTCTGCAGATAGTAGTCTCAGGCTCCCAGATGGCACGGGTGAGCCTAGATTACCTTTAGGAAAAAAACGCACCATCTAATGAAAAGTAAGTGGCCCTATTTACAGCCACCAAGTCATTTCTATTTGATAGGGCTCCCTAACCTTTGTAGTTGCAGAACTGTGTAGCAATACATTCTCAACAATAACAACGGAGACATTAATAACTAACAGAAGAAGTACATGTTATGTGTTTATATAAAAAGCCTGCCAAGATTTTGCATTTAAAGAAAATAGGAGAAGAGGAGTTGTGATTTCAGTGCTAATAGTGTAAATGTAATGCGAATTCAGAATATGTAAAAAATGTAATATGCAAAGTATGGACACAGGTTCACTTTTAAGTTTATTACCACAGATGACTACTTGACTCTTGCTATAGGAATGATGTTTGAAACATAATTATAAATATGAGACCCCCCATTTATATTCTTATTCATTACACATATGAATAACCAAACTGTAACTGTATAACATTGCTGATATGTTGTTTTGTTAGTTTTGTAACAATGTATACTTACTGTGACATTTATTTAACCTACTGCATTTCTACACATTTCAATAAAATAAGATTACAAATAAATAAAGTGTAACTGGATGCAGCATGAAAAATCTCAGGAACATTTTCGAATAGATCTGTTAGGAAACAATTCCTGGCTGTCAATACCCTGCAGTAAGCCACAGCAGTTAAGCGCGTTCTGTTTAGTTCCTTCCACATCGTCGCCCCCAACAGCAAGAGAGATTAGGCAAATAGCTGTCAGTCCTCTGCTCTGCAGCCTGCGGCATCCCCAGTTCCCCTTTAGCCTTGAATGGTTTCCCGACATCCCCTGCTCTGAGACTGCGTTCAGCTGAAGGGGGTTTGAAGTTTATTCTGTGATATTGTGAATACCAATAATTCTTGATCTTCCCTTTAAAATTAAAATTGTCTTTTTTTAAAATGCCGACTAGGGTCATCAATTTCCCCTTATCAGGTATTTCTTTATCTGACAACCAGGGTCCTTCCAGACCCTCTAAGTCACAATACCTGCTGTGACTGTCCTGTCTTTGTGGCTGCAAAACTCATAGGATTCAGATAAGGCTAGACAGAAACTTTAAGCTGTATTTTGAAATCCATTTATATTTTTAATATACCATTCTGTATAAAGTAGTAGTTGACTGATTTGTAGTAGGATCGTTATGGTGAGCATTTTGAGACCAAGAACTAGCCTCCTAGGCCTTAGTCTGGAAAATATATGTAGCCTGTTCTGGTGAACCATATGTCCCAGACATGCCTAGTGTGGTCTCTGTGAACTCCTTATTTTGTGGTGAATATTAATCTGGGGGTTGGTACTTCATAAAACCTTTACTTATGGAATTATTAATAATGGTCAGAAAAAGGGCCTCTTGGGAGTGTCTACAAGCATCCTAATATATGCCCCTCAGACAGCCCCCACCCTGCTGTCATTGGATTGTCCTATCAGTCCTACCTCTGTGGGTGGCATGGAAAAAGCCATGTAAGTCTAGTAGAGGGAGCTCTCACTGATTCCATCTTGTTGCTATGGACAACAGCACTGACACATTGAGCACTGCAGGGAGCCCAGTGACTCTGACTAATAACTTGGACTTTACACAGCAACCTGGACCAAGGAAAACCAACTCTACCTAAGTATTTTTTCACAGTTTTCCCTTTTTTTATGCTGTTGCTATAGTTCTGTTATTATTATTTGATTAGTTCTTATTTTACTATAATTGTTATTGCACTGTTTTTGTATGTTTTTACTTAATAAACACTATAAAAAGTGTAAGCTAAATCTCTGAATGCCCCAAGTAAAAATAGTGTAACTTGCTAACCTGAAGACTACAATAAACATTGTGATTTCTGAGACATCCCTGTCTGGAGAGGCAGTGGGTGTACAGAGTATTAAAGAAGCAGAATCATAACTAACCTTACAAGATCATGTTTGTATATTGAACATTGGAAGAGGTACTGGTTTTATACTTTAAAATCCCATGTCACAATTCAGAAGTACAACTTCGAGACAATCATGGCCACCTTTGCTTAAATAAACACCTTCATGGCAGGATCAGTAGGTATTATTGTAGTGAGCACTCCAGATTTAACAACATTACAAATTTCTAATAATTACTTTAACATGTGAAAGCTTATATGATCCTTTAGTACTTTCCTTATACTTATGTTTCCTTATACTTCACAGAAACATCTATATATTTTGTATGAATTCTATTCATTTCCATGTATAAATAAACTTGCCAGTTGAAAATTACATAATACATAGAACAGTATGTACAATGCACACATAAACAAGTTTTATTTGAACCCTTTTTCTTTGGATAAATCCATACAGGTACTGGATTTGTACTGTTTCAACTTACATTTTGTCCATGCAAACACACAGGACAGCAATTAGGTAAAATCTTGGTGCACAATTTAGGTTTACAGTGCAATATAATACCCAACAAACATAGAAGTGCAATGACTAATTGCAGCTTATTTTACCTTGCAGTTTGGGAGGGGCACATAACCAGTTTTGAAACATATGCCAAGCAGTATGTTTTTATGTCTGTGTGAACATTTAGTGCTTCAATCAGTTTTATGATTCTCTTTACTATCTGAGATAATTGTTACTGATTTTACAACGATTATTATCATGGTCATTCTAGTACTGTTATCAGTTAGAATAATATGACACATCAGCCCTTACAAATTGTGTGTTTAAAATAACTGTTGTTCCTTTCAAGTCCTCATTATTTACAGTGCAATTAAAAACATACTGACACCTCTACTTCTAATGAAGAGTTTTAAGTCTACGATAAAAATAAATTCTTTCACTGTCAGCTTTTATTCCAGCCTTGTAAATATTGATAAAATGGTTGAGTATCTTCTATTGGAGTTTAGTATAACGCATGAATGTATTAAATCATTCAACAGTTATGGCTACATCCTGTAACCCAAATAGCAGTAATTCTGCAATTTGGATGCTTTTAGTATATTCATGCCATCTGAGACTTCACTTAAGGTGCGTACACACTTCCAATTTTTATCGTTCCAATCGAACGACGAACGATCGATTGGGCAAAAAATCGTTCGTAAAAAAGTAATAATGCAAGATCGCCAGTAAAAAGCTGTCGGATAAGCGCGGCTCCGTGCGCGAGCTTTTTCAGTTGCTGAATAGCGCGACCGCGTACAATTCCGGTTCGCTAATACGAATGCGCGAGCGATAATCCGATTCTGCTTGATGAATCAGGGGCAATATATTCTGGGATATGCATGGTGTAGTGATGATTGACTCTCTTGAAAAGGGTCAAACAATCACAGAGACTTATTATGCCACATTAATAAGAAACTTAAAGGGGGAATTGAAGGTGAAAAGACAGGGAAAGTTGACAAAAGGCATTTTGTTTCATCAGGACAATGCGCCAGCACAAGTAAGCTGTTGCAATGGCCACAATTCATGAATGCCGCTTTGAATTGTTAGAACACCCACCTTATTCGCCAGATATAGCCCCATCAGACTGTTATCTTATTAAAATTTTAAAGAAATACCTAAACGCGAACAACGTTGACTCTGATGATGATGTCATCAAGGCTGTTGAGGACTTCCTTGAGGGCTA
>NC_092860.1:52888541-53053138 GCF_032062135.1 Pyxicephalus adspersus
TATATATATATATATATATATATATATATATATATATATATAATGGATATTATATAAACGTAGGTTTGTTCTGGCTCACGATGTCTGAAGAAGTAGACTTTGTTCCTAATGCCTGTGCTCAGCACATAATCCTTTTTCACAAGATGGACTGTACAGATAACACTATATATAATTCTTCTTTGGAATTGACTAACTCAATTGAGTATAGAAGAAATAAATGACCTGTTTGAGGGATTTTAGGGAATATAAATGTGATTCCATTTAATATAGTGTATCTTGTTTTTTCACATTTTTCTTTTAGGCATTTTGGCCACAATTTTTCATCATGAAGCAATAAAAACATTGATTTTTTTTAGTTCAATTTTAGGGTGTACAAACATAATGCCTGTTGACTGTTGGATGTAATCTTATGTAAAAAATCTTGCAACTAAAGCGATACTGACACCTTTATAGTACCTTATATGCTAATTGTGGTACCCTTATCAAATCATCCAATATTTTTTCATTTGGAAAAACTTCATGTGCTTTTTGCCTTGCTGACTGTTATCAATTACATTGTTCTCTCAGGACTACAGAACCATGCCACTTTAGGTTATGAACAATCAGAAAAGGGAGGGGGATTTCATAGACCATTATTGTTTTGCTGTCCAGATACAGAAAGTCTAGTAATGGCAATCTCTACGTGAAAATAAAGGAAAAAGACTTTACTGCTAAGGGCTGGCAAGCTGCAGTATATTACATTTTTGTTTGTAGTTTTTATACACTTTTAGATATTACTTTATGTGGACAAACTGGTGATGTGTTACATTGCCAGTGGGTCTGTAGAGTAGTTTCACAGTATTGATGTATATTAATATATAACTAATATTTTATTATAACTATTTTTTCCTTTTGCCAGATTCAATGTCTGGGGAAGCAAGATGCCTTACAGCAGTGTTGTAGAAAAACCTAAGCATCTTCAAACAACAACCCCTAAATAAGGTGAAACAGATATATACAATAGAGTGAATCTTCTACATGTCCAAACTAGAAACCATTGTAAAAATCTAAACAACCATATACCATAATTTTTCCCCACACCATGGTAAAAAGGGTATTTACCCCAATAAAGTGAGGAAGTATGGAGGGAGCAGATTCTTCGGTGGCTCCCTCACAATGAAACCCACTAGGTTTATACATTGTAGAAGATAACTTTTTTTCTTTAAAGGAAAGACCTTACTTTATCAGATGCAGCCAATGAAAGTCTTACAGATTGCACAAACTTCGAAGCTTGGTGTCAAGACTCATTAGACTGCAGGTTATTGATTGACGCTTCACAAGAAGGCGAGAAGACAAGTCATTCAGTGTATTCTTTCCTTTATACTTTGATAAGCTACGAAAGAATCTTACTATTCACTGCATGTCCCTGAACTTTACTGGTTTCAGGCACTCATGGCAAAATGTAGATTCAGGGGTAAAATTCTCTTACCACCCCTTTGGTGCTTTATTGCTTTTTTATACCTACCTGGACTTGCCTGGCTTCTAGCTTTGGTTAAAAGATGATTATATCATTCTACTTCTAGACCCTTTTTCAGAGTCCTAATGATTAAGTAATTTTTTGGGGTATTAAAACTGAACTCCAGCCTTATGTTTCTTTTTGCATACTTGTAGTTAGTCCTATTCTGTGCTAAATGAGATTAGTACAATTTTCCTGCACAATATATATATACTCAGACTATGCACACTCAGTTATTTACATGTTCTGATCATGCAGCATGAGCACTGTAAAACAAGCTTGTATTGATCTCAGTAACTATAAGCATTGTTAGAAAATTGCTCTTCAAAGTTTACATAAGAGGCTAAAAAATATTTTTTTCCCTATTACTTTGTTGCACCAATTCCGAGCCAGCCCCAGCCAGCCGATGTATTCACTCATCGGATATTCCTAATACTTAGTATACACTTTCAATTACTGTTACCAGAAAAGATCTCTGCCAAGCATAGAGCAGCTCCATGGCTATACAATATTATAGGAATAGCAGGTGCTAGTGAATAGTCATAAGTAATCCAACATGGCAGATTGCTAGTGACCTCCTTGATGACATCAGGGGGCACCTGTACTAATGGTTGTTTAAGCCTAAGAAAATAAAAAATTAGTTGTTGAAAACTTAATGAAGGCTTTAGGGTCTTTGTTGTTCTCTTTAAGGATCTTTGATAATTAATTTCTTTACAGTACAAACAACTGCAGAGATTTAGGAGGGCTTGTTTTAAAGTTTTTTTTTTTCTTCTTCTTCTCGTGAATATGTATATACATTCTCACCCATAGCCTGGGCACATGTGTACTTCTTAGTATTTTTAAATACAAACATTTTTTGGTTTTGAATAGCATAGCGCCCCATTGGGAAGAAACAACTGGTAAATACAGGAGATTCAAAGACAAATCACCCTTTTAGACAGTTGTCACCACAAGAGCTGTCCATATTGAAAGACTTCCACTCTAAAAACAACTTAACATTTCAGTCACAGTAACAGTGCTTTCATAGACACAGTAGGGTAAATCTTCCCATCAAGGACCCAGGCAACAACATTATCAGGACAAAGTTTTTAAGCTTTTCCACATCCAAAACTAAAAATAATGTTTAGCATTCGAATATACTTTAAGCACAGACACGTTTTGCTGTTTTAAACTCCTGATAAGAACATAGATGACCTCTTTATTTAAGCATAAGTTTATTTGTGCTTTTATAGATGATTGTGAACATGATTAGTTTTACGTACTGTACATCTTGTTATAATCAGTGATTCCAGATGAGCTGTGAGTAAGCCGACTCACGATACATTTTCATCTCTATTTTACTCCTGTACTATGTAAACTTAACATTTCGTTGCAAAATCTGCACATGTTGACCAAAATTAAACATACAGATAAGGAATGTAACTATTCTTTTACATTGTAGAATTAAGGTCAAGCTTTTCAATTTTTAGAATTCATCAACAAAAAATGGTTAAATGTTGGTTGGATTTGCTTACTATGGCTGCTGACATTTTGAGTTACATGCAAATCTCCTAAACATCCCCTGAGTTTTGTCTCCAAAGTTGTTTGGGGATGGGGGTAATGGTCCTGTAATGGGTACATGGGAAACTACTGGAGTTAAAATATAGTCAAGAAAACATGGTATTATAGCCAGCCATCCATAGGTAATTGCAAAGCTCTTGAACATAATACTAATATTGTTATTTTAATATTATTCATATTAATAATAATAATAATAATTAATATTATTATTATTATCATTATTAATATTATTATAATAATAGTAATACCATTGTTGGGGAATGGGAAGCGGTCAGGAAGACATTTGGAAACATATTCCAAATGAAAGGAATTTTAAAAACCATGTGATTTTATTTTTTAAGCCGACAGAAAGGTTTTGAACATAAGATTTAGCTCATTAGCATTAAAATGCTTTAATGTGTAATTTGTTTTTTGTCCCAAGTCATTTGGCAATACTTAATGTGTTCACTTTCATTCACTGATTTGAAAGGGAAACCCCTATTGTATTACAGTGGATTGGGAACACTTGCAACTGCAGAGCAGCTTACAGAAAACAGTGTACCAAATCTTTCAATTACCATTTTTAATTTCTTGCTATTTTTTTATTTAATTAAAAAAAAAACAAGCATGGATATTGAAAACAGGCATGAAAACAGGCATGAAAGCTGGTAGAACAGGAAACAAGAGGGCAGGAAGTATGTGGCCCTCTCATCCAACCCATACCAGGGTCCATACCCCTATAATGAGAGGCATGTTGAGAGACAGGGTCCTATCTCCACAACTTATCCCCCAATTGGTTGTTGAGGTCTGCAGGGGCTCTGCTTTAACAAATAAGCCTCCAGAATGTCATTCCTCACCCTAAGTACAGGGTTACAAAGCAGCTATACCATTTCTAGAAAAGGTAGATCTAGAAAAAGAGCAGATCTACAAATAACGACAATAGGAAAAACCACAAATGCACACTTGCACTTGCAAAAAAAATTAATTTCACCCCAGTCACATTGTCCCATAATGTGTAGCCATGTCATTTATGATGAGCAGCAACTGCTGCTAAAATCACAGTTTGCATTTCAAGAGTTTGGCAGCTGAAAGTGTTATAGGCAATAATAATGGTAAACAAAGAGGCCTGCATCCTATTTACATCATTGAATGACATGATTACTTCTGAGAACATAAAGAAAGGTTTTTGTTTTTTTTTTACAATTTAGTAAATATATATTTAGGTTTGTATTTAATTAAAGGAATTTTACTGCTTTGTCCTGTTGCTCATCATGATTGATGTAGATATACAACTACTTGATTAACTAATATTCAGTATAAATGTATTGGTTTTTTTTAGGCAACTTTAGCCCTTTCTAGGAATGAGTGAGGGTTATATGTAACCCTGTGCTTATTTCCCAGTGCAAGGAGGTGGATATATGGATAGTTTCCTCACAGAACATCACAACCATTTGGAGGAAAAGGTTGAGGCAGTGTCTATTGACCTTTATAACATGGTGGAACCCTTGAAAAAGCTTTCAGGTTTTCAGGGAACCCCTGCTAGAAATACTTTATCCACAGGTCACAGTACATTAGTTTGGTGGTCAGGGGAAGAATGTCTCCTACATTGCTGGCCATTGGGAAGAATGTCACCCTTTGCTCAAATTGCTGGTTGTTCAAGGGACCCCTATCAACCTCTAGAAGAAGCCTGGTTGGGAAACAATGGGTTGAGGGTATAAGGCCCTGCCCTTTAACACTGTTGAGGGGGTATTTGGCCTAGTATTACCAGGAATGGAGGAACATAACCAATAAAAATAATAACACATACAGCTTTAAGACTTTCAGTCATGTTATGTGAAGGATTTTGGTATTGCTCCATTATTCCCTTCAACTGCAAGGGTCACTATAGTATAGTAAAAAATAGGTCTTTCTATGTTCATTTGTGATTGAATATGTTACATTTATCCAATATTGACAACTGACTTGGGACAAAAACATATAAGTTGGCCAAGATATTGGGATGCCAAACAGCTAAATTTTATTCTGTTTAACCCCTCCCCCACCCCAGCAGTTTTTTTGACAATGTCATGCTTAGGGGCTTCACAATTAACTTGAGAATGAGCTGTAAATTTGTGTTTTTCTAACAATACTTAATGTCAATTTACAAACAATACCTGGTTTTACCGATTCTTTTCACTTGGGACATGTTACAGGCCTCCCTGCCCTTCAGCAATTTTGATAAAAAATATCATGTTCATGGAAATTGCAATTAATTTGAAAAGTCAGCAGCTGTAGACAAATAAAAAGTCAAAATCAATAAAAATTCTAATTTTTTACTTTGACATTCAGCTTTTTCATTTCAACCTTGAAAGCCAATTGTTTGACTGAAATTGCCAGCTAATTAAAACTATTAAAAAGCAAGCTTTTACAAATATAAAAGTTTCATAAAAAATTATTTTAATGTAAACACCGTAAAAATATATGTGCATAGTCACTTTTCCCGTAAAGACAAAATAGAGTCAAGCATGGAAATGGATATTTTTATAGAAATAGCAAGGTAGCTGCAGTGTGCATCCACGGCACGCATAGTGAAGTAATCCATAACAGCAGAGTATGTCATTATGGATCCATTTGCTGAATAAACAAATCGTTCATTTTGAGTAAATTGGATGCTCAATTCACACACATTTTAATGGCACATATGTCATCAAGTCTAACCATTTAGTTGCAAATGTTATTTTTTTATTATTATTTTTTCCCAATTCTCTCTCTCATACATTTTTTAATACATTTATTTGTTTTTAATTGAAAGTTGGGGAGGTTGACATAGAAGCAATATTTCAGATGCTACACATTGTAAACAAAGAATACAGGTACACAATGAAAATACATTCTCATACATTTTTGTAAGAGCCTACATGCACAGTATGTAATGCTACTGTAGTGCTAACATTTTTTGCCTACCCTAATCATACTGAGAGCATTTTCTTCAGAAGACTCACTAATTTAATAGCTTTTACCTATCATTGTGGTTCACACAAAGGTAGAATGAATCACATACTGTGAAAAATTGTGCAGGAATGCACAGGGGCACAGTCGTACTGAAATACATACAACAATAATGGAAAATGACATAAGGAGAAAAAATAAAAGGTTCTTATTAAAATGGATTTCCCCTACCAACAGTTTTACTACAGTATGTAGAATATAAAAGAAAAAAAGGTATGTTTCCCTGGAGACATTTTCAAATACCCATATCTAAAAGAAAAAGGGACTTCTGGGTAAATACATGATTTACAATGGTCAGTTTGTATGTGAATAAGAACAATCACTCCATTTGATTGCCATTTAATGTTGACAGATTGCTTTACATGCTGACCAATTCCACCATCTTTGTGTTTTACTTAGGAATCCCATTAGTATCAAAGAGTAATTTAGGTAAGGGTATGTTTTCTGGTTTAACAAAGGTTGTGTGGCTGTTTTAAACATCAAGCGTCTGTGTCTCCCAAAATGCTGAGCATTTCTTAGCATGAAAGAGAAGCAAATATGATGATTAATAAAGTCATCCTAAAAGAGAAAATTAGAAGGTAATTGATTGTCTCGCTTCCATCACAGATGCACAGTTTTATCATGAATGCACTGTTATTGGATAGTTGGTGATGCCATGCAAATGCACACCCAGAGCCACTGATTTCTGGTACAGGTACAACCTTATACAGCCTAATAGAGCCAGTTATTACAAAGTTCATACAATTGTTTCACACTGGACCATCTTCAGTGCAGTGTATGAAAGCTACAACTTCGATCGAGTAGGACCACAGCCAAGTCTTGTCAGAAGTTGGAGACCAGATATGCTCACAGCAGTGCTAAACTCTACAATTCTGTTATACACTGACAGCTCCCCACAAACACTCAACCCAATGGGCCTGATTTATGAAAGCTCACCAAGGCTGGAGAGGATACATTTTCATCAGTGACGCTGGGTGATCCAGCAAACCTGGAATGGATTTCCTAAAAGTCATTTGCTATTTGTCAGCAAATTTCAGTCCTGGACCAAATCCGTTCCAGGTTTACTGAATCACCCAGCTTCACTGATGAAATGTATCCTCTCCAGCCTTGGAGGGCTATCATAAATCAGGCCCAATGTGAGAGTGATACCAGGATACAAAAACTCTCTTCATTTAAAGGAGATCAGAAGGTTAGAATCAATACATGCTCACACCTATTTCACAAGCAAGTCTCCCAGTAGGGACTTTCAGTCACATAAATGGAATGTCAGTCTTTTACATAGGTTTCCCTTCCACATCAAGATGGACAAGTAACACATTTTCAAGTGCAAGTAAAAAAATATGTATATACACAAAAGACACACATAGAACTCAGGGTACAATAGATATATGGCACTCCAGCTTAAACATTGTAAAACCTTTTAACTATATTCAACATTGCTGAGGTATTTTCAAAGGACAAAGAGACACTGTTAGGCCCCATTATCCAAGGTACTCCATTTGGTGGGTTAAGGGGAGTATGGTAATTTGTCTGCATTCCCTCACCAAATACTTCAATAACAAAAACAATTTATTCTTTTCTTAAGTCACACTCTACTGTTGGGAGAATACACAACTTCTTAAACAGAAAAAGTTAAGACAGTTATAACACCTTTAAAAGTTAAAACAAATGATACAATGCTTCAGCATCTAGAACTCTAGCTAAATCCTTTAACATTTCATAATTCTCTTTTAGCATATGGAGCAGAATATCGATCAGTATTATTTGGGGAATACTATGTAAGAAAAGTCATAGAAACCCAACTTTGACACAAGAGCTGTAATACTGCTCTTTCATTCCTGAATAATTGAAAATTCTTTTTATTTTTATTAAAGTAATTCCTTGTTCTATCAAAAATTCTCCTTTCATATCCAAGGGGAAATGCACTTTTTTTACACTGTTCACTTGGGTTTGAGTTGCTTGATATGTTTTATTTGTTCTCCTAAAAGGTGTGAAACTAAACAGTGGTTGAATTGTTTCAGGCGGAGAAAAGACCAAATTCTAAATTGACAGCTATGTGCAGAGTGGAGTGCGGGAGAGCAATGGAAGAAGTATATTGATGTCCAAGGGCAAGAACATATTCCCATAGTTACCTAATATATACAAATGTTAGCTAGATTGAATTATGTGGTATACCTATTCAACAGTGAATGGGGCATGCATCAAGCATTCACTGCTTTTGTATCTTTCTGGTACATGTGTTTTAAATTACAGTAATGCATTGACTTTCAGGGAATGTTTAGTGAATGTCACATTCATTGCTTTATTGTTTTAATTATTTACTTCCTAATCTGTGTTTTTTCTAAGAATGTTATACATTTACAGACAACTTGTACACCCTACACCTTTCCATTGAATGAGTGGGTGATCTATGTTAATAAATAAAACATAGGGCTGCTACTTAGTATGTGACAGCTAAGATTAGTATAAAAAGTTACCAAGTTTTAGTAAAATAATATTCGTAGAAAAGATGTGGCATGTCCAAAGGTTCAGGTTTGACCTCATTGCTGGGCTTTTCATTTAAAATAAAATTGCTGAAAAACAAAAGGAAAAACATTTACTTCAAGCATGCCTTTTTCAGTGTCAAATTAAGATATTTACCATTATTGCTAACTCATTTGTGCAGTCTGTTGGTCCGTGTTATTAAGCATGAAATAGACCATAGCAAGGCTGCCGGTGACAGTAAGATGGATTACACTGTGGTACTGCAGGTTAAAAGTCAGCTGTGTGTACAAAATATCTTCTACCATATTAAGGTATTTTTCTAAAGTTGGACAAACTCAGGAAATGTTTTATCAATTTTTTTTTAACTTTATGTAAATCCACATGACATATTAATATGGGTTTTAAAATAATTATTTGATATAAATCTACAGCTTTTATTTAAAAAAAGAACATTGGTTACTCATTGTAGGACTCTGTCCCTGTTGCTGTTTCACCACACTTTTCACACACTGATTCACTGTTGTCACCATGAGGAAGAAATTACATCTCCTAAGTGAGTGCTCGAGAGGGGCTGTAAGAGATCAGCATCACAGATATAACATATAACATAATATATAAAAAATGGGTAATTTTAAAAATGTATGTAATGTAATTTTAACTGTTTATAACACTCAGTGATTTAGCAAAGTAAGGCTGGGTCTACATGAACGATTTTAAAAACGCATATAAACGTTCCTACCACGTTTATATACGTTTTTATGCACTTTTACAAGCGTTTTAACCACCTGGGCGTTTCACTGATGTCTGAATTCTGTACCAAAAGCGGTACACTGTTTTTCATGAATTTTTTTTTTAAATTGTAGACCTGTAACTTACAGAAATATGTCCGAACAAAGTTCTAGTAGATATCCTGAATATAAAAAGTTGGAAACACACAATCATGTAAAAAAAAAAAAATTTACTTTTAATAAAATTTAATAAAAAACATAAAAATAAGCTTAAACAAGAATACATAAATAAATCAAAAATACTGAAAATGCAAAAATTCGGTATACTGTATAGTAATATATTTTTCTAAAACACCTCCCTAGTGTCCAACCGTCCAACGTCACATACCTATAGACATAACCACATAAATATATTTTGTATTATTTTGTATTGGATTGGATACAGGACTTTGTATTGAATCCAATACAAAATATTTGAATTTCCCGCTACGACCCCCATCGACGGGCGCATGCACTGACATCATCAGGAATCGCTGAGGGCCCCGTACGCGAACGCTGTGTGTTCTAATTCCTTCCGAGCTTCTGTACTTCCATGCAAAAAGTGTTACAATTTTTGCATGGAAATTTATTTTCGATTGTAGGCTATAATTCACCGAATTACTCAATAATTACTTATAATTCACCGAATTACCCCATAACTCACCGAAATATGTCCAAAACTTTATAAATTTAATAATAAATTTTTTTTTTATAAAACATAAAAAAAATCTTTAAAAAAAAATCTTTAAAAAAAAAATTGTGTATAATGTAATGTAATTGTACACTAACTTATATAATATATATATAATACAATTTTATATATATTATATAAAGATTTCTTTGTATTGGACTCAATAAAGCTTTTTTGTATTGAGTTCAATACAAAGTTATTTGAATTTCCCGCCCCGCCTCCCGCCCGCACCGACGTCACCGTGAAACCCCGGAGATCGTCACTGCACACGCCAGAAGAACACAGAAGAGAGAAGACGTCTCCGGAGGAGCTGCGGGGACCGGGTAAGTATTTTCTTTCAATTGTAATACGATTGTCATACAATGTTGTATGACAATCGGATTGCAATATAACATTTGTTTACATTTTTAGCCACCTTGACTTTAATTCGGGGTAAATGATAGTAGCAAGTTCGCTTACCCCGAACCAAGGTCGGGCTTAACGGCCCGGTGGTTAAAGCTTAACTTTAAAACGCTAAAAAACGTTTATAAACGCCTATGACGCGTTTTACCGCGCTTTGCCGCGATTTTACTTAAGCGTTTATAAAAGGTTTACTTTTAACCCTTTCAGGGAATGAGTACAGAGGTACATAAAACCCCTTACTCATTCCCTGAAAGGGTTATAATATGTGTAAAATAAAAATTGGACGAGGCTTTAATGTTAAATTATATTATTAAATCTTTGTGGTTTTGTGTAACAAAACTTTTTTTTTTACAGGTTATCCCAATGACAGGATGATTTCCAAGGCTGCAATGAGCACAGCCCTGGAAGTCCTCCTAACAGTGAGGGATTGCAGGGCACTAGGGGTTAAATGAGGACAAGCCTCTCCATTCACCCCTAGTGCTCTGTGATTGGCTGAGGTTTTACGTTTCTCAGTCATTCAGCACTAGACATGAATGGGGAGACTTGTGCCCATTCATCTCTAGTGCTCTGTGATTGGCTGAGAAATAGGAAACCCTGATGACAGCTCAAGCATCATCAGGATTTCCCTTTTCTTAGCCAATCAGGGAGCACTAGAGATGAATGGGCACAAGGCTACCCATTCATGTCTAGTGCTGAATGGCTGACAAACGTAAAACCTCAGCCAATCATAGAGCACTAGGGGTGAATGGAGAGGCTTGTCCTCATTTACCCCTAGTGCCCTTTCCTCCTCACTGTCAGGAGGATTTCCAGGGCTGTGTTCATTGCAGCCCTGGAAATTATCCTGTCATTGGGATAACCTGTAAAAAAAAGTTTTGTTACACAAATACACACACATTTATTAAAATAATTTAACATTAAAACCTAGTCCTATTTTACATATATTTTAACCCTTTCAGGGAATGAGTAAGGGGTTTTATGTACCCCTGTACTCATTCCCCAGGGTGGGGTGGTGGTGATCTGGGAGTCTCCTTATTAAAGGGGGCTTCCAGAGTCCAAAGTCCTGCTCAATTGAAGCATTTTCAAGCGTTTTCATGTGTTTTCTCGCGTTTTCCCGCGTTTATCCAGCTTTTTATTTTTTTAAATGTTGCGAGCAACGTTTACGATAACGCTCAAAATGTGCCTGAAGAAAGCGTCCTGGTGTAGATTGACCATTGGATGCATGCGGACCTCAAACATGGGCTTTAAAAGCCTCAGGTTAAATGCTGGGGAAACAGTCCGTGTAGACTAAGCCTAAATGTTATTTCTATCTATTTAATCTGTTACTCCATTTCTGTTGAATTCCATCTAAATGATACATTGTTCAGGATTTTAACAAATATTGTTGCATATTCATACCTGTTTCTGTTTCAATGTCCTTTCCAAACTGATTCTCCATTGGGAGGGTCTGCCCTCAAAATCACCTAATAAAAGAGGTATTCTGACTTTCCTTCAAACATTCCCTAGTGGGAATCTTCCAGGTCCATGTGTTTCAATGGCAGTAATTGATTCCCACCAAGGAATATTTGAGTGAATGTCAGATTCCTTGTTTTATTAATAGAGCCCTTAGTGTTCTGATTGCAGTTGTTGTTTCTGGAACCCATTAAAAGTAACAACCCCTTAAAAAGCCAAAAAAAAACAAAAATACTACTGCTGGGGAAGAGAATTATTCAGCCATGTCCATTCGGGGCATTATGTACACAAACATTGTTCAGAACGCCTCCAAATTGCCAAACTGCATTACCTTTTTAGAATGTTACAGCAGCTTCAGATTGAATTGAAAAAGAGATTTTTAGTAACATTAAATTACAAAGTGATTTGCGTAGCTATTTTCTATGCTATATCATTAATGAAAATTGAGTTTTCTATTAATTTATATTTTACATAAACCAACCTGTAATTTACTCTTACTGGCTTTTCAATTATGAATGGTAATTAATGCACAAAACTCAATTTTCAGTAAAAGGTTAAGAAAGAAAATGCTTAGCTTACATTATTCCTTACTGCTGAGAAATGTCTACTTGTGACCAATTAATGCATAGAACCATGGTACCTTCTAATGACACTGTTAACAAGCATCTTCATGACCTCCCTGGATAATTATTCTAATAGGATAATTAGAACATATCATCCAGCTTTTTGTAGGTTTGAGCTCTATTTGTGGAGTTGTAATCTAGTGTTTTGTGTTATTTCACTTGGATGTATTTCATTTCAGTCCACAGATATTAAAGCAAGTCATATAATCACATCTTTTACCCAATTGCCCCTAGCTATGTTTTACTTGACATTTTTTGTCTTAATTAACAACATTTTGCTAACGTGTTATTGTAAATTGGGATCATTTTTAAAAGTTATTTTTATTACCATATAGTTTAGCAATGCTTATATGAATATTTGTCCTTTGTCAATAATTTTAGTCTCTCATTCTTTATTATATTTGGTAATCAAGGGGTTACACATCTGTGTCTTTACACCACCCACGGACTTTGCATTGTCTGGGTTGTCACACCAGGGGCAGGATTTAATAGCTCTTTTGCTTTTCGCTGAACACACAATACATGCTACAAAAGAATAATCATCTGTTCTGACTGGATACTGTTCTCCTGACAAACCTCTGGTTTATAGTGACAGACAAGTTTAATGAGATTTCCTCTGATAAGAAATTCACATCATCTTGACATCAGATCTCCTGCATCAGATACTTGCTTTATGTGAAAAGTATATGTTAGATTGATGTTCTTCCTTAGGATTATTTACACCTGCAAAAATCAAAACAATGGAATTTAAAAAAAATGTAATTAGATTTATTTAATACACTGCCTTGCTTGTCCAGTATTTTTCCTATCTATTTCTTATACCTTTCTTTTTCCTTAAAGCGTACCTAAACTCAGAAATAGTAGACAACCCTTTATTGTAAAATAAAAATTCTGTTTGTTTGTTTTTTAAGTGCAAAAGTAAATACACTCAAATGTAAAAAAAAGGGTGCACCACCGCCCCCTAATTCTCGATTGCCTAAACCGGGGGTGCCCACACATTTTTCGTCTGCTAGTTACTTTTTTAAATGACCAAGTCAAAATGATGTACCAACATTAAAAACTTGGACTCATGTACTCCTGATAACTCCTGTGCACGGTAGAGTTTATTTTGAAAGGCAGGGCTCCGCAATCTACTCTCGTTACCTTTGCGATTTACCGTTAAACTCACTGATTATCTGAGCACCATCTCTCTCCTTGACCCACTCCAGTCTGGTTTTAGAGCTGCAGATTCCACTAAAACAGCCCTTACTAAAGTGGCCAATGACCTCATCAGAGTTAAGTCTCAAGGCAACTTTTCCCTGCTCCTTCTCCTTGATCTTTCCACTGCTTTTGACACTGTTGATCACCCTCTTCTAATACAAATCATGCACTCCATTGGTATCATTGACACTGCTCTCTCTTGGTTTGCTTCCTATCTGTCTGACCGCTCTTTCACATTTCTTTCAGTGGTAATTCCTCCTCTCCAACTCTCCTCCCTGTTGGTGTTCCCCAAGGGTCAGCCCTTGGACCGGTTCTCTTTTCTCTGTACACCTCCTCTCTCGGTAGTCTCATATCCTCCTTTGGCTTACAGTACCATATGTATGCTGATTACACTCAAATCTATCTGTCCACCCCTGACCTGTCTCCTTCAGTCCTGGATAAGGTCTCATGCTGCCTGTCGGGCATATCATCATGGATGTCTGACCGATTTTTGAAACTCAACCTGGATAAAACAGAACTCATCATCATACCCCCCTCACATTCTAAATCTCCCCCTGACATATTTCTAACTTTCTTATTCGTCCCTCCTCTAAGGCACGTTGTCTTGGTATCACCTTTGACTTGGCCCTCTCATTTACACCGAATATTCAGAACATTTCCAGGTCCTGTCACTTTCATCTACGCAACATCTCCAAAATCCGCCCCTACCTGTCCCCTGAGACCACCAAACTCCTTGTACATGCTCTTATCATCTCCCGTCTGGACTACTGTATCATCCTCCTCTCTGGTATTCCACTAACCCGACTCTCTCCTCTACAATCTATTATGAATTCTGCAGCCAGACTCATCCATCCTTCCCACCGCTCCTCTTCAGCTGCATCTCTTTGCTGCATCCCACTGGCTTCTATTTCACCTTAGAATCAAATTCAAGCTCCCTTGCTTTGCCTTCTAATCCCTACACAGTTGTCCCACCTACATTTCTGACTTGGTAAAAAAAATACTCCCTCTTAAATAATAATAAATAACCTCTTTACACTCATGGATACAAGACTTCTCTAGAGCTGCCCCAACTCTCTGGAATGGTCTTCCTCGTCCTATTCGGCTTGCTTCTTCTTTCTGCTCATTTAAAAGAGCTCTCAAAACCCATTTTTTCAAACTTGCCTACCTATTTTCTTCTCTTTTGAAACCATCACTACTTCCCAGCACTACATATCTCCCCTCCTATTGTTTGTAAATTTCCCCACCTACTTGATTGTAAGCTCTTTGGGGCAGGGTCCTCTCCTCCTGTGTTCATCTGTCATTTGCAACCCCTATTTAATGTACAGCACTGCGTAATATGTTGGCGCTATATAAATCCTGTTTATTATTATTATTAATAATAATAATATTAATACTGGTGGATCGCAATATACCTGTTGGGCACCCCTGGCCTAGGGAATGAATGGGAGCGCAAAGCTTCCCAGGATACCTACGTCACGCATCGTGGGAGGCTCTTGGGTGCTCCTTCTGTGCTCCTTCTGTTTTTTCCAACCTACGTCACCTGATCTCGTGACTTGGTCGTGTGACATAGGTAGAAGAACCCAAAAGAAGAGGAGAAGATGGCGGTGCCTGACACACCAGCTCAGAGACGGATGCCGGGACAATGCGGGACCCGATGGAAGACACCTTTAAACCGATAGGGTTATGGTATAGGTAAGTGGATTTTTTGTTTTGGCGTTTTTCAATTTACTTACTCGTTAAATGTGTTACATTTGAGTGTATTTACTTTTGGTCAGTAAATTTGCTAATGGCTCTACATCCTTGAAATCACATGGGAATTGTTTAATCTTTGTTTCCAAACTTTAAAAAAAATTTAATTAGGCTTAAGAAGTATTTTATACTTTTAGAGTAGCATTCTTTCAGCTTTAATCCAAGTGCATTGAATGATCAGAACATCAGGATAAATTCAGTGTCTTAGAATCTATTGAAGCTTTTGGACAGCAGTGATGTAGAGTTTGAATTAACTTTAATGTGCTGCTAAGATTGACATTTCTGGATATTTTGGTTTCTGAGGAGCCTTCAAGTAACATTTTCTCAGCAATACTTCAGGAATCAGTTGCCTAGGTAGCAGGAACGATGGGTATTATGTTTTTTATTTAAGGAGAGTAATCTTCATTGTGTTTATTTTATTGATAACATTGCTTTAAAGGTTTAAATGCAACATGAGGTCATTAAAGGATTAGGTTAAAGTTAATGGTCAGGCCCTTTTTTTTTTAAACTACAAACTGAATTCACACCAAAGATTCTCAATGATTTTTTACCTTTCAGTGGTCTAACAATAGTATTTTGGTATGAAAAATATCTGACTGTTAGCTGCATTTCCCTGTTGCCTAAATATATCTCACAATTTTCTAAGATTGTAAATTGTGCAACAAACAATGCCCCAGCCACACGACTGTTTGTGAAGAAATTATGATGCAATTGCATGTGTGTATGGGCTCCTTCAATGGTCATCAACAAAAGAAAATACTAAATTTGGCCATGGTATTATCTGTTCACTATGCCATGTTCCAGCTCACTGCACAATTATATATATCGCCCAACTAACCCCTCCTCCACTCAGGTTCAACTGATATCCACAATTTCATGATACTTGATTACCCTCCTGGGCGGTTCATTTCTGTCTGGATTTATATGTCTAAAAGCGGTAGACATTTTCATGAAAGACAGTTTTGCTTTTACACATAAATTCATTGCATTCAATACAGTTATTTTGTATTGAATGCAATACAAATAGATTTGAAATTCCTGCCACACGCACCGACGTCCCCGGGATCTCCCGGTGACTCATCGAATGCAGAGGACGCCGGCCGGAGGAAGCAAGAAAAAGAGGATCGCGAAGGAGGACACCAGCGGATAAGGTAAGGGTGTATTTATGAATCTATTTAGCTGTTTTAGCTACCCAGAGTCACACTCGCAGTAGCTAAAACAGCAAAATAGAATTACCGCTCTCAGCTTATTTTTTTAAACCTGAGTCACACTCGACAGGTTAAGTCCAGCCATACTAGGGGCCGAAGCATATCTATTTAAACAGCAGGCACAGTCACATGGGACCCTAGTCACATGCCACAATTTCAATTGTCAAATTATAAGTGCTTTGCGAATTAATCCAGGGAATTGGAACAGCAACTCAAAAAATTATAATAAATACAGTTGGAAGTAAGAAAACTAGGGTAAGTTCTGCACATAGGAAAGTGATGATTAGGACATCACTGGGACTGTATTGTGGAGTGAGGTTAATATTAGAAGTAGCTTAGAAGAAGTGGGTGAGAAGAAAAATATACAGGCATGGAAATTGAAGTTGATGGCGAAAAAAAAAAAAAAATGTAGTAACTAACAAGGAGGAGGTAATACATGTTCTAGTGTGTGCACAGTAACTTACTTGGAGTATGAAGGCTTGGGACCAGGGTAAAACTTTGATAATAATGTTAGATTGATGTGTATTTCTAAGTAATGGTATAAAAGAGTGGGTTAATGGGTTAGTGGATTAACTCAACTTATGTTTATCAACCCACTTCCCTTCTTTTATACCTTTGCTTAGCATCACCTTCACTTCTTCCCTCTCCTTTACCCCCATATTCAGAACATTTCTAGGTCCCCTCATTTTCACCTGAGCAACATTTCCAAAATCCGCCCCTACCTGTCCCCAGAGACCACCAAACTCCTTGTACACATTCTGGACTACTGTAACATCCTCCTCTTTGGTATTCCATTAACCTTACTCTTTCTTCTACAATGTGTTCTGAATGCTGCAGCCAGACTCATCCATCCTTCCCACCACTCCTCCTCTGCTACCGTTCTTTGTAGTTCTCTTCATTGGCTTCCATTTCACCTTAGAATCAAATTCAAGCTCCTGTGTTTTGCCTTCAAATCCCTCCACAGTTCTTGTCCCACTTAACTTTCTGACCTGGTAGGTCAGAAACTTGCCTACCCATTTTCTTCTGTCTCTTAAACCCTCACTATTTACACACCAGTCCATATCCCCCGCTCCTATTGTGTGTTACTTCTCTCTCCTCTAGAATTGTAAGCTCTGGGCAGGGTCGTTTCCTCCTCCTGTGTTATTGTTTGTATCTGTCTGTCATTTGAATCCCCTATTTAATGTATAGCGTTGTGTAAAATGTTAGTACTATATAAATCCTGTTTATTATTATTATTATTATTATTATATATAATATTATTAACTACAAAAGTAAAGATCACTTACACAAACTGGTGTGTACTAAAGTGTACTTAAATGGGGCCAAAAGTTTACATATAAAACCACCATGATGGCACTGTCTAGTCAGCAAATTGTGTTCTTCATCTTTTGTGACAAAGGGCAAATAACTGTAAAATCATGCATAGACTGAAATAAGCTTGTCAGGCAGCATTCAATTAAGTCTGTTGTATATAAAAAAATCTGGCTCTGTTGCAGTCTTAATAACATAGGCCTTTTAACCTCCTGAGCGTTACACTGAGGTCTAGATTTCTGTACCAAAAGTGATCCACTGTTTTTCATGAAATTTTTTTTTAAATTGTAACGATGATCGATGGAGGACGACGCTGGATGAGCACAGGGGGACCAGGTAAGTATGGATGTACAAAATCTCGGGCTTAACCATCCTTGCAGTTTTTTTTTGCCCGAGCGAAGGTCGGGCTTAACTGCAAGGTGGTTAATGTACTTCAGTAAACCATTCTGTAAAATGTTTGCCTTTTGTTTGTGCAAAATATCAAAAAACAAATATATACATAAAAGCATTTATTTCCTACCCAGCTTACTCCAGCCGTTTTTTTAGAACTTTCAAACTGTACATATATTTATATATATATTTATATATATAAATAATTCAACATGCTGCTTTTAAAAACTTTCTCATTAATTGATATGTTTTGTTTTTCACCTCTTTATGAACAAGAGAAAATAGAAAGGTATAATACATAAACATACATAACAAAATTTATACACATTCAGTACATATTATACATTTCTGGTTCCTTCTACATTAAATTGTTCTTGAACTCTTGATTACTTTTGTAAATAAAATAAGGTTCCTAGGTTCACTTTTGAAGCCTGACTGTGTACATATCTCTATGACTCTGCCGCTCTCTCATCCTCTGACCCTGCCCTTTCCCCCTCCCTGTATAATTACATGTCAGTTGTCTGTGGTCCTGTCTCCATGTCCACTTTCCCCTACCATTTATATAACACATGCCTCCAAGTTTCCCTTGGTGAATACCCAGAAGGTTGGGGGGGAGGGGGGGTGGATAGGGCGCCTATGAATAGGCCCACTAAATTGGCAAAATGTATTAGGTGTTTTTTATTAGTCTGGATATGTATAGTAATGGACTTGTGACTTCTTATATGTCTCTAGATCTTTGAAGAAATTTAATTTTTTTAAATTTTATCCCAAAGTGTAGTTGATTAAGTCTCTGTTGTTTGCAGCTCTGGGGTGAATGAGACTTACAGATTTTGCATCTGAAGTGACCAAGGACTAATTCTGGCATGCAAACAAATCAAACTGCATGACATAGAAGCAAGGCTACGTACACACGTTAGATAATTGTTTCTGGAAATGAACGATTAACAACTGATCGTTCGATAATCTTTACCAAAAAAAGTGCACAATGACAGGCCAACAATGCCAATAAACGAGGGATGTCGTTGGAAATAAACAACCATCTTAGCGGATCAATTAGGGCGACGATTGTTCACTATCTATTGTGTGTACAGTTGTGTAGTGATCCTGAATGTTTCTGTGCATGCGCAATGAATAAGTGTTCATTGCAACACACCCCTGCACATTAACTGCATATATATGTATGTGTGTGTATGTATGTATATTTACACAATATATATACTTACATATATTATGTATATGTTTGTGTGTGTGTGTAATATTATAATTCAATGATATTTTAATTTTCATATTAATAATAATAATAACTTTCCAGCACTGTTCTCTGTTCTTCCTTTTCTGCATCACTTTCCAGCGCTGTTCTTTGTCCTTCCTCCACTGCATCTTTACAGTGCTGTTCCGTTCCCATGCTGTCATATCTTCTATTCCTCAATGTTTTACAAAATTACAAAATACAAATATTACAAAAGTACAATTTTTCTTTTTGCAAAATTGGGAAAAAAACATTCCGGTTATAAAAAAAAAAAAACATAAAAAATAAACAAAAAAACAACCAAAGTATGTACAAGGATATTTAAAAAAGAGGTTCACTCTAAACATGAAGGTAGGATATTGTAATCTAATCAAAGTGTGCTTGCTGCACCTCTCTTTTGAGAGCCATCAGCTCCCTAGTTGCAGCCCTCAGCGCCTCTGACATTTTGTCAAGCGTGCTTTGCAGCATGTCAATTCTGCGCAGCAGGTTTTCCTTTGAGATGTAACCTGTTTAGGAAAATAAAAAAACATAATGAGTTTCCAGATATTACACAGGTAAGTTGACACATGGACTGCTATATTGATGCAAAAGGTAATAATGCTTATCAACAGTTTTCTGCTCCCCTCCGCTCATAGCAACAATGCTCTTCGTCTGCTGGCTCAAGGTTTTCCTGCTCTCCTTCTGAAATAATGAGGACATTAGGAGCTGCAGCTTCACTATCTGAAAAGTAAACATGTATAGAAAAAAAAATTAATACATGATACACACTACCATATTAAACCTATATCTCTAACTTCTGAATGCAAACCTGGGTCAAGATCCACTGGTGAGGAACACACAAACAGCAAATAACTCTGCAGAAAGAAATATTATATCTACTTAACAATGTATGGTATGTTCCTGGTACATTTTTAAGCTTGAGTATATGGCAATAACCTACCTTCATGTTCAGGGTGAACCTTTAACTGCTTTGGCCTCTGCCTCCAGCTCCTTTGCAGCAGCCACCCTTTTTTTTTAAAGCATGTCAGCCTAATACAAAAAGCACCCAAATTACTAAACATAACAAAAATTCTCATGGAATCAGGAAGGACTTTTTTTCCCGTTGGAGCAAATTGTACTAGGGTTTGTTTGTTTTTTTGCCTATCCATCCATCCATATTTTATCTGGGATATGTTTATTTCCCTAGTAGTTTAACTTGATGGACTTATGTCTTTTTTTAACCTGACTTACTATGTAACTATGTGTCGCTCTCCTTCTCTGTGTCTGTGTCTTAACTTGGCTGTGGCATGTTTTGTAAAGCTCGCAAACACAGGAAATGATGTCACCAGACAGGAAGCGCAAGGAGTTCTGGGTATTGTGGAGAAAAATTGCGCAGTCATCAACAAAGGCCTACGATGCGATGGTGAAGCTGTGCAAAAGCATTAATACTGCAGGCCGACATTACCTATGTGAAGCAGAAGATCCAAAACTTGCACACCGTGTTAAAAAAAAAACTGAACAAAGTGAAGGCTTCACAGTGGTTAGGTTCTGGTGCAGAAGATTTATACATACCTAAACTATAGTACTTCAACCTCAGTGTGCAGCCTGGGAGATGAGAACAATGATGGAGGTACAAGTACACAGACCCTTGATGAGACTCCTGACATTTTCAGGACATAAGACCAGGTAATTTACCAACAAATATTTTTATTGTACAATTTAGGAAAGCACAGAACTAGTTAACAAAAAACAAACATTAGTACAGATTTGTATTGCAATTAAGCACACATTATGCTCAATGCTAAACTGTCATACTATCCTGCCATTCCACTGCTCCAGTTGTGTTGAAGTACTGCAAGTATCGAATTTGGTTTTCTTTTGCCGACACCGAAGCATTCTGCGGTACTGCATGCTGTAGATCCACCAGACCAGTGAACTGGCGTCTGCTTTCTCCTGGTGCCATGTGTGCTGCTGTAGCAGTATCTTGTTCCATTAGTGGGCCAAAGGATGCACTACAATTATTCTGGTGAACAAAATTATGCAGCAAGCATAGACTACCTTGTCAATTTTGCCCATGTGCAGATTTTTAGCACTATGAAATATTCTGAAGCGATTTGCTAAAATTCCCGAATGCATTCCCAACCACTCAAGAATGCCTGTAGTTGAAATTTTTTTTTCTCTTGGTCCATTTTCCAGGGAATGGTTTTAATAAGTTGTCATGTAGGGCAAACGCTTCATCTGCAACAAACACAAAGTTCATTCCCTCTACAGTTTGGCTGTTTCTAAGAAGGTGTAGTTGTTCATTGACGAGCTGTTGGTGAAATAGCATACCTTCCAGAACCCAACCCAACAATTTCATAACGCGCACTCACTTTTGCCAAAAGCACAATGCTGAAAACCCTCTTGTAATAGAAAGATCCACTGTCTGCAGGTAGGGTGATCCTTACATGTTTGCCATTAATTGCTCCTCCACAAATAGGGACGTTCCAGAACTGTTCAAAATCTGAAGCGATGGCCAGCCATGGTGTATCAGGAAACGGAAAAAGAGAACATAACAAGAGTTTATTTGCATAATTGTATGTTCTAATACAAGGAAGAGGAAAGAGTGGGAACTACCTGCTCTTGAGTAGATTTGTCAAATTGCATAAATTGCTCGCCTACCCCAGGGTATCGTATAGACAGAAAAACAAGACAAGAAGAGACTGGGGTGTGTGGGCTAATTATGAAAAATGTATTCTGTAGTTAGTCATATTGGTAATCATTCAAGACTCAATAAATACATATTCATATCATAAAACAAAGTGATGTGGTCCCATCCCCTAATCCAGGTTAGGGAGGAGATATTATTAGGACATATATGCTAGATATATGAATTTCCCTGACTAGTGACGAAGTTACAATACAGTAACTGAATGTTGAGTTCCAACCTGTTTCGCCTGTACTGGCTTCCTCAGGAGACTTGTGAACTGCACAATGTAACATTTGAAGCATATGCGCTAAATTGATGCAGGGATCAACACAAAACATAGGGTGTATAGTGACATCTTGGTCAAATGCTTACATCTGTGATGGTAGGACAAAGGAACAAATAAACCAGATGGTGGTGCTGTTATGTGGAGAGAAGCAGCAGCTGAGTATGGTTTTGGCCATGAAAGCCACCATTAAACCAATTAGTAACAGTGAATGCTTCAAAATTGTTTATTGCACTTATGTTGTTTTTGTTGCTGCTTCTGCACAATAGTGTTTGTTTGTACCGTTGTTATTTAAAATTTTTATGTTCTATAGTTTTACAAAAAGGTGCACTTTGTTTAATAAATGTTATCTATTTTTATTAAGTAAAAGTGTACATTCTTTTGCTCCATTAACTGAATGTCCTGGTGAAAACATTCTCCTTGTTCGTCACTCACCATACCCAGATTTTCCGGGAAGAATTCCAGATGTGAGTGCAAGAAATGTATTTTTAATGAAATGCAACAATCCAGTTTCTGGTATGAATCAAGCAGATTCTGAACTACTTCCTTGTATGCAGGAGACTTATGGTTGCACAGGAAATTTTCACACAGCCACTTGAATCCCAAGCTTCTAGCTCAGCTGCTGAGAGAGATTGTTTGAAAACATCATCCTGCAAAACAGACTTGATCTGTGACCCTATAAATATCCCTTACTTCATTTTTGCAATGCTTATGTTTGGAAACTTCTCAACAGGGTACTGAAAACCCATGGAGTTTGATTTACCTATGGCCTTTACAAGGTTCTCCATCAAGCCTAACTTGATATGGAGAGGGGGCAGAAATATTTTATGTGGATCAACCAGAGGCAGAAACTTGGCACTGCTTGTTCCGGGCTTATAGGTATTTCTTGGTAGCCAATCACGCTTGACATAATGGTCCCCTGTAGATCGGCTGTCCCACAGGCATAGGAAACAACATTTCACAAACAGTTATGAATCTTCATCAACCAAGTAGTCAGGATCAGATGATTCGGGGTTGTAACTGGCTGCAACTTCGGCGCATTCCTCATCACCTACAGAAGCAAGTCCATCATGTGGCGGTACCGGAACTGGCAATGAATCATCATGAAGAACAGGCCTAATTGCAGAATCAAGGCTGGGATATACAATTTTGTGCTTAGTTTTACCTGAGAATCCACTTTTGTTGACGCAGCAAAAATAGCAGTCGATTAGATGGTCTGGCGGTTCTGTTCACACCATCGGGATTGCAAATGGCATCGCTGCTTTACGCCGATTTAGCCAGTCATGCAGTCCGTTGGAACAACTGGTACAGATGACATGTGGAGCCCAAGATTTATCCTGGTCACCAAGTCGACAGCCGAAATATAATTTGTATATTTTTTTGAATTCTGTGATAATTTGGGGATGTTGTGCTTCCGTTGTAAAATGAACCACAAACATAACAGAAACTGAGTCATTAGGCAATTTCTAGGCATGATGGCAAATGACATCAATCACAGTTAGTGTAGTCTCTAACTTTAAAAAAAGAAAACTGTGAAAAGCTGCATCACAAAAACAAAAGGTGCATCACAAAAACTAGACGTGCTAAAAAAAACTGGGAACACCGAGGTGGGCAAAACACAGTGCCAAATCAAAAAGCAGAAGGATAGTTGAGGAAGGCCGTGGTCGAGGCAGGCAGCCAGCAAGAGAGGTCAGGTCACACACCAGGGGTCAATTGCCAGGGATCCAAGAGACATACACTAGTGACACAGGGGCCACTGTGGGAACAGGGAACACAGGAGACACTGGAAGCAACAGGAGGCAGAGGAGACTCAGGGATATTCACAGGCAGACAGGAACACTGGACCAGCACAGGGAAGTTGCCTGGGAACCAACAGACTAGACAACGAGGAGTTAATGCAGGAGATGGACAGAGGAAACACTGAATTAGGTACCAGGTGAACAGGAACTAGCTCAACAAAACTAGGGGCTTGGCACAATGGAGACATGTTGCACGAACACTGAGTGCAGTGTGTGAGCTAACTAAATAGCCAGGGATGGTTAAGAGGCTATTTTCTTATTCTCCAGCTGATTGGACAGAATTGATAAAGCATGGAAAGAGAGGTACACCCAGAGTCAGAACTGCCTGTATGTGCAGGATAGAGATGCCTGCGTTTTAGTGAGGAGGAAGTGAGTGTGTCATGACCCACTGCTTGCGGTGCGATCCCAGTAGAAAACTTCATGTCCTACAGAGATCTTTCAGTGTCAAGGAATCTCATAGTGACGATCAACCTCTGTTCAGCTGTTAAAGACTTTCTCATGCAGGTATCTTGTTTCTGCAGAAAAGGTCCCACTGTGGCAGGAAATTTCTGAAGCACACATTTCAACATTTAAAGGTAAATTTTGTATCCTCTGGGGATGTCAATCACATTTCTTGTAGCAGATTCTCATGGGAGACAGTGTCTCGGTCCATCAACCCACCTTTACACCACATCCTGCACTTCTTCACAACTTGTCTTTGCACATCATGTTCATCTTGCTCCTCACTTAGCACATACACCGTAACAAGGGCTGCTTTCTTCTTACGTGAGAACACGTGGAAAGGCATATTGCAGAGAGAGGTAAGTGAACAGTGTTCAGGAGGAACGTCTGTTGGCAAAATGAACGATTGTTCGTGAGCACTTTCCTTTTGTATCAATCAGATCCGTTATTTCCTTTACGTCACTTTCTCCTGTACATGTCACTTCCTGCATGTTTCAAACGATTGCATCTAATGTCTGTACATTGTTGGTGGATTATCTTTGAATGTTCGTTTTGTTACAGCATGTACAGAATCTATACGCGTACTATACAATCGTTCAAAATAATCGCAAAAAATTGTTGATCTGTCGTTGTTTGTTTTCTAACGACAATTATCTAACATGTGTATTTAGTCTAAGCCCGCAGAAGAATTTTTTCCAAAGCAAACAAATGTTTTGCTGTTTTAAACTTGGTAAGGTTATTGTGCTTAAAGTTGGGCTTTAGGGACTGATAATTTAAAATAATTACTACCTATGAATCACTAAACTTGTACGAAAAGATGACTCATACACAGTTTTAAAACAAGTGTTATTTTTTTTTCCTTCAAGCTGTGCGTGGGTGCAACAGGGCCTAGAGCATACATTGGTGTGTAAAACAAACTGATATTTCCTAACATACAAGGAGAGGTAATGCAGTGTTATGCCCTCGAGCGAGGAATGGAGTGGTAAGGGGAGATTGAGGTTGCAGCGCTAAGAAACATTGGTTTCTAGGAAATGATTTGACTATTGCATGATAAGTCATTAATGAATTTTAAAGTATACCTGTAAATAAAATGAGGCAAAGGAATAGCAAATGCTAAGTAAAATCATCTTTGTTTTTTAAAAAATACCTAGCTAAACAAGGGATTGTAATCAATGAAAAAAATACAAATAACCTATACTAGTGTGCACAGTTTTATTTGCCTATTATTCATGACACATCTTTTTTTTGCCTGCAGCTTTAGAAGCTTTATTTTAAATCAGTGAACAAAATAACGCATGTATTTTTTTTTATTGAGCACAATACCATATGTATTTATGTTTGGATATAGGTATTTTGTAATAGACAGGAATAAAACCTAACCAAAAACCACAAAGGTCCGCAGCAAACATCTTGCCACTAGCACATTATTTAGATGAAATGAGAATGCCTAAGAATCAAAGCACAACTCGTGACATACATTTTTTTTAAATGTTAGATCGGGAGGGTGAGAGTCAGGCATGACCATATTGTCTAAATTCATTTCTATTAACAGCATAATTGCAATTGGACAACTAACCGAAGCATCACTTTATCACTGCTCACACCTGAAAGTAATTCTGTCACAAACCCGGCCAATTCAAATATATAGATACCAACAGCAAAGGTTACCATGAAAGCTGTGTTGGAATGATCAGTAGATCCAGATATATAGCTAAATGAAACAGTGCAGATAATGTTTACTGGAAAAAAATACCTCCACCAACTCCACCAATTGTTAACTACAATCAACCAACTTTCATTCTGAGTGAAAGCCTTTTGGCCTAATGGCCATCCCTTTTTTTTTAACATTCTGCTACAAAAAAAAACATACTCCACATACAGTCCTATTCAACTTAACTTTACAAGCCAAACAATATTATTTTACTGACAATTAAGTGAACAATAGATCAATAAAATAAAGTAAGAATTAAATTAATACTAAGTTACTATGATTCCCAGGTTTTCTCCCCCCCTGTTTGCCCACCCCTAGATCCCCATCCTCCCTGTATTATTATTGTTTTATATCTCACTTATTATTTATGTATTTCTCACTATATAATTACATTCTTTTCTTTCTTATGACTGTACTGTTGGATTTACCTTTTGAAATGCAAATAAAAATAGATTTACCCATAAATGAATACTAAGATCATATCACCCAAAATACTTAAACCATAATGTAAAATTACATGTCACAAGGTAATTTGGAAAGCGAGTCTTTTCAGGTAGGCTATCAATTTTTATGATAGAACAAAAAAACTATCAAGTAGAGATTTTACAGATACAATAAATGCCAAAAACCTTACTAAAATATTCTCAGATTTTATTACAGTAAAATAGAAAAAGTGTACCCATAAAAAAAAAAGCGTGGGGTCAAGGGATACATGAGTGTACCAAAATGTTCTTGATTTTCTTTGCATTTCTTGACATTGCACCAAGTTCATTCCAATCAACTAACATGCCCCCAAAAAATAATAATATTTATATATACATATAACCGTTGATCAATATATTAATAATCCAGGGTCAGCAGTAAAATTGGTTATTCTTTTTTTAACATTTTGTATTTATTTTAATATTAACCAAGGTACATACCAAAGAAGACATTTTAGAATGTATAAAGTATGGCGATAACTGAAGGCAGTATCTTGAAAATCCAACGTTACCATACAAAGACAGGACAAAAGGGGTTGGGGACAAATAGGTAGGTCAATCTAGGGATTTATGGGGGTGCAAAATAAAGGTGTGGGGATTTGAACGGAATTGATTATTCTAAAAAAATATATATAATATATACATTTTCTCAACATTCTTTATTTTATTTGTTTTGAAAATGTTTTATTTATTTCAAATTTATTCAAAATGATTATAAGTAAAAAAACTGAAACCTTTAGTTAAACTAGACATCTCTTTTATATGAGGGTGCTCTATTTCCAAAGTGTAAAACCTGCAGTGATTTAATTTGGAAACAGCCCAGCAAATGCATATTTAAATAAATAAATTAAATAAATTAATGAATAAATTCCTTCACAGTCATATACTTCTAATATACTACTCAGTCAAGCTTTACAGATGTCCTGAATTAATCACATAACGGAAGGGAAATTGGGTATTCTCTTGGTTAGACATACTATACAACAGCACAGCAAATCTACTTAGTTATATAATTTTCTGTATGCTCTCTGCTGAAAGCAAAGTCGGATTGTTACAATGCTGTTTTTTTTCTCGCCATCACTGCTCCCGTCCCCTACAATAACTTCTAGCATTAGGAGTCACATGCAAAGAGGGGCAATGCTACACAACGTACATAGCTGACAATGCAGGTAATATAGTATTACCAGCCCTACCATTCACAATATTACTTTTAAAGGATTGAAAACATTGTATCTCATTTGGTAGGCAAAAACTGAATAATAAACAATGTTTAACAAGTAACTTAAATTAGTTACCTCAAATGAAATAAAAAACATAGTACAGACTGAAAAACATGTTGATAAAAAGTTGTATGTTATTGTAGTGATTGTCCCAGTTCTGAAAATGTTGTTTTTGGATTTAAACTTATCCAGGTTTGAGGATTTAAAATACAAACATTTTACACAGTTGGCACCTAAAGTTGACACAAAAGGTGCCCAAATTTAAGTATGTATGAACAATGTCGGATATATGAAGGTTCCAGATGTTGTGACTTTGTGACTTTTAGTGGCATTTAGTCCAGTTGGTGTTTTATCTTTATTGTAGTTTCATGCTAATGTTGCAGATATGTATGTGGAATGTCATAATAAAGAGATAATTGTACGTGTTGGAGTGGTGGAACTTACCAAGTCTTACCCATAGTAACAGTAAAACCTTTATATAATTACTTTTAAAGAAAAACATAATTTAACAAAAATTTACATCTGTTAAAAAATGTTTAAAACAGTGCTTTACACTGTATAATACTTTTATAAGGCTACACAACAAAAGTGCAAACAGAAATTACATTGACACAAATAATTTAAATGCAGTCTTCTTTGGTGGGCTTTTTCTTGCCCCGAAATCAAAAGCAAAACTGTCCCACCTGTAATTAGGTTTTCAAATTTCATAAATTTGTATAGGGATGCAAAACCCTCTTGAAGCAATCAAGATCACAGGCCCTAAAATTAAAATGTTCAGTATAAATGCAGGGTCCTGCACATTTTTTCTTTACATAGATAGATGTGTTGAATTACATGACTATGCATGGTGTTGTACAATAGTCTGGGTTGGTGTGCCAGAACTAAAAAAAAAACAAACAGATCCACATTTAACCTAAGGCGTCTAATTAGTAAAACCACAAACTTTGCAGACCAGAATTACATCAAAGAGAACAAACCAACATTCCAACAATTTCTCACATATTCTTTCTATCAATTTCAATAATTGTGCAAATTACAGACATAAACAAAGAGAAATAGACATTTCTGTTGCAAAAAAACAAAAAAAAAAACACAGAGGCATGTGAATAGGTTGACAGTAAGATAGATCACCACTTACTAAAGACCACTTTTACATTTTAATATGCAAGATAAGTCCTGTTGACAGCACCTAATATTACTCCCAAAGTAAACCAAAGGTTTTTTTCTTAACAGGGCTATACAATAAATCAAAAAAGGAAAGCTACCTCCTTCTATGTGATGACTTCACCTTAGTGAAAAACCCTAGCACTGACAAATTCTAATAAATGAAAGTGAGAATTCCTGGCAGCTTTCCGAACAAGTGCAAATTTCTGTGACATTTGGTGCTGTCATCAAACAACTGAAAAGAACTATGTGTTCCTTTCTTTTGTACATAGATCTAATACAAGATTAGAGATGTTCTTATCAGGTAAGTGACTTGTAAAAATATGACCGAAACTCATACTGACATAATCACATAGTTTGACCATAGTTCTATAATACTTTTCTATCTCTGATAATCATGCTAACAAACCACTTTTATATGGTCTAACAATACTTGGGTTTTTATTTGTCATTTCCTGAGTAAAAGATTCTATCCTTCAAACTGTCAATCAGTAGCTGGAAAAAAAGCCTTGCTCCAAAAGCTTTTAAAGAATTATTAAAATCTAGGCAAAACCTACATGTACAAAAACCCTGAAAACACAGATTTATCTAACTCTAAATCCAATAATAAAGTTAACTCATGGTGGCTCAGTGGTTAGCACCCTGGCCTTTGCAGCACTAGGTCCCAGGTTTGAATCTTGGCCAGGGCACTATCTGCATGGAGTTTGCAGGGTATTGCTGTGTTTGATGTGGGATTCCACTTATAGTTCACTTTTCCACTTATAATTCACCTAATTACCGCATAACTCACCGAAATATGTCCAAAATTTTATAAATGTAATAATAAAAATTTTTTTTATAAAACATAAAAAAAAAATCTTTAAAAAAAATCTTTAAAAAAAAATAGTGTATAATGTAATGTAATTGTACAGTAGCTTATATAATATATATATAATACAATTATATATATATTATATAAAGATTTCTTTGTATTGGACTCAATACAGCTTTTTTGTATTGAGTTCAATGCAAAGGATTTGAATTTCCCGCCCCGCCTCCCGCACCGATGTCACCGGGAAACCCCGGTGATTGTCACTGCACTCGCCGGGAGAACACAGAAGAGAGAGGACGTGTCCGGAGGAGCTGTGGGGACCGGGTGAGTATTTTCTTACAATTGTAATCCGATTGTCATACAATGTATGACAATCGGATTGCAATACAACGTTTGTTAACCACCTGAAAAAACTACGGGTTTAACGCTTTTTGCAAGTGTTATTACCCCGTACCAAGGTCGGGTTTACCGGCCAGGTGGTTAATACATGTACTATAACATGTTCGACTATAATCCTTTACTAAAATATTTGATTTGAAGTCAAACTAGAACAAAATTTTTATCAGGTCACAAATGTTTGTTCACATATTTGTTTACACTCATACTATTGTGTGATGACATATTTGAAAAAGCCACTTATTATATATCCAGCTTGATAGAAATGAGTTTGCAGTGATTGTTTGTGATTGAGTAGAATGTAACATAAAAAAGTAACACAAAAAAAAAACATCAAGCATTAAAGATTCAAACTCACCTGTAAAATGGACTGAAGATGCGCACAGAACAGGGCTCAGGTGTGCGCTAATCAATTGCTATCACCTCATCATTGAGGTTAACATATCCTTCTGAATCGCGCAGCTGAAAATTAATTGCCTCAATTGGCGTATTCAAGATCTTTGCAGGAAACCGGCAGGTGAGTTCACAAGAACTCGGGCCCGTCTCACTCTAATAGAGGTTGCTGACCGGCGCGTACGCGAATTTCATTGATGAATCAGGCCCATTGAATGGGTGAACATTGCACAGGCATTGCACTACAAGACTATTGTGACAGGAAAGCTCCAGTTCAACTGTCATAGGAGAATGATGTGCTGCACAAGAAAAAGAACTGCTAATCTGTACAAAGGTATCTCAGAACCCTGACCCCGAGTCTGAACTGACTTGGCTGCCCAGCACTGCTCACCTCAGACTGCTCTCCCGCCCTCTCTGCCTCCCTCCCCACTCCCCACTGTTACACGAGCCTTCTCACACACTGAAAGACATCTCCAGCATCCCTATAGATGTACAGCGGGGTGGGGTAGGGCAGGGCTCAGCGATCGACATGCTTTGCCCTTGCAATCGACCAGTAGATCGCGATTGACATTTTGGGCACCCCTGATCTAATCTAATCTTTTTGATTATATCTAAAATAAAGTATATCTTATCTATTAAAATTATCAATCTATCTAAGTAACCAAAATAACCCACTAAAAATGTAAAGCCGAAATTTTTAATCAGCAATATAAAGAAGACTTTTACATTGAGTACCAGTGTAATGGGGGCATTTTCAATTATCATACTTACAGGTACTTACCTATAACAGGTGCATTTGCATTGACCACCAATTTAACAAAGGCTTTTAGGGCAGATCTAAAACCTGCATTCCACAGAAATGGAAAACCCACAACCCTATTTTACAGTTAACTTACTGTTTTTTTTTTTGTTTGTTTGTTTTTCCTTTGCTCTCACTGCAGGCCACTCCATCCTTTTATTAATTTTTTTAACTCCTGCCATTTTCCAGCACCATTTTTCTGAATGAATGAAGTCTCGTGAGTCAGTGTAAAAAGGGCAGAGAAGGATAGACTGATTTGAGCAATAAAATTTTTTTCCACCATCCAATGATTACTGTGTAGTTAAATCACATGCTCGGCTTTTGTTTTTGTAACATTAAATGTACTTCTTTTGTCAGCTTTTGGTGGTCCTGGTATCGGAGAACAGGTGTAATTGCAGGACTCGGGTCCACTTTAAATTGATTATTAATGTAATAGGGGCATTTAAACTGTAAACTCTATAAAAACTATTGTTTGAATGTGATGGATTATGACTTTTTGGTATATGTATGTTTATATATATAAATATTTATTTATATATATATATATATATATATATATATATATATATATGTGGTTTGCAACATCACTTCCTCTGCATATACCGCTGCCCTAAGAAGTGACCAGAGTATTTGTGGCTATCCTCTATTTTGGTCATCAACCCTTGATACCTATTTTACCAGCTACATTTACTTACTGTCTTTGCATATCTAGCCCCATTTTTTCACACTGACTTACCTACTGGTACCTTAGGTTAGCTAAATTCACATTTATTTATTCACAAGATGTTTTTCTGTATCCATCAGTTGAAGCATGCAATCTATTCCTCAAATAATAAGGACAAATCAAAAATTAAACAAATTCTAGGGTAAACAAAAACTAGGGTATAGAAAACTTGCAACCACTGCCTACATCGTAACTATCACTTCCTGCCACCATGAATTTGTATTGGCCATATATTTGGTACAGAAATCCTCCTCTATATCACGGTTCATATATTGCAGTCTCGGTATATCAGGGATTTTTATTCCAAAAAATAACCATAGTCTACGCTACTATACAGTACTGTACAGTACATACAGTACTCCCTATAAATGTGATATTTCTAAGAATGTACCAAAAATTTATCTCACTATATGCTTGCAAATGTTTTCTGCATGTGTTTAAAGAGTGTGGGGGGTAATTTACGGCTTAAACAATAAACAAAAAGCAATTGAGGGTGCTGTCCGTGTATCACAGATTTTAGGGACTCACTGAACACACATGACTTCTGTAAAGTTTTTCAAACAGTAATCTTAAAACTAATATATCAACATGTTCCTTTTTAGAAGATTTTTAATACTTTTTTTTCCTAATATGGGGCATCTGTAATTGCAACATTGTTCCCAAGTTCGAAATCATCACTAATTAGCCTAGAGACTTCTGTGAACTGTGAGAAGTGGTGACCTGCCATATCATAATAGCAACCAGAGCAGCTAAAACTAGAAACTGGAGATCTGCTTCACCACCATCTGTGTCCAAGGTCATGAAAAAATACAAATTGCATTATGTATATGAGCATATGCTTACTAATAATGAAAGGAACACTTTGCGGATTGGTCATAACTGAAAATGTAGGATTCTTAACCCTAAATTTGTGAAAGAATAAATGTATAAACATTACTTCTTCTTAGATACAATATTGCAACTGCAAAACTATTCATTAAACTTTAAACATGTACCAGAAATATTGCAATGGATTGAACAGACTTTACAATCAAAGGATTTATTTTAAAATTACATCATACTAGATTATGTTAAATGGAAAATACATCTTTCTTCCTTCAGATTGTATTTACTTGCAGCACTGCTAACAGCTTACATTTTAGATGAATAATCTGCCATTGCTTCAACTGTGTATAGCAAATATATCTTATATTATGAGGAGATATATAAAAATAACGAGACAAGAATGTTGGAAATATTTGAATAAGGAGAGCTTAGGGTGCTTGTTTCAAGTGAAATGTAATATTAAATCTCATGTTTCTGCTGCAGGCAAATGATTTTTTCCTATAAATAGGGATAAGGGAATTGGAGAATACCTGCTCTGCCCCCTAATTCACCAAGCAAATATACCTTGTTCAGATGACTCACAGGGAAGTGGTTAGTACCATCCTATGTAACATCCAAATCCCTAGGAGGCTGCTGATAGATAAAACTGAATGTTTACATCAGCTACTTCCGGATGCATTATAATAGCGGCCTCTTGGGAAAGTGAGCATGTGCAGGCGGCAGCAAACGCAGAAACTTAGATTGACTGAATAGTAGAATTTGCCATGAACCAGCAGTTCAATAGTCGGATGACAAGTTTTTCTCATTACTTAATATAACTTCATTATGCTAATTATGCTAAAAGGATATAATTTAGCAAGTAGTGTTGATAAGGTAAAGCATCTTTGAAGCCTATTATTTAAAATATTTTATTTTTTTTTAAAACCAAGTCTTTTTAAAAAATCAAAAATCATTAGAAATGTCGAAGGAACAAAGGATATTGTTATTCGTGTCTTAACAAAATAAATTCCTTCCCCCAAGATGTTTGTTACAGCTTTTGAGTACAGCCATATAGGGTTACATTACTCATGATACCCAACTCTTTTATCCTTTATTGCTCCCAGAGGTTTTACATTTCATTTAAAAAAATACAAAATAAGGGGCAACAATTTTTCTCTAATCCATGTGAATTAATGGAAACTTTTATATGCTGTTGTCCATCAAACATGTAAAAAGGAAACAAAAGCAAGCCAAACTTTACAGCAGAACTGCGAATGTCTGGCTACCTGAAGTTCAGGACATTTGCCAATATGGCAGCCTATAATCTCTCAAACACCCATAATTTTGTTAAATTGTAAATATATGTTAATATGTTTGAAAATTATGTGTTGGTCAAGTTCATTCTCTAGCTTGCTATAAATTTACTGTAAAGAACCACTTTTTAAACTGATGGTATAATGTTTTTTTTCTTCCATTCTCATGTGTTTTTGCCTTTTGTGTCCTTAGGATACATTTAATTTAATTTAACAAGTCTGTAGAATGGCCTTGCACATCTTTGAATGTGTTAATTAGGTTGCCTCTAAGACATTTCTTTCTAATTGTTGTAATCTTTTATTGTAGATATGTTTTTTTTTTAAAAGGTGACTGTGGTAAGAACCCCTGGCAGTGGTATAGTTTGTGCTAACCCATTTTGTTGGACTCCTCAGTGTGCATGTAAATGTGAAGAAAATATCATTAAAGGCTTGTAAAAAATGGAATTCATAAAGTAAATATTCTCATTTCATGTATCAGCCTCATGCAGTTATTACAATTTATGTTTGCTCTACTGATTCTTTTATTCACCTGACACCTGAATAAAATGTATATGACTTTCAGTTTAATCCACAATAAAGGCAAAGCAGTGATGCAGATATATGAGACCATTACAGTGCTGGGCTACTAGAACAAAACTACAATAAAATTCTAAAGATCTACAATCTCAAATAAATTTATATATTATTTATTTTTCCATTATTTTGAAGCACTAAAAAATTGCTTTAGGAAACCCCAAAGGTCAAATACAGGGTAATATAAACTAAAACCTGAAGACATACCCTTATCACTTAATTTAGTTCCAAAGGACTTTGGACTGAGTCTGAGAACACAGGACTAGAGCATTACCCTCAACCTTGACCGGCATTGATATACCAAGGATACTCAGGATTGTTAGTACACCATCTTATGGGAAAACTAAACTGAGATAGGACATGGATACATGCACAAACTTCAAATGGTAGAAATTTTTCATTGCAAAATGTTTTTGAAAAAATATGAGTTTTCCTGATAACAAGGTTGAAGTATAACCAAGAAAACACAAATTTCAAGCTGCTGCTAACTCCGTGAGTTAATTACAAAGCTCTTGAACATACTACATAGTAGGTCAGGTTGAAAAAAGACATAAGTCCATCAAGTTCAACCACTAGGGAAATAAATATATCCCAGATATAAAACCCCTTGGACATAGTTGGTCCAGAGGAAGGCAAAAAAAACCTGGTACAATTTGCTCCAACAGGGGAAAAAATTTGGGGGCAATCGGATGTTCCCTGGATCAACAGTCATTGTTATTTTAAACATCCAGCTTTTTCTTAAAGCAATAGGAATAATTGGGAACAGAGTACTCTATATGGACCATTTATATATATTTATACAGGGTGATCATATTCCCCCTATTAGATTTAGTTCAGCTAATCTCTCCTCATAGCTGAGCTCCTCCAACTTTCTTTTATTAGTTTAGTTGCCCTTCTCTGCACTCTCTTCAATTCGACAATGTCCTTTTTGTGAACTGGTGCCCAAAACTAGACTGCATATTCCAAATGTGGTCTGACCAATGCTTTGTACAGGGGCAGGATAATGTCTCCATCTCCGCAGTCTATTCCTCTTTTAATACAAGAAAGTATTTTGCTAGCTTTTTCTGTTGCAGCTTGGCATTGCATGCTTTTATTAAGTCTATAATCTACCAGAACCCCCAGATCCTTTTCCATTTCTGACTCCCCCAAATGTATTCCCCCTAGACAGTATGAAGCATGCATGTTGTTAGCCCCCAAGTGCATAACTTTACATTTATATATAATAAATGTCATTTGCCACTTAGCCACCCAAACAAACCGTACATCCAGGTCTGCTTGTAGAATATAGACATCCTGTATGGGCCCTGATTTATTAAAGCTCTCCAAGGCTTGAGAGAATACACTTTCACCAGTGAAGCTGGGTGATCCAACAAACCTGGAATGGATCTGGTCCAGGATTCGAAGCATTTGCTAACAAATAGCAAATGACATTGAAGAAATCCATTCCAGGTTTGCTGGATCACCCAGCTTTACTAATGAAAGTGTATCCTCTCTCTAGCCTTGGAGAGCTTTAATAAATTACACCCATAGACTTATTTCCATTACATAGTCATCTGCAAACACAGAAATGGTACTTTTAATCCCAAACTCTATATAATTTATAAAGATGTTAAACAGTAAAGGTCCTGAACCCTGGGGTACACCACTAATACTCATAGACCATCCAGAGATGAATCATTAATCACTACTTCCTGGATGGGATCCCTAAGCCAGTTTTCTATCCATTTACAGATTGACTTTTCCAAACCTATTGACCTTAACTTGCATATTAACCGTCTGTGGGGTACAGTGTCAAATGCTTTAGCAAAGTCCAAGTACACTTAATCAACTGCTAATCCACTTCCTCATAAAAAGAGTAAATTTGTTTGACAATTTTGGTCTTACTTGAAGCCATGCTCCTCTATCTAGTTCTCTATTAAACTCTCTAGGACCTTTCCAACTATGGACGTTAAACTAACTGGTCTGTAGAGTGCAGTGACGATCTCCGGGGTTTCCCGGTGACGTCGCTGCATGCGTCGGTGCGAAAATTCAAATAACTTTTTGTATTGAACTCAATACAAAAAAGCTGTATTGAGTCCAATACAAAGAAATCTTTATATAATATATATATATTTGTATTATATATATATTATATAAGCTACTGTACATCGCGCAGCTGAAATCTAATCGCCTTAATTGGCAGATTCGCGCCCCCTATTGCTCATTATTATGAAGGCAGGAATCCGGCTGGCAGTGAGGAGGCGAGTGTACGAGCGCACTCTACTCCGGACCGCGGGAAATGTACGCGAACGTACGCGCGACCAGCGAGCGCGGATTTCATTGATGAATCAGGGCCTTTGTCTTTACGAAAGAGAGTATAACCTGGTTGACAGCCCAGTCATGCGAAGAACAAATCCAGGATTCAGCAACCCCAAATAAGTCATAATGCTCTTTAAAGGATTCTAACTCCCCTATTTTGTTTGCCAGACTTCTAGCATTGGTGAGCAACCTCTTTACCCGCTTTGGCGGTATTCCCGAGTGTGGCGGATGGTGGTGAATTTTATGTAGCAAAAGCCACACTCGGGGGCTGCTCCCCTCGATCCAGCGTCCTCAGCGATTTCCAGCCGGCTTTTGCATCACATCCTCAGCTTGATAGATGTGATGCGTGAAGCGTCGGTACGCTGGGGAGGCGTGGGCCGGCGGCAAATTTAAAAGCAGATTACAAAAACATTGATCACAGTGATAAAGATTTAAAAGATAAGATAAATCCAAATAATAAATGATAAATCCAAAAGTTTATTCTATTATTGTACCCTTGTTTGGACAAATATGATTTTTTTTTTCAATTGTTTTAATAAAGTTTATTTTATTTATAATTTTATTCATAAAATTATTTATAATTATTTATTATATTATAATTGTATGATTTGTGTTTCAAACTTTATTATACCATGGAGTTATTCCTAAGAAGAAGAAGAATTACAGGTCTAAAATAATCAACAAATTTCCACGCAATGTACCGCTTTTGACATAAAAATACGGACATAATTAGACCTCCAGGGTGGCTAAACCATTGCTGCATTTACTAGTACTGTTTGCCAAATCCTTTTGTTTTTCAGTTCAAATAGTACTGCACAATTCAATGTTTGTGCATAACATGGGAATATTTGTCCATATCCAACTATCCCCAATCCACTAGTGGCTGACCCGTCTGACCTTCCTGCCACTTTATTCAACTGTCCTATCCCCCTCCGTCCTAGTTTAAATATCCCTCCACCATTCCCCTAAATCTTTCCCCTAGCACAACAGACCCTCTTCCATTTAGATGCAAACCATCTCTGGCATATAGGTTGTACCCCAATGATAAGTCAGCCCAGTGCTCTAAGAACCCAAACCCTTCCCTATTACACCAGGACTTAAGCCATGTGTTTAGCTGTCTAAGCTCCCTCTGCCTTTCCTGTGTTGTGCATGGCAATACTCCAGAGAACATAACCTTGGAGGTCATGCCCAGCCCCTCCCAGGTATTTGTCCACTCAGTTCACCACATGCCGAACACTGGCACCAGGGAGACAGCAAACCATTTGGTTGAAGGGACCTGGGCGAAAAAATATTGTATCAGTCCTCCTAATCATAGAATCTCCTATGACAACCAACTGTCTATCTGCATTGCCTTCCCCACCCCTACTAGATGGCCTGCCCTCCCGGCTGTCAGGGGTAGCAGTAATATCTAGAGTTGCCACCACTGGGTCTGCCACCTGCACATCTTCACTTAACTTTGCAAATTTGTTAGGACTGGCCTTCCTTTTCTGGGTGCCCCTACCACTCCCTCTAACTACAGTAACCCAACTCCTTACATGTTCATCCTGATTAACCTCTCCACCCTCCACATCTAAGAGGACCCTTCCCAAAGTGATCCAGTGATTTCAGTGTTGCAGTAATTTCAATGAGCCTCTCCAGCTCTCCAATGCGAGATTCCAGAAAGGTGACTTGCTCACATCTGTCACAGCGGTATTCACCTAGGAGCTGTTGCTCCATTTGTTTTCCTGTGTTTTCTAACTCCACTTGTTTCACCAGCCAAGAGTGAGCAAGCTCTAGGTGAATCTGCCCAGAACATAAATCCCCTGTGAAACCTTGACCACTCCCCCTTAGCGGTCAGCAAGGAAAGAGGAAAAAAAGCTGTTTAAAACAAAAACAGACACTACCCAACAGTCAAACAGGCACAACTCCCAAATGCACAATATCAGAAAACGGTGTTTTCTAACTCCACTTGATTCTAAGCCACTTGTCTCACCAGCCAAGAGTGAGCAAAGACCACATACATTAGTACATAGATATAGTATTATTACCAAAATTGCCAAAATCTCCAAAAGGAGAAATCATGCCCCAAAAAATAAAAAAAATAAAGTATGTAAAAATTTAGTGTGTTTTAACACATTTTTACATTTAGGACATGTTGCTGTATGTCCCCTTGAACTTCCTTCCAGGGATGTTGGTGGCAACACTATTTTCATGGGGTTTTGCAATTAATTAAAAAAGAGGGTGGCTTCAAAATGTGTTTTATTGACTATACTTTTATTTATACTCTTAATACTTTTTTCAAGAAAATTTACTGAAACAAAAATTATAAAAATTATAAAAAAATAAAAGGGAAAACAGTGTTTGAAAACACTTTTTTGTTAAGGTAAAAACACAGAAGCAACGTTTGAAAAATATTTTGCCCATCAATGGTCACCAAGAAAAAGTAAATTTCACTAGCAGGGACACATACTATAGTAAAAACCCAAAAAAGCTTTTACTAAAGGGCTCTATCGATAAATCAGGGAATCAGACATTCCCTCAAACATTCCCTCATGGGAATCAATTACTGCCATTGAAACACACAGACCTGGAATGTTCCCACCAGGGAATGTTTGAGGGAATGCCAGATTCCCTAAATCCAAAGTGTTGCTTGAACAAGCCCTTGTGTGATACTAAGAAGGCTGGGCTGAAGACATTTTTGCTCCTAAAAATAAATGCTATAAGCCTAATATAAATGAAAATGACAGTGAATATGTCAATGAAAATTGCATTGTATTTTGTATAATTTAGTATTTTGATTGGCTTGTGGTCATCCATGGGCGGAATGTGCTTATATGGTGGTGAACATTCTTATTGGCTGGTGGTTTAAAGGTAGTCCTGTACCCTAACAGCTATTAGCCAATGAATAATCTGATTACTGTTTGTATCAACAACAGGCATAGCATGTCAAACAAATGTAAACAGCACTAAGCAGCATGCTTACCACATGCTTGGTCCTGACAACTACTAGCCAATGGAAATGCTTACCACCTGTGTCCTTGACAGCGGACTTACAGCCCATTATCACAAATCATAGTAACAGCAGTGAGCAAATGTACACAGTTCCTATTTCTCTCCCATACATTTCCACACTATGTCTTATATGCAAACTGTATTTATGGGTTAATTCTCAGTATGTCATGTTTTTCTCTGCAATACACCAGCTAATAGAGAATATTCTTTACTCCTAATTGTCCTGATTCTGATTCATTAATTGCTTTTAGGTTCTGAGTGTCACCGAGCAGCCCGTTCTTGCTAACTAATTGGGTGACCTTGACACTGTTTTGCATATAACTGGGTGCAAAGATGACTGCCAAGGATAGCAGATCATACTGGATAAAGAATAGGGAATACTCTGGGAGGGAACACAAACAGCAAATAAATGGTTCAGTTTTACAGAATCAATTCAGATATACATAGCTGTTTAATTGCATTCAATATGTCAATGTATATTTATTTTGTGAGTTTTTGCATTAAAACTGCACATTGCCAATTGAAATGTTATTAACTACTGTTAACTACTGTTTTTACTTATCTTGACACTGGAATATCTTTGATTTTTTGCACTGTTTTATTATTGCTTTTGTTGAGTTCTTTAACAAAAATGTATATACATAAAATGAACATGTAAGTGGTATTGTTTCCACTGAACACCAAGGTTATAAGGCATAATTTTTACTTGCCATTAGTATAAAAATTGAGTATTGCAGTTCTTCTACACTGACTGCTGTTTTTCTGCTTGCTACAGGTCTGGTTATAGAAGTGGACAAATGCACAGGGCAGCACTTTCGGCAGAACCCCAAAGGAGAGAATAGACGGGGGTCCAGAGAGCTGAAATGCTGTGCATTTGGCCCCCCATTTCAGTAGAAGTAATATTTTTCTTAGGCTCGCCAACTCTACGTCCACCTTCTCCATTAGGGGAAATCGTTTATTTAATTTACTAGTGAATGCGGGCTGGAGACGTATTAGCACTAGTCAGTCTTCTTATCTATTTGAGGTTCTGCTTAATGTTGAAATCAGCAAGAGTTTTTTTTTAATTTTATGCATAGCTTGACCCCCAGTGTTAAGACTGATGAACTGGCCCTTGGTTTAAAATGTTTGATTACCCCTGTTTCAGACCATTAAAAAACCCTAGGGCAATAGTATGTTAATTTTACAAGTACCATCAAGCATCCTAATACAGCAGGAGAGTACTAAACCTTACATTCCACCTGAGCCAAGGCCATGCTCTTTTTCTTCATGCTTACTCTGAATATGATCACCAAATGAAGCACTCATAATTCTTTAGCACCTATTCTAAATAACATGACATGCTTAGCACACATTAGACCTAATTAAATTGAAATAAACAGCAAAAACATCTCATCCAGATCAAAATACTCTAAACCCTTAACCTTCTGTTTCACAGTTAGGTAGTTCTTGCATCACTAGAGTGTGAACAGTAGAGTACTAAATTACAGTCATTTTAATAAGCTTTGAAACTGGAGATACCTGCTAAGAGTCTTTAATATGAAAAAGAACATTTTTTCTTATTTTTCTTGTTATCAGATAATTAGTATCAGTATAATGCTTGGAATGTAAAAGCAGCACACTGGAGCTGTCTAAGTACCACATCTTTTTTTTTTTTAAATTTGCACTAATGAACATCAAATTTCAAATTCAGAATGACTAAGATCTTTCAACCTGAGCAAAGGTATGGGTTCTGCTTTTCACGTTAATGGCAAGTGTCATTGTTACTTACCAATCGGCAATAGAATTGTCGGTTCAGCAAAAGTCATCCTATTATCCACTCTAGTTTTCACATCAGTTGCAGTAAAAGGACTGATGAAAAAGAAGCACAATTTGGGTTAACTAGGGGCTTAAGTAGAACACTACTTAAAAAAAGACACATCTACTGCATTGTTATGTACTACAGGATACCTGAAAAGGATAAAATGCGATGCTTTAGCAAGTTTCCCACCCCTTATGAACAAAACCTCCATTTCCTTCTAACTAATCACTGGGTCCTTTTCTAGGTCCAATTGTTTCTGTATGGGTGACATGGATACTTCCTATTATCTTAACTGTGGGTGCCTCTCGGGGTTAAAGAGTTTACAGTGGTGTAATGATGTGACAGATAAGGCCAGTTGCCACTACGGGTGGGGAGCATCAGACATGTAACAGTGGGCTCAGATTAGTTATAACTGCTTTGAAAGCAATTTAAAAAATCTGAATGTTAGAGGGAATATCAGGGTGTATAGGATTGGGTCAAAGTTGCCCAGAGATGGACTCTAAAACATATAGAAGGCCAAGAATAAAAATGTCATAATTGCAGTTTACTAAACCTTAAAAGTTATTTCTGCATTCATTTTATTTCTTAAGGTTTCTTCAGTAACACAATTTCTGTCCTGGTATAATAATGCTCACTCACTATACTATATCTATTGAGAAGCAGCTTTGTCACTCTAGATCAGGGCTACAATACACCTGCTCCCTCTCCATTAAATGGTTAAGTACGGTTGGTCCACAGAGATAGTTAGGTACAACACCAACTGGTATGGGTGCATCCCAGGCAGAGAGCATAGGAAGTTATCAACTCAACAATTCTGGATTAAGGGGTATTTCCAAACTTTGAGAAGGCACAGTTTGGTTATAACACAAATATAACACATAATAAGTTGGCAGATCAAAGCTGAAAGACAAAATTTGGAAGTATATAATTGTTGATTTAGTGGCCTATATGATCTATTTAAAGCAAGTACCATGCTCTTAAACGAAGAAGTCAACAAAAAAAAACTTTACTCTTTTATATATTTACTTGTTTTGATGTTTTTTTGAAAACCACTTACTGGTCTTTCCAAACTATGAGAAGATCACACTGCCTAAAAGAAAATTACTATATACGGTCAATTTTAACCTGCAGTCTAACATCTGTTGTCTTAGAAAATATTTTATTCTCCTGTGAGACTGATATTCATACAATATCTGTTGAAAACCCCTTAGTCACAGCTGTTCTACCAGATCCTACCTTTTCAACTACATGGAAAAAATTTTGACTGATCCTCATGTTTTTTGGTGAGCTGAATTTGAAAATTAATTCAGCCCGTACTGAACTCGCACAGATTAATATAAACTAAAATTACTGAATATTTTTTTCCATCTCCATCAGGAGTTAAGAGAAAGCAATAAATAAAAAAAGAACTTGTAAATACGTGCAAAGACAGAGTAGTAAGGAGGACAAGGAGCAAGAGCTGCATTACTCACTCAAGGTTGTTGGACTTAACCTGACAGTTTTCTGTTACATACGTGGGAACTATCTTGTGAAAAACAGCAAAGGGACATCACTAATTTCATTAAGAAAGTTTATTTTGCATATTTTGGAGTGAAACTTGGTGATCAGGACAAGTCAGTGCCCCTGATTCATCAAGCAGAATCAGATTATCGGTCGCGCATTCGTATTCGCGATCCGGAATCGTACGCGATCGCGCTATTCAGCAACTGAAAAAGATCGCGGCCAGAGCCGCGCATATCCGGCAGCTTTACACTGGCGAGCGTGTATTAAAAGTCACTGTTCCCCTAAAAAATCATTCTTTCTAATGGCACACACATTACCCATAGCCCTAAAAAAAAACGTTTGCGCTGCGCGCGTACTTTCGCGCTTCCAGCGAGCGCGGATTTTATTGATGAATCAGGGGCAGTGACTCCACATAAAGTCTGTTTTTTTAACATAGAAGAAGTTTGACAGTGGTCCCAAGCTAAAAAAAAAGCTTATGGTCTGGAAGAAGCCTTGTAATCAATCACAGCTATGACTGCTATTTTTGTTCTTGCAACAATAAAGGCTGCAATTTAAAAAACGAAAAAGAATTGTCATACCCAAATCTCCTATCTACTAGGTGCCCTGTTCCTAATGGTCCTGGCATTCCTGTGCCATCCCCACCAAATTCCATAGAGGAAGTCTCCTGTTCAGTGCTGATACCAATTGGCCTCAACTGTTCACACAGCCTGAACTAAATGATCCAATCCGAGATTTAGACTTTTGAGGCCATTGTTGAAAATATGTTGACAAAATTAGAAGAACTGGGTTGTTCAATGAGCCTCAAGCTGCATTTCTTTCACTTTCATTTGGACTACTGCCCACAGAACTTGGGTGTGGACAGCAAAGAGCAAAGCAAGTGGTTCCATCAAGATAGCAAAGAAATGAAAAGGAGGCACCAGGGGCTGTGGGACATTGCTATGATTGCTGACTATTGCTGAGGACTACAGCAAGAAACTGTGGACAGAAAACATAAAAGAGGAGCCTAAAGTTTTGAAGGGCAGTGTTTTTTTAATACTGTTTTATTCTATTTTCCAGTTTTTACTGGTATTTCGGAAAAAAATGAATGCTGATTAAAATGTTATCAGTAATCAGAGCATTTTTTTTCTATATTTTTTCTTTGCGTTTTGTGGGAAACCCTTCCGTAATGTGAAAAAAGTGGATGTTTTTTATTTATTAAACACCCCAAAAAACATAAGGAACAGATGAAATATTAAAGACTTCCCCAGACTCAACTGCTCAATGCCTATATTGCAGGGACCTGTAATCCAATTTTTAAGGATTCTTAATAAACATAATTAGGAAGAAGCATACCTGTCTGTGGTATGAAGAGTGCACTAGGTTTTGTGATTCTTACCGTAATAAACCTCACCACTGCATTTCTGTGAGGTTAGAAACTGCTCTATGCTAAAACCCCTGAAGTTTAGGTTATGCAGATTAGGTTTAAGTCTTCCAACCTTCTGGTAATAAACTATATATGCACACAGTATGAGAGAAGTCTGTTTAAAGAAGTTTAATCTGCTTATAATTTGCCTTTTTCTACTTCCCCCAACATTTAATTCTGTTCAAAGCAAAAATGATAAAAGCTGTTGTTAAAACTAATTTTTAGGCATTGCAACCTCCAGCCAATGAAATTGCGCACAATGTTTACATTGACAACAGGCTTACTGCCTGATGATCACGTTCGAGTAGGCAGAAGTTTGGATTCAGATATCTGGAAACCAAATTTTTACCTTGGTCCAGATGAACAGACTTCAAATTGAACACATTTGAGCAATACTAGTCAGTCAGTGTCCCCCACAATATCTGTGCAGGAGCAGGTTGAGATTTATTAAGACATGTTTTGTGGACTGGGGAGAAGTGAGAGTTAGGAAAGTGTCATTTGTTAGGTAGGGACCACTTACAAGGCAAAAGCCCTCATTTCTAAAATTATTACTGCAGACAAAAAGACTGCCTGCTTCCTTATAATGACTTTGGTGGACTGTTGCTATCCTGGCACAATCACTTGAGGTCTCAAACAGAAGTGCATGTGGCAGGGTGATAACATAGGGGCAGATTTGGAGGACAGTTTATTACAAGAAGTGCTTACACAAAAACATTCATAGAAGAGTCACTAGGTATTGACTTAATAAAAGCTGCACATTAAATCTAAATTCAAGGCAATTACAAAGATGAAAAGCAGATATGGCATGGGCCTGCCTATTCCCCGGGATGTCAGGGATTAGTACTGTTTATAAATCTGTCATAGTCATTTGGTATGTGGCATCCCTTTCAAATAGGTTAACACAACTGTACATGGTACAAAACAAACATTTATGTGCATGATTTAAATCAGCGCAACAAACTGGATAAATGTGTCAGTACCCTAACAAGAGAATTTCCTGTGGTCCTGGCCATGCAGTGCAGGATATGCCTGTTAGAAAGACTTTATATCAACACATCACTATGTATTGAGAAACTTGCTGCCCATTATCTCATTAGGAGCAAATTGGTTTAAATGAACTGCAAATGGGAATAAGGCCAAGTAGAAGTTAAATATCCTTTAAAAGTCTATTTACATCAATTCTGTTTTTGACCCATGTGAAGCAGCTCTGCTTTAATCCCATTCTTTTGAAAGGCCTATAAACTTCCCACAATGAATTAAAAAATGGTTGTGCTCTCTGAGGTCCAGCAGGGATGTGGGTGGTCCTGTTGCTGTCCTCATGTACTGATCCTGCATTTGTACATAATGACATTGCAATTGTAAGTGCAGTGAAGGTAGTTTTTTTAATGCTGCAAGGAATCCAACTTTAAATACGCCTACTTCTTCTACGTCAAATCAATAAGTATGACAAATGAAATGGACAGTTACAAAACTCCCACTATTTGTGCATTGTTAAAGAACTTTGTTCACTTTAGGGGCAATACATAGTTTTTCAAGGCAAATACTGTGCCAGTGTTCTTCTTCACCTGGGAATGCCATTAGCTTTCTTTAATCACTTGAGCAAATATCATCGGACGTGTGTGGGAAGGGACTATTTCTGCCTGTTACAATAAACTGAAAAGCAAAATTCTGTTAAGAGCTAGAAGTCTTCATGAGTCAAATTTTTATTTAATTTAAACATGGACAGTCAGTGACATACAGGTACCAAATATTGCCCAGGGGCACTACATGGACTATTTATGGGAGTCTTGTGCATATCACTTGTCTTGTTTTGTATGTTGTACATCTATCTGAACATTTCTATAAAGAAATATGTATTTACTCTGGAAAATGCAATTATGTTTCTCTGTAAAGGCTGCATTTATTGTATATGCAAACATTATGAGGAGATCAATTTGCATCTAAATGGAATTCTGCTACTGACATCATTCCAAGTGTTTATTTTCTACACATAACCATTTTTTTTAAGTAATATCTTTGAAAGAACATACAGACTGCATGTTTGACTCTTCGCAATGCTGATTTGCATGATTATATTATAATCCACTGTGCAAATTGAAATATACACACAATGTAGCTTCATTTTTAAAGCATAACTCTATGTAAACTTTTTATTTTTAACTACTAAAATAAATAAATGCTTAAATTACAAAAATTCTATTACTTCCTATGTAATGTACATGTATAAGGAAAACACATCTGATACAACATTTTTCTAATCTGCACAAAACTAAAAAATGAAAAAGAGAAAAATAATGTGCATTTTATGAGTAGCAAATGGTCATATGTAATTATGAATGTGTCTTAAAATGCATGGGAGTACACTGTGTGAATGCATCCTAACTAGTAAAAGAAACAGTGGTGATCGGGGTAGGAAGAAAGTGCAGTTTGTTGCTGGGAAGAGTTTGTAGCAAACTCTAGCCATTCACCATTTGCCTTCTGAGAGAATGTTTCATCATCTTATGCCTTTCCGAACCTTTAAACGTCATCAGCAAGCTTACAATAGTCAATAAAGGGGTCTGCATTATGTTCCAGCCCCCTTACTATAAAAACTGATGTTCCCTGTGGGCATTTGTCAGTATTTTGGAGTGTGTTAGGAAGTAAGAGAGATACGGACAATGGTATACACTGCCATATTGTGCTCCAATGTTTTACAATGCTCATTGTATATGAATTGCAGTGTAGTTGGTGTCACACTTACCTCTTCCTCACTAAAGCACAGGCATCCCTCTCCTGCACATGCTTGCAGTTCTGAAGCTGGGTGTGCCTCTGTTTCCAAGCTTTATCAATTCCATCCAATCCGCTGGCCAATCAAAAGTTAGCCTGGCTCTCAGAATGCACTATATGTTGATGCATATGTTCATGCAATATGTTCAAGTCGTGTCTTCTTTGTGTCCCGATTGTGCCGAGCCGTTAGTTGTGTGAACTAGTTCCTGTACACCTGCTGTTTAATTCAGTGTTTCCCGTGTTCAGCTCCTGTGTTACCCCCTTGTGTCCAGTCTGTTGGTTCCCAGCCAACTTCCCTGTGCTGTTCCTGTGTTTCTGTCTGCCTGTGGATATCCCTGCTTCTCCTGTGCCTCCTGCTGTTTCCAGTGTCCCCAGTGTTCCCTGTGCCCGCAGTGGCCCCTGTGTCATCGCTGTCTGTCCCCTGGATCCCTGGCTATTGACCCCTGGCGTGTGACCTGACCTCTCTTGCTTGCTGCCTGTCTCGACCCCGGCTTCCCTTTACTATCCTCCTGCCTGGTGATTTGGTACCGTGCTTGCCCACCTTGGTGTGCCTAAGGACCGCAACCTGGCCCTAACCAGCAGTGCAACATCCTCACCATCAGAGGCTCTGGAGAAAACCTGGTTATGTTTTAAACTCTGTGCCTTGGCCCTTCTCAGGGCTCGCACCACCTCCATACGCCCTCTAGTGGTCCTGTCTCTCCGTGCGTTACAGTTGGCGGACAGTTCTAATATTTTGTGAGTGTGTGAGCAGCAGCTGTATTTGCTTTTTGGTAGTTATGCCCCACTTGTATTTTACCTTCTTTCTTTATCATCATCAATAATTTCACCGATGATCTCATCATGTTCAATATCATTGATTGCCTTATCATTGGCAGTATCAGTCCCCCATCATCCCAATCTCCTCAATATAATTGATGGCGCTATCGTCATCAATCTCATCACTAATTTAATCATTGATAGTATCTTTTTTATGATCTCCTCATAGTTTATATATTCATCATGTTGCCAACTGTCTGTAAATTTATGGATAGTCAAATAAAACATAGACAGGTCTGTGATGTCTTTTTTTTTAAATATATCCAATAAAAAGAAAATTCCTTACTTTCAAACAATTGCTGCATGACTGGCTAATGGGCTGCACTGATGGACCTGTATGTACCATTAGAAGAAAAGGGACATCTTTTTAGCTGTAGGTATTTTGAGTAGCATCAGCACCTTGATGTTATCAGGGTTGAATATGGGGATACAAGTGACACATTGGGGTGGTTGGGTGACAGTTTACAATATGCTTTGTACCTTTGTACATAAATGCACAAGGGTACATACAGTGCACAAAGTTGAAACTCTAACAGGTAGAGGCAGAGATGTTTTTATCATAGGTTGCAATTGGGATGCGAGAAAAATGTTAATCACGCTCACACTTTACGCACACCCACAGGTTCCCCATTTTTTCAAGGACAGGGGTGGAGTCAGCAACGTAACACTGCTTACTCCACCCCTGTCCTTGAAAAAATGGGTATCCAAAATGGATTGGCTTCTTGTTCATAAAAAATAAAAACATAGTTTAACAACCCTGCTTAAAAAGAAATTTTGTGGAACACAACTAAACAATGGGACTTTTTAGGCCAGCCTTTACCAAATTTAGCCAATTAGACAACACAATTTTAAATCACAAACCTATTTTATTAAGTATCATTAAAAGCAAACATAAAACATAAAAATAAAATCAATGAATAACATAGAACCTCCTATTGGGGTTTCCACTGATGGTACGCCCAATCTTTTCTATGCGTTTCGTGGAATAAATCTGCTTCCTTAGGACAAAAGGGGAGATCTAAAATTATAAAACATGTAATTAGTTCTTTCCAATATAGTATTTTTGTTCACAACACATTTCTAACAATACAATTTATCTTCATATATGTGTATACCTGATGTATGCGGACATGCAGACATGCAAAACCTCTTCCAATGGATAAATTGAGGATAGATGGAATAGCAGCAAAAGCTGCTTTTCAAGATGATAGCTAATTGTTGACATGGATCAAATAAAAAATTGTACATAACACATATTCACTTTTTGATTGTATTATGCTAAACTATTTCATTACTTTATCACCCGTGTGTAAAAACCCCATATATCCATATTCATTATTAATAAACTCCTTTTATTATTCAAACTTTATATTAAAACCTATTTCTCCACTAGTATTATCCCTTAAAACAAGTGTTTATTAGTACACCTGAATGTGCTCAACAATTTCTCTCAGTGAAAAAAGTGCTTTATCAGGCATTTTATTACAAATAATTAATGAATCACCCAAGGTGACACACCACCTACTAATCACTCTTTTTACTATATCTACCTCAGATATTTTCTCATATATTATCCAGAACTTTGATGTCTTTTCTTATAGGTAAGGAAGATGTTATAACCATTAGGAAGGTAATTCAAAAATATCAGACAATACACTGCTCCAAATATGAATGCACTCAGATACAACAGAGTTCTTATTAATATTCAACCTTTAAACCAAAAATGAAAAGTCAATTATATCAGAACTCCAATGTCAAATTTCCATCTTGTATGTACAATCATATATCTGTACTCACTTTTGGTGAATAACCGCTTCCTTCCATGCTAGCAGAACCACTCACCTTCCTATATTATAATGGGGATAACTCCTTTGCATGTTGCCCCAACCCTGCTTAACACAATTGATATCACTAATGGTCTCATCATCATGGCCAGTGTCAATAATTTTTATGGTTGAAATCATCAATGATTTCATTATAGTGAGCGGTATCATCCAATATGTTATCCATGATATCATCTGATATAATTAATGGTCTCATCATCATTGTTGATACCATCAATGATCTTAATATCTCAATATTGATAATCTCATTATAATTAAGGATAACCATGATGATCATAATCATCATCATCTACATCTAGGGACAGACCTTGGTTCAGCACTAAGTCTGAGGCGAAATCTGCTTGTTATAATGACAGCATTTTGATATGATGTGGGGGAGCAAAGTAAATAAGAGTACCTTGTGGTTTTGGTGCAAAGTCAGCTTTAAAGTAATATCATATTGATTCTTGATCAATTCAATATTTAAGTTAAATAGTTTAAAATGTCTTAAGATGGCCTATAGCTGCTTTAGAACTTTTAATATGAAATCTTTGATTTTTACAAATAAAAAAGTATAATATAATATATGGTACAGTATTTCCACAGCCCTATATACTTTCTAAAAACAGTATACAGCAAATGTTGCTTGTCTTTATGCTCCCTGGGTTACTCCCTTGGCCCTGATTTATTAAAGTTCTCCAAGGCTGGAGAGAATACACTTTCATTAGTGAAGCTAGGTGATCCAGCAAACCTGGGATGGATCTGATCCACGATTGAAAACATTTGCTAACAAAAAGCTAATGACTTTTAGGAAATCCATTCCAGGTTTGCTGGCTTGCCCAGCTTCACTGACGAAAGTGTATTATCTCGAGCCTTGGAGAACTTTAGTAAATCAGGGTCAATCAGCCATGTGTGTACATTTTACCGGGAGCTTTATTTTCTACAAAGCATTAAAGAATAGACAGGTAAACATGTTAAAACTAATCAGGTCCATTGGCAAAATTGTGTATGGAAAATTATTTTATTTTTTTGGAGCACTTTACCTACTAAATAGTAGCAAACATCATGTCTCGTACCAAAGTGTTTTCTTTTATCTATATGTTAGGATGCAGCATTTATTAAAAAGCAGCATGGTATCTAATTTTAACTCTAAGGCTTTAACACAAACCATGCCTCTTATTATTATGTTTTTAGCTAGGTTAGCTAAGCGGACATCTAGCCTGTGTGAGGACGTTGTTCCCAAGGAACCATCCTAATAACATTGTTTCCCAAGAAAATCTGTGCTGTTAGCAAGAGGTTAAAATTCTACCTACTGTGTAACATATTCCTAAAGGGTTGAAGATCAAAAAGAGAATAAAAGCTAAGATTGGAATAAGGAAGAGAGATAACAGTTTGAAATGTGTTAGCAGGCAAGAGGTGTTTTTAACAGAATGGAGAGTCTCCAACAGCTTTTAATTACCAGTAAGAGCTATGGCGGCAGAGTGAATTAATGCAGTGACACTTCACTTGCTAAAATGCTGTGTTGCGGGGATTTCTCAGATGTGTACAGCACTGTACTCTGCCACATTTACATTACATAATACATTTTAATTTATTTTTCAATTGCTGAATAAATGGTGGCAAGTGCATCATTTTGTAAGTGTAAAGTGCACCCATATCATTAATATTTACTTTTAGAACTTATAATGAACACCTGCATTAGCAGATTGCAATATAATTTTGAATGTATGAATAATAATTTGATTAATAAATGGTACTGTCCAGCCAGAAAATTTGTTATAGTTTTAAATAGAGCACTGAAAGGGGGATTCCTTTCCAGAAAAGGAAATGAGAGAATATCTATCTAAAATGAATATATTTCTCACCCTAGAGAGCATCCCAGGAACAATTGTCTTCATTGGAAGATCAAAACTTGATCAAACATTAAAATATCAGATTTTTATGTTAATTTGATATATTTGCATTAAATCACATCAGGGCAGTTTTACCCATCTTTTTAATGGTAAACAGTCAGCAAAGAACACACACAGAAAGGCACAAACCATGTTTGTAGCCCAATCAGGAGGTAGAGCCTTCTTAAAACTGATGTGCTGTGATAGCCTGAGATAAGGGTAATTTTTTCTCCAAAATGTAACATTACTTTAGGATAAGCCCTTAGTAAGTTAGTTGGTGATGATCAACTGCACATCAGTTGCTTTCACTTTATTTACAGAGACTGATTAGCAAACTTTGTTTTGTAGGGTTTCAACATAAAATATCTCGTTAATTAAAACATTTTGAGTTCTAAAGCTTTGAAATACAAATATCAAAGAGAACAAATTTTTGTCTATAATGAGTTTTTAAGTATAGCTAGCACAAAGTTTGAATGCCTCTTGATGTAAGGTAATACTATGAATGCATTTGCAAAAGATAGTTGTAAATATCTGAAAGGCAATTCATATACATTTAAAGGTACAATATAAAATTAAGCAACAGATTTATTATATTGTACTCTTGGGGTGGATACAGGGAATGGAATCCTATAACATCCTATTCATAGATCTTCCTCTGCCCTACCTATTATCATTGTAGCTTTCACTTTGTATTGTATGGCCTTGCCCCCTTTACTGACCTGTGCCTTGTTTTCAATATAATACAAGCCAGTCAGGAAATCTTTTTATTCCTTAAAGCATTTAGAATGCACAATGGTTCTGCTTAAAAATGCTATATGATTTTTTTAAGTCCTATTTTTATTAGACAAATATACATTTATAAAGGTAATGAACAAACAAAAAAAAACAACGGGTAAAACAAAAAAAGAACAAGAAAAAATAGATAATAACTAGAATGCAACAATACAAAATTGAAGAAAGAAAACTGTGAAACAATAAGAGAAAAATAAACATGATGAAGAATAGACTTTCAAACCACGCAAGCCAGCATTCCCAGCCAAACTCAGCTATCTGAAGATTTAAAACCTGAATGTTCGCTAATATGACACAAAAGAATTGCTAGGTACAATTCAAGAAATACATTAGAACAATGAGAATAGCGGTAATCACAGTACACGAGACCAATGTACCATAAAAACAGCCCAGGTTGACTATAGAAATAAAAAAGAAGAAAGACAGGAAAAGAAGTAGAGAGAAAGAAAAAAGGCTTTATGATTTTTTGAACTGCTCTCATCCTTTGTTATATAGCAATGCTTATGCATAATTGCTTTGAATATAGATGCCAAATTGTAGATGTCTGACATGCTCATTAAAAGCTTCTGTGCCTGAGATGCCTGCTGTCCTACAAAAACACATTTTTAACCCTGGTGAGGTTATTCAATTACAAACTGTATGAGAAATAAATACATTTAGAGTTTGTATAGGAAAACTTTATAAATGAAAAACTATCTTTAATAAAATAAACAACAAGACAGCCAAAAAGCAGCAAACATAAACAGTAACATAGAGATTACTGTCCCTTGCTGGAAAATGAATAGAAGGGAAATTAATTTAACTGCATAGGCTACTTTATAGATCTACATGTGACCTTTTTCACAATATTATCATTAATTTTATTAAACAGGATTTATAAAGCCCCCAACATATTACGCAGCACTGTTCATTAAATAGGGGTTGCAAATGACAGACAGATACAAACAGTGACACAGGAGGGGACCCTGCCCCAAAGAGCTTACAATCTAGATCTAACATCAAATTTATCATATACCCTAATAACCACCAAATAGGGGTAAAATAGACTAATAATGGTGTTATATCTGAATACTGTTACAGGAAAATTTGAAGGATCCCCTGCACAGCTAAAAACTGTGCACCCCAGCAATGTGTCTTTCTGTTCATTTAGTAGCTTGTAATATATGGAACTGCAGGGATTTCAATTATTTTAAAAACATCAACATTCATTAATTCTACATTAAAAAAAACACGTTTCAGTATTTTTACATACTATTCTCCAGTTTAGCTGCCTTCTTGAATCATGTGTAATAAAAATGCTACTTTTTGGGATTTTTTGTGCAAGTAAAACCTTTAATTTAGACATTTAAGAGACAAGAGATGGAGCAACATTAATAAGCAGTCAAAATGTGGAAGAGATCAGAGAATGAGGAAAGAGGTTTTGCAAATACATAGGTAAAACACATCCCTAACAAACCTATTTTTACTATAAGTTGTGAGTTTTTGATGAAAGTCTAATCACTTTTAAACTATTGGGTATGTCCCTTGTCTGCCATTCATCTGACTTCTCCTTGTGTCATTATTCAATGTCAGTCTATCTCTTCTGTGTGTCTGATCAATATCTAGTCAATATTATGTTAACTGATCCTACTTAGGGCATCAGCTGGAAGATAACCAATAATCCTAGACAGAAAGGCACCACTGTGCACCAGTAACAACATGCCTGGATTGCTTTTATAAAACAGGAAAGGAAGTTGTCCAATATTTGCTGGGACACATTTAACAGTTTTGCATAGAAATCTAAACCTCCTTTTGAATGGTTTGGTACTCAGCAGGGACCAAGGAATCATAGTCACAAGGCAATATACTACATTTTATATTATAATCAGCACCACTTTGCACATTCATTTCATAACTAAGCTACAAAAAGCTTGAGCTAAGACCAGACAACCAAAGCCAGAGCATCAACATTTCCTGCAAATGTAATTGCATAGATCCCACATTTTGTTCAGATGACTTATTAAGCAATGTATTAAACATGTTGATTTTTTAGTTTAAATTAATATTACACAGTATTTATATAGCGCCATCATATTACGCAGTGCTGTACAAAGTCCATAGTCATGACACTAACTGTCCCTCAAAGGTGCTCACAATCTAATTGTCCCTACCAGTCCAAGGTCAATTCTGAGGGGGGAGCCAATTAACCTAACTGCATGTTTTTGGGGATTTGGGAGGAAACCCATGCAGACACGAGGAGAACCTGCAAACTCCATGCAGATAGTGCCCTGGCCAGGATTTGAACCTGGGACATGCAAAGGCAAGAGTGCTAACCCCTAAGCCACAATAAATGGGAGAGTAAACACAGTTCTTTTCCATACAACTACATAATGCATACAAAGAATAAGGGAGAAGGGCCCTGGGTCATAAAAGCATGCATGGTATTAGTAGCAGGTGAAGGAGAAAGGAAACCTGAAAAGATTTGGCAAAAGCCCAATTGTAGTCAGAAATTGATATGCATTCAAAAAGACATTGTACAAGCAATCTCTGAAAGGTCTGTCACTAAGGTCTGTATAGAGAATCTTTCACTGAGTGGTCTATCATTCTGCAATGGAGAATCTGTTACATAGTTTTTTACTAGGTCTGTCACCAAGGGGTCTGTTATTGAGGACTGCACTTGGGGAGTCTGTCATTGATGGGTCTCTCACTGGGTCTGCACTGGGGGTCTAATATGGAGGTCTGTACTGGGGTCTGTCACTAGGAGGTCTGTAACTGACGTCAGAACTAAGAAGTCACTGAGGGGTCTATCATTCTGCAATGGAGGGTCTGTTACATAGTTCTTTACTGTGTTTGTCACCAAGGGGTCTGTTATTGAGGAATGCACTTGGGGAGTCTGTCATTGATGGGTCTATCACTGGGTCTGCACTGGGGGGTCTAATATGGAGGTCTGTACTGGGGTCTGTCAATAGGAGGTCTGTAACTGACGTCAGAACTAAGAAGTCACTGAGGGATCTAACACTGCTATAGGGGGGAGGTCTGCTATAGGGGGGAGGGTGTCTGGTAAAAAGTTCTTTACTGGAGGTTGCTAAGAGGTCTGCACTTGGATGTCTATTACAAAGAGGGTCTACACCCAAGTGTCCGTCAGAGTTCCACACTGTCACTAAGTGGTCTGTTATTGAGGATTGCACTGGGGGTTCTGTCACTGGGGAGTATATCACTGGAAGGTCTATAATGGAGGTCTGTACTAAGAAGATTGTCATGAAGGGGGTCTGTCACTAAGGTCTGCTCTTGGTGTCTGTAAGAGTTCTGCACTGAGGGGGTCTGTCACAAAGGAGTCTTTCACTGAGCTCTGCACTGGGGGTCTGTACTGGGGGTCTATTCCTAGGAGGTCCATCACTGAGGTGAACTAAGCCATCTGTCGTGAAGGAGGTCTGTCACTGAAGTCGGTCATGATAAAGGTCTGTCACAAAGGCAGTCTAATATTGAGGGCTGCACTAGGGGTCTGTCATTAAGCAGTCTTTCATTGAGGTCTATACTGGGGGTTTGTTGCTAAGAGGTCTCTTATTGAGGTCTGCACTAAGCCATCTGTCATGAAGGAGGTCTGTCAATGATGTCAGTCATGAAGGAGGTCTGTCACTAAGGCAGTCTAATATTGAGGGCTGCACTAGGGGCCTGTGATGAAGCAGTCTTTCATTGAGGTCTATACTGGGGGTTTGTTGCTAAGAGGTCTCTTACTGAGGTCTGCACTAAGCCATCTGTCATGAAGCAGGTCTGTCACCGAGGTTTGCACCTGGGTATCTGTCACTAAGGGGATCCACAATTGATGTCTGCACTGGGAGGTCTATTACAGATGCCTGTACTGGTGTCTGTCACTGAGGTACGCACTAAGAAGTCTGTCATTAAGAGGTTCTGTCACTGGGGTCTGCAGTTGAGTCTACTATGGAGGTCTGTGGCTAACAGGTCTGTCACCAAGGCTTCTACAACATACCGGGCATAGAATTAGATTCCATAAAATGTACCCCTATACACTATACACCATGCCTGATTTCTAGTGCTATTTAGTCATTCCATTATGACAATGGTTACATGGAGTCTACAGAAAATACTTTGGATGAACAAACTGAAGATGGGTATTGGTAAAAACTTCCCAATTTTTTATTTTGAAGCAAAAACTGACAATTCACTTTTAAATGCTGTAGGCTTACACTTCCCTACTTTGGGAAGAAAGCATAAAAATCTTGATACATTGTAACATTTTCAGTCACAGCCTTCCTTACAAGAATGAGGTATTTCCATATCATATACATATAGCTTACAGTGAATGTATAAATGTGAACCTTTTGTTCTGTGCTGTATTACCTTGTTTCGCTCTGTGTGATACTCTATTGCCCTCTGCTGGTCACATTTGAATTCAGTATCTGCAGTAGAAATTAATGAGAGGGAGACTGACCAATAGCAGGCGGGTATGTAAATCTTCCCGGACTGGAGGCTTGGAACACAAGCTGAGCCGCGTATGCTGTGAAATGCCGGGCGCACTTTACGGCAGTACAGACAGTGCTGGCAGCATGGTGGAGTCAGTGATATGTGCAGACACTGTCAGCAGGTCAGGTATATTGGCTGCTGTTACTTTGTATGCACTTTTAGTCTATAACTATTCTTTTTATACATGGTGCTGTGTTTAGATTGTAATGGGCTCTGTATTCTAGAATGAGGCCATAGATCAGCATAGAGATCAGTAACGTGTTCTGTGTGTAATGTCTGTGTATACAAATGGCATTTTAAAGTGATTTCTCATAAGTCAATAATTTTTATTTTCCATGGAATTACTAACTTGTTCATTTTACAGTGGCTTGCCAGTGATTTGTAGCAGCTAATAATGTTGGATGGGTCTGTAGCCGCAAAATATTGCACCAATTCTCCAGTGGCCATAGTGATCACCTGGCATCTTACAAATTGCTGATTGTTGCTGGCATTAACAAATTGACATGGTAGGGCTGCTATGAATTTACCATTCGACGTGGCACTGGGAAGTATAAAGGCTGGGACTTCATCTTTCAGATCAGTAGTCGCCAATTAGTAGTCCACAAGGAAAGTTTTGTGGTCCACAGAAAAATTTGGACATTTTTTGCCATTTTTATGTTTTATTATAAAACAAAAATATTCTTATAAATTCTTTTATTCTGAATGACAGTTTTCGTCTTTATATTGCACTAAATTCACAATCTGTACTAGAGAGGAAAACAAGGGAGGCGCAGCGTGACGTCATTGTAGCCTTAAGTTGTATGAGGCAACCATTACCGAGCCGTACGCTTCAGTATTGTTTCCACCATTACAACAGTCACCCCGCTCCGCCAATACCGATTTTTATCTGGTTGTTTTATTTGTTTATTTCTCAGATGCTCCTTTAGGTAAGTATGACCTTACATGTGTATTTTCTTTAATTGTTATATTTAATGGCATCAAATAGTTTGACTTTGATAACTATCATTTCTTGTTTGGTCTTAGATTCGAAAGAAGTAAACACATAATGAGTGAGAAAAAGCAAACAAATATTTTGCATTTCTTTAGTAATACCAAAGATAATGCAACTAATGATAATAGTAACAATAGTAATACTTCACTAAACTGTGAGCTGATCAATGAATCAGAACCTCCAACAGTCTTCCAGGCACCATTAGGAAGATCATTACTTTACAAATGTATTTATCTTTTTTTAAAAATTCATATTAATGGTCTGCGGGTTTTAAAATGATGAATTTAGTGGTCTGTAAGGTTGGCAACTGCTGTTTTTAAATATATAATTTTGCAGACACTCATACTCATCCAGTTGTTTCAGCACAAAGTCATTGGGACTGACTGACGTACAAGGTTTAGGCTGTTCACATAGCAAAGTTATTTATCACTCTGCAAGGGAATCACTTAGTGAATGTGATGAAAACTTGTGATAGAAAAACCCAATCACATGCAAGTAAGTAAAATGATTTGAATTCTGCTCACAATTAGATGTGATTGGCAATACTTCACCCTATTCAGCTCTATTGTATTTTATCCAATTCCAGCTATCATAGGGGTCAATGACCCCATCTTTGATGTCAGATTCTGCAGTTCATATAAAAAGATTAAGGCATAAGCCTGTGTCTATTGGCTTTCATAATCATGCATGATCACATTTTTTATTTATGGTACAGTTCAGTTTTGGAGCATTCATTTGTGATTTGATATTATATTTTGTGCATGACTTGCTTAGAACATTGATAGCTTGTATTGATATACCACAATGAATAAAATCCACTGGGCAGATTGTGGAAGCAGCTTGTTGAGCTCATGGCTCATTAATGTTCATATATGGAAAAATGCTGGTCATACAGATGAATTTATAACTGTTTTCAAAATGTTCAGTCTGTGTTCACTTTCAGTTGACCACAGGACAATGTACAGCAAGTATCATACCACCTGCTTTAACAGATGGTATCCAGAGATAAACTGGCAAGTTGATTTATAAATATGGCTGGTTGGATGAAGAGGATGTTAAATACATCATGTGTATTTGCCCATTTTTCTTCTCACTGTTAATCATTTTATCTTCAGGGTGAGTTCGGTTCTCCAGAGAGATGTCAAGCAGTTTGGAAAAAAGTTCCTCTTTGACCGCAAAGATGAGACCTGTTGGAACTCTGATCAGGTACAGTTATGGTGACCTTTGATCTGGCAGGCATTTTAGTATTAGAATAACCATTACAGCTTATATATATATATATATATATATATATATATATATATATATATATGGAACCTGTTAAGTTTAGGGCCTTTTTAATATTTTTTAAATATCACAGTTTTAAATATCACACATGTAACATTGTAGATAGGTGTAAAGAATCCACAACAATGATCTCTATGATCTCCCTATTTGGTCAGTTTGATATGCCAAAAAAAAAATATTGTAAACCTCATAATGCTGAAATGTGGATCGTGCTTCATAGGCTTTCTTTTTGATTTTTAAACAAGTGTAGTGCAATAGAGATTTTTTTGGGAGTTGCATTACCAACTTTCCTGCAGTGAAAGAACTCTCTGTTTTATTAGTCAGAACTTCATTGGGGAATGTAGGCTTCATGCATTGGACTGCATTTTATGAATGGGCAGACTGCCATTGCTGTGTATTTTAAGAAGAGGAATGCAAACAAGCACGTAAGTATGTTTTATTGCAGAAGGAACATCATTAGTCTTTTCTGCAATACAAATCCTGCCTGTTCAAATTTTTTAGATGTGGAACTATAGTTGCATTTTTAATGTTGCAGCTTTGGGTCTCTGATTCTGATGATTTAGACTTGAGGTCACTTACACAATACAAGAAAGTTGTCAGTCAAAGCTTTTATAATCTTACTGATTCTCTTTAAAATGGCCATTATGAAAGACATATAAATGTCATATATATGTTATATTTGTACGGCTCGCACCTTTAATACCATCTAGTTTACCTTTATTGCCTTTAAGATTTCAGCATTGTGCATGGATAGAGTAAATAAAATGCTTGAATCTTTTATCTATAATTTTGACAGAAGAAAACTAGAATTAAGAAAAAATCCTCACCTTATGAATGTGTCTTCTTGTTCCAGGGGTCATCCCAATGGATCTCACTTGAATTCCCTCAAAAAGTCAGTGTGTCTGAAATCCATATACAGTTCCAAGGTGGATTTTCCAGTAGAAACTGTATTTTAGAAGGTAGGAAATGATCTCGGACTTTGTGGGGAAATGATTAAAGTTCATGGAACCCCAGCTTATTGAGTTACATTTGCTGGGTGTGCATAAAACAGAGCATGTAACTTCAGGGATGCATTCAACCATACATAGCATGTCACATTGTGCAGGCAGTGTCACCCTAAAGATATTTATCAGCGGTGGGGATGAGGGTATTTAATCTATGTATTTAGTAGTTTGCCTAAAATTCAGCTTGAAACAGTGATAAAATATAATGTTTGTAATAATTATATTCATTTGCAGGATGCCTTAAAAATGAAGAATTGGTGACAATAACCGAATTTTATCCAGAAGACATCAATGCCCTTCAAATATCCTTTTTTTGAGCATGCCAGTTGCCAGATTTCCACAGGTATTTAGCTGAAATATGTGGTCACCATAGAGATTAAAGTAAAGTTCACTCTACCGAAAATAAGGGAACATGGCATTGCTTCTTATCTGTGCTTGCTAAGCCTTAGAATAAATAAATGATATCTAGTACCTGGTGTAGCTACCAGTATCTGGGGCACTGACATTTGTCTGAGCTATTGCAGTGCAGACAGCAGAGTATTCCTCAGGTAAGTGAGATGATGACCTAGGAGGTTTACATTTCACAGTATGGAAACACACTAGTAAAATGCTATGGAAAACAGAAAACATTTTAGTAGAATTGAGAGACATATTACTCTCTTTTTATGTGTACTTATTTTTTTTATTTTATTTTTTAGTGTAGGTGTACAGTAGTTTTATTCATTGTCATTCAGTATTATTTGCCCTAATTAGGCCATTGGAACTAGTGCTTAATTTTACCCATCTGACCTAATGTTTCTATATGCTACTACTAATTGTATGTCAGTGTGAAAAGTGCAAGGAATAATGTGGACCCTGCCCAGTTGGCTCTGTTGAACTATAGCATCCCTGTGGAGAGAACTTTTCACAATGTAAATTGTGAACCAATAAATAAGGCTAAATTGATTTCTTGGGTTTACACGGGGTACATCCATTGCTGCTAGCAATGTACATCACTAGCAACACTGGCTTATTACCAAACCTCCCAGGTTTGTTTACCATTCTTCTCCCAGCTCAGGGCTCTGACATTGCCCCCATGAAAAAGTCATAAAGTGCTATAAATATTAAAAGGTAAAATATAATAAAAAATACTTTTTCAAAAGCACTTACACCTGTCCCTATACATAAGAATATGTGTACCTGCAACATATACGTATACATTATTAAACATTGCATAAAACATGCTAGTTATTGCTTTGCAAACTGGAGTGAGGGGGGAAACTTTATTTAATTGGCCCGGTTTTGCAGGTGCACATGGGTTATAGGCATGACATTTTTCATAACATCTTACTTGACACATTCTCAACTTTATATATTACAAAAGAATGTGTTTGTGTGCACCAACAATATTTTGAGTGCATTTGTATTTAAAAGGTTTGATTAGCAGTTGCACAAATGGCATATGACCCAAAAAAACTGCAACCACTACAATTTAATTCTGAGGATTCTCTGCTTTAAAAAACATATAATGAGTTGAATGATCAGAAGTTATTTTTTAGCACTTATTATTTTTAATATATTTTTTAATATATGTTTATTACTTATATGTATGTAATAAACAGATATTCCAAAACACTTTCAATGGTATATTTACCTGAAGAAGCTTGGAAAACAGGGACTGGCTCAACGTTATCAGCATTAGTAGATAATGTTAGCTGCCTATATCTCTGTATCTGCTGATGGCATGTAGTTTTCATTAAAAAAAAGTTTCATAATGTCCTCGGTTAACATTGGGATATATGAAATTTGGAAAGAAATCAAATGCAACTCAGTCAATGAGCATGAAAAACCTTGCTTGCAGTTTGATAAAAATAAAAAAAATCACAGGGTGCTCTATTATCTGCGGACAGTCAGACAAATTTGCCATCCTTTCTGATCTGTACTGCAAGGGACACAAAGAAGACAAGCCAGCTCAGTATTCTAATAAGGATAAAAGACCCTGGTATTTGAATAAACATACCTGTACAAAACCTGTATATTATTTCTGGACCAGGGATTTAAAACCATTTTTTTTTCTATATATGAAAAAACATGGTGAACAGCCTATTTTTATTTAGTAAATTGACCCATCTGCTTCATAAGAATCAGTGCATTTATGAATTATTTTATTTTTGTATTGCTTAAAATGGGGACTAGACTAGAACTTATTTCTTATTGAGTGTTTTTTAGGGCAAAAAAATAAATTAGAAACACACACAAATACATTTGATTACAAACAATACAAGTATTATCCCTTTATTTGCCCTGCAAGTTCAGAAAGGTACTGCTAGTTATTTACTCAACCTTATTCCCAGTGACAGATTTTTTCAGTTTACTGGAAACCACATACAGACGGGTGTGCATTATTTATACATAGTTATTGGGAGTTTTTGTAGCACTTTGGTGCAGTAGACATCAGATCCAAAGTGAGTACATAACATAAACTCATAGTTAGGGTTTTCATACAATTTTAAAGTGTCCAGTCATTACTGGGTAAGTGAGGATGGGTAAGTTCTTATATATAAAACATTTGTTAACTGTTCAGTGCAAGTTATGCACAGTGTTGTAGATAAGTGAAAGTTTTGTCACTGCTTTCAAATTATGTATTTTCCCTAACTCCTGTGCTCCACAAATTTGTATTCACAGAGCACTGCGTTGAAAAGTTGCGGCTTTCTTTCCCAAGCAGCACTGATTTCTTTGGAAGGATCATAGTTTATCACCTCGATATAGTTGGCCGCAAGCCTTGAGTATGTTACTCGAACATGCATTTGAATAATAGTTCATTCCATTATTACTAAATGCTACATCACTCCTGCTTGCTTATCAACTAAAGAGGGAGTAATGAGCACAAAATTAGAAATTTTAGGAAGGTAAGCATTTGCCAAAAGGGATCACATGCCCTGCATATTGACAATTCCTTTGTTTATAGCCATTATGAAGGTATAGAAAATATATTTTATGGGTTTATTTAAAGCTACCCTGTGTGACAACAAATATAAACCTAATCATTTAAAATGCATGGAAGATTATGTGCTTCTGTCTGGTTGATTGGTAATGTTGAACTGAAGAACTATTCAGTCACTTCCTCCTATTTTATAGAGAGTCTTCTTGTTCTGTGCACATCTGTTGTATACATGTTCAAATTATTCTAAGTGTATTATGAGTCTAAAAGCAGATGCATACGAGGGGGTGCTGAGAAGTTCCTGGCTTTGCCCCCTTCCAGATGAAATAGAAAAATGAGTGTGGGGACATATGACAGCCTAATATCTTAGTATGTAACTGTGAAAATATCAGGTCTTTGTGATTCTTAAAACAGTTTTTTCTTTTAGTGAGAAGCTGTAAGCAGAGGCACAAGCAAGTTTCACGTCGTTGGAATTATGGGCTGTCATGAAGTTTTTGTTTCTCCAGGGAAAGTCACACAAAGGACATTCACACTGAGATGTCACAAACACTGGGGGAGAAGTGTCCTTCCTTTCCCTGGAGAAACAAAAACTTAATGATGGCCCATAACTACAACGACGTGAAACTTGCTTGTGCCATAACAGCTTACATACTAAGATATTAAGCTGTCATATGCCCCCACACTCATTTTCCTATTTCATCTGGAAGGGGGCAAGGCCAGAAACTTCTCAGCACCCCCCTCGTACACGTTGAACAGGTATGACATACCTTGAGTACATGCATGTAGACAAGAAATGGCTGCAGGGATGCAGATATTTAACCAAGGATAAAAAATGTGAAGTATTTAAAAATCGCCAATTGTTTATGATGCACAGTTGTCCCCAGTATCTGTCTTTAGACAGAATGTAAAAGGGTAAAGAGTAATCTCCCAAAGGGACACTGTTAACACAAAAAACTGACAAGGCTTTAAACCCATAACTATATCCAAAGCTAAAAAGGTTTTTGATATGCATACACTTTAGGGGTAATTTGTAGTGAAACTGTTATTTATGTGCAGTGCAATGCATTGCGGTGCCATTTATTTAGAATAGCATCCAAACTCTCTGTGCAGTAGATGGTGGTAGATCCACACAACAACACCCATCACACGATTTTGTCAAAAAAAAAAAAAAAAAGTCTAATGTTCTGTTGGTATACACTGACCGCTCTAAATGAATAATCTGTCCTAATGCAATGTGCAAAATCACTTTAAATCTGGTGGGACACAGCTCCTTAAAAGAAAAAAAAAACTTTTGTGGATAGGGTGGGGGGGTCACTAGAACTCCTGCCAGACTGTATTTCTATCTATGTCCTTGGTGCAGAGTTTGTAAAACCATTGTATCGGAATAGGAAGTAAGGTGAAATATTTCCATTGTAGCAAGAAAAACAGAAGTTCTACTATTTCTTAAATCTACCCAAACAAAAAGCTTTTGACTTGACTATACTTTACCATTCCTGGACCTATAACATAGCAAATCTTTACGTTTTGAGTCCAAGCCCCACTTTACAACACAAACTTGATCGGTTCAGCACAACTTCCATTTGAACTTTTCCAGACTAGGAATCTTGTTTACAAACTGTACACACACAAAATGTAAAAAAATCCAATGCTTTATTTTTCAAAACATAAAATCATTCTGTTTAAAGAGATAGAAAGTCCTTTCAATAAAGTATACATAAAAATGATGTCATCCAAAATACCTTCCTATTATGTATTTACACATTACTTTGCAGAATCATAATCTCTCGGTAGCACATTTGTCTGTTCACAGTTCTTTTGTTGTGGCATTACATATCCTATACATTTGCACTGAAGCTATGATTAGGAACTACAGGTACAAAATGTTTTGTACATAAATCATGTTAAATGCAAAACACTTTTAGCTGGAATCATTTTTTTCCTGGTGCTGTAGTAGTGAACCAACCTGAATGTTTGGTCTAATTTATAATATATCATTCAACCTCTCTCAATGAGGGCTTTTTTTTTACTATTGATCCCCATCATTATGCATGTCAAATCAGATTTTTCTCTTTCGGGTACAAGCCTTTGTTACTCAAAGAAAAGTGATATCACATATAAAATAATGTATTATTAACTTTACAACTCATTTTGTACGCATGTTTTTATGGAAGACATGTATTCTGAACTATAAATAGTTGGTAAAACCAGGTTATATATCAATGCTGAAAAAACACAGTTGTGCTTTAATTTTAAGACCCTGTTTAAACCTAGTGATAAGTATGCTCATTTATATTCATTATTCCACTTTCCAGTGTGACCAAATAGTCTGACCTTTGCTGCTGAGCACTGTTCAGGAAACCAATGCTAAATTTTTCTGTGACCGTTTATTAGTAAATGTTTGTGTGGTAGAAGAAATTTGGCTTGTTGGGTGCCTGATTACTTCTCTTATGACAAAATGTATCTCATTGTCTTGTGAGTAATTTATTGGATGTTCAGATATTGGTGAATTGTTTCAGTAGGGAAAGGATGAAATGAATACTGCTACACATACTGTAAAATGCTATGTAATAAATAAAATAAAGTGACCCTGTAAAATACCAGTCTTCCATATCTCTATCTCTGTTGCTTTTATTTGCCTAGAACGAGAATAAAGTAAAGTGCTACTCCAGGTCTCAATAATATAGCTTATTTCAAGCCCAGATGAATGCCCACGTTCATCTTACAGAGGAAGAGAACACAGGGCAACACTTTGCTGAAAGGTAAGACTGCATTAATACACACAAGAGTCAGATTGTTATACATAAACATGGTTTTGCAAAATAGTAAGTGATATACTTACTATATTATGTAAATGATGGACACTGTGCAAACTGCCTAATAAGCTAACACTTGGGATTTCAATACAAATGTGTTCCCCAATAAAACTTAAATTTTAACTTGGATACAAACTTCAGCCCTTACATGCATGTCAAACATCCCTGGTTAAGAGCTTTGATAAATCCTAGATTTGTTTCATGCATCTGACCAACATTATATGTGACTGATACATACATTTAGGTAAATAAAGCAGTTGTCATATGAGACATCAGATGAGCTAAGACAGCTTTCCTATGAAAAAATACAGAGGCTAATGTTTTCTTACAGATGATCCCTAGGGTTTAAAGGCCTCTAGATCAGGGGAACAGATGTACACATCTCATCCAAAACTCTTTAAATATGGAGTTCTAAAATGAAAGGATGACATGTTGTACAGCACGATAATGGATTTAAAGTTGCCGATCCATGCTGGAGTTACAGAAAAAGATATGCTAAGATGCCACCTAAACAGGCCCTCCATCATCATGGCCGGGCAAGGCACATTTTCAAATGACAGCGGTTAACATTCAAGTACCATTCTTGCTGCCCAATGCAAGCTATAGAATCCTTATTCGTTATACAGTGTTAAAGAGGCTGATTAGATAAGGATGCTCCTTTACCGAGTGTGCATTCTCCTGTTCAGTGCTTCAATAAAGTCTATTCTCCTACAAGAAAAATGCCAGCTTGCTTAGTATATGCTGTAGCATTTTGTCCATGACCTTTGTCAGATTTCTCAGTAGATGAAGATGAGCTCATATATCTCTCTACTTATTCCTCTGGATTGTGTGTCACGCTTGGCTCTGAAACAATTTCAGGATGTGATGTTCAATGACCTGTTGGACTAGAGAAAGATTGTAACATCATAAGGTTAGGAAACAATCTCAAGTCAATTATTTTCTCTGTTTTTCTAACTCTATGTAAGCTCCTGGGGTTATGTCTGTCTTCCTTATCTCACTAGCATTACATATAACTTCAGCACAGAAACACTGTTACACCTACCAGCACAGTCCCTTTGCTTCAGCCCAGTATCTATACACTGTAATACACATACTTGCTCAACCTGAAAGCTAAACCATACAAACTAATATGGGAACTGTTTTACCTATTTCTGTCCATTCAGTTCCTAAAGGTTAACACAGTTTTTTCTCTATTGCACTTTATTTATACAGCTAGTTAATGTCCCTCCCCTAGCCTGTGATTGGACTGTGAAGGGTAAGAAGCACACTGACCTCATCTCTCAGCAACTTGGACTCTCTGATCAGCATGTTCATTATTGGCATTCAGACACAAATAGATGTGTCCTAAAAAACGGTCTACCTTTACGGCTTAGGACAGGAGTCTGCGGTATTTTGTGTAAAATAAGGCACTGACAGCATACAGCTTTTTTTTTTTTTTTTTTTTGAACTGCAATGTTTGAAACTTGTCCTGTATTTATATATATATATATATATATATATATATATATATATATATATATATATATTATATATATATATATATATATATATATATATATATATATATATATATCTTGAAATGTTTTTAGCAAGAAATGATCCACCGTAAGGGTTGGCTAAAAACTGCATGCTTACTTTATATTAAGTGATTTTTGTACCCATGAATGCCAACAATTATGAGAACAGCTTATTATTTAATGTAAATACTCTTTGCTAAAGTTTTTAGTATTAAATATACCTTTTTTATGACCAAGTGCCACAGCAAGATCCATAGGCGTGTATCCAGAATCTGCCTCCATAGTCAAGTCTGCTCCTCTGTCTGTGGGTATAACATACATATGTTCATAAGAAGGTTTAAATGCACAATCACTCATATTCAAGAATAGTTCAGTGAGACTAGCATTATAGAAGCATTGAAGTTGTTTATTTTTAATCTCCTTCTCTGTTATCAAGATGATACATTTCAATCCCACAATGTATCATTTAATATATTCCATATGTGTCACTTTATACTTTGCTAGCATTAGGCATTACAGTGGAAAAATGTGATTTAGTGCTTTTCTCTACACTGGTGACACTGATTTCCCAGATATGAAAAAAAACTTGTAGAAAAGGATATGGTCATATATTATAGCCCATGCACCCCTTCTCTCCCCAAAATAAACAAGACCACTCTACCATCACAAACAGGGTAAACATTTTAAAGTATTACCTAACAAGACCTCCACACATTTCACATGATTCCCTCTTACGGCATACAATAAGGGCGTCCCTCCATTCTGTAAGAAAAAGTTTTTTTAATGTAAGTAACTCACAGTTTGTGCATATGTCAAAATGAAGGACTTTTTTTTTTTTAAACAAGCACATCCCACATATTCACTCACCCAGTCGTAGATGTTGATGTCTACCTCCTTGTTGAGCAGCAGTGTCACAATGTCAGAATATCCTCCAGTGCTGGCCAAGGACAAGGCACTTTCCCTTTCCTTGGCCAGAATGTGTGGGTCAGCACCCTTTAAGAAAAAAAGAAAAATCATGCTGAGTATTTTACATGCCAGATCTGATCTTACATAATAGTTTAGTATGTCCAGTCTTGAAATATACCTTAGTTAGCATGTCATACTTTATTCAATTCAAAGGTATGCTATTCTATTATGTGCTGGATCCATCAAATTAAACAAGTGTTTGTCTGATCTCTTAAAAGTGTTTTATTTAAAATGTTTAAAATAATAATAGTCAAGACATAAAAGATAAACTAAAAAATACACAAGCAAAAAAAAAAAAAACATGTGACCATATATGAAATATGTAAATATCTAAGGAACATAAGATAAAACAAGCAATTTAAAAAGGAAAAAGAAAAAAATGGGGGGTGCAGGCAATTCAAATTCTTAACAGGGTACTATTAAAGGAGTCCCTAAAAAAAAAGGTAATCCAAAGTTGCCAAACACTAATGGATCAATAATGATGGTTATAATTGTAAATGGTCATAATAATCCAGGACAATTTTGTCCCTTCTGCAATAAAGGACCTGCCTATTTGCAATCTTTAAATTTTATAGTTTATTTAGTTTTGCATTTTTTTTTTGCAGTCCTGTACACATGTAGGTTTTAACAAGTGAATGATTTTTGCTTGAAAGTGACTTTAAATAAATTTTTCTCTCAGGGAAAATGTTGCTTTCCGCCCCCCACACTCTGGCACACACAGCTAGGCAATAATTACTATGTGCGCTGCATTTCTGTTACCTACTGGACTCCACATTCATATTTAAATATCATGTATGGATGCTTCAAGATCCTCTGAAGTAAGATTCCGTCGTTTTGTTAACAGATCATAAATACTAAATTGTGGATACTAGCAAGAATATCAGGCTGCCAAATTTTCTGGTACAATAAAAGGTAATATGAAAAGAGCTACCGTATATTTTTTGTCCCCCTGTTGGGAACTTTGACAATTCATATCATCACAGTGTCTATTGTTACAGAAGGAGAAAGAATGCCTTGCTTTAATTGTTTTTACTGCTTGTTGTACCATGGAATATGCTAGCACTTTAAAAATCTGTATTAATTATAATGATACCTAAACATTTTAGTGTACATAGTTTAGGTAAAAGGTATAGGTTCATTTCATTCAGGTTGTTTAGGTCAACATTTAAAGATCCAAGCATTTGCTCCATTTGCTATAAACAAAACCTTACCAGGTCCAAGAGATAACGAACAGTCTCAATCTCTCCAAAAGCAGAAGCCCACATAAGAGGAGTAAAACCTCGCTCATCTGGTCGATTTAGTAAAGTTTCATCTAGCAAAATAAAAGATTAAAGAGATTATAGGCTTGCCTAGCCCACTGCACACACAGTTACTAATGGGGTAAAATTAAAGGTGCCTACCTTTCTGCAGATACTCCTTAAGCTGAGTCAGCTCTCCCTGGGCTGCAACCTGATGTACAGATAGGGCTGGTAAAAAGGGATGAACAAACAATCAACAGTTTAAACATTTAAGAAGATGATTTTTCTGCTAGTAAATTATTCACTCTCTAAAAAAGTATACAACGACTAGGGATTTTTAATAGGCTTGCATGCCTTTTCGCATGGGATTGAACCTGGTTCATGCAAAGTGGTGAGAATGTATCAATGCCCCTTATTTTCACCTGTCAGCACACTTCCTGTTGTATGTTGACAATGTTCACTGCAACTATAAAGGAGAAGTGTTGTCACCAAGGCTGCTTACTACTGGTTTAGAATACATAACACAGCATAGAATAATATGATTACCACCATCCTTGTTATACAGATACAAATCTACAGACTGTTTGTAATCTAAATATGGTCAAAAGTATTTTAAATAGCAATGCATTTACTGTGTGAATTCACAGCATCAGGAGAACATGCTGAGCACCATATGGGATCATTTCATTAAATGCTAACAGTATTAGGAATTAAAACAGCAATTATGAACAAACTACATAGAGTTGGTCATGCTATTCTGAAATATATATAAGAAATAAGATATAAGAAAATAGTTACATAGTAATGGAATAAACAGAGACATTGGGGTCTATTTACAAAGCAGTGAATCTTACATTCTCTGTTGAAGAATCTTCCAGGTTCATGTGATTCAATGACAGTAACTGATTCTCCACAAGTAGATATTTCAGGGAAGATTCTCTGCTTTTAAATAGAGCCCACTCATGATACGGAGTTAGAATATGCGTGCAACAAAGAAATACAAAGCATACACAGCTCGGCCTAGGATGTAGTTTCAGAGCTCTATATAAATATTTGTGCAGTGTTAGACAAAGACACACTACAACTCGCTCGTGTACTTACAGTCCAGTGTGGCTGGCAACACAGATACCATGTTTCCACGCTGCCGATTGGTTAGAGTTGTCGAGTATTTCAATGGGCCAACTGTAGAGAAGAGAGAGAATGCTGTAATGTACCTTTCATAAACATTTAAAAATCCTTAGTCTTCTAGCCCATCAATCATTGCTTGTTCATTCTGTTAGGCGTAGATCAAAAGGACTTCTAACTAAAAACATGTAAGCAAATATAGCATAACTGTACATGATGCTATCATTATATAAATATGGCATATGTTATTTCTGATGATTGATCTTCAATGAGCATGTTAGGCTGATCCTATTAGATCACATAGAGGCTTTGGGTCTGTGTCTTACCAAGTAGTAAAGACAGAATTGGGGGGATACCTTCAGAGCCCATACCTTCAAAGCTACACTCCACGTAGGTGCATACTGCAGCTCTGTAATCACTGATACATCAGTTAATGCATTTTTGAATCCAAGAAGTGCAAGTACCTAAATTTGACTTGGTATCAACTTCTTGCAGTCTAATGTGAAGTGAAATGCAAGGAGCATGCTGAAAGAAGGAGAGAACAGTGAAAGAGGTATGAGCGCATCAATGTGCTGCTTCTATTTTCATTGCCTAGTAACAGATTAGGTGTGGTGAGAAGACAGAGTGAGGAGGAGACCTGAGAATCAAAGTAAAACTGCAGCAACGAAAAGTCAGGATAATATACATTTTACAGTCCAGATTGCTTGCTCCTCCAGGATTTTCCTTATTTACTTACCCTTCCAATATGTATCGATAAAAGCAGCCAAAACATTGGTGGCACCATCTCCTCTAGGACTTGGAAGAATGTGTACCCAACTGAACTATTAGCTGGTTTCCAAATAATGTACAGAAATGGTGGCACACTATAAACCCTTTGATATGTAGGAATTTTACTGCATATTGTAAGGTGGTGAAGAAGAGGGGAGGGGGGAATGTTTTACTCTTCATTTTATACAGTATGTTGGCCTTACCTTTGCAGGGGCTGCACTTATATTCTCAGGTAGGCTGGCGGATGTTTGGAAACTTTGAAGGTGTTCCTAATCTATTATTAATACACAAGATTTATATAGCGCCAACATATTACGCATCAATGTACATTAAATAGGGGTTGCAAATGACAGAGGATACAGTGACACAGGAAGAGGAGAGGACCCGGCCCTGAAGAGCTTACAATCCAGTTAACCAAAGTAAACAGGAATTATGTTTCTTTCAAATTCATACCATTCATATGAGTCACATCTTCCTCTGTGTCTGAGCCGCTCTGACTTGCCGGGTAAAGATGTAATATGACAGTGCTGTCATCATTAAGGGGAAAGGTGGTGGCATCTGCTACAGGATCTGCCATTTCTAGGGTAAAACAGAAGGAGTTTACATTAGGTAATAACCATATGCACTTAAAACAATTATTGATTTTGTTAAGACCCAACAAAATATTTTAAATATAAAATTACTGAGATCTGGCAATACCATTATTATCAGTAAACAGGATTTATATAGTGCCAACATAATACGACTTACAAATACCTTAGACTGTGTGAACACAGTTACTTGAATCAGATGAGGTAAAGAGATGCAAAACTAGTTGCAGGCTAACATGTCTTTTTCATTGTATGTATAGCCCAAATCTTTCTTTTTTTCAAGATTAGAACATGTGTTAGGTGTTTGTTACAGCCTCTGTCCCCACTACAGAAAATAACTCTCTATTTTTCCTGGTGGCCATTGTTGCTGAGCCTGTATAGGGATTTCCTCTCACTTTTTTTAGGTCCCAGGGATAGAAATAATGGGAATTTCCCCAATGAGACATAGACAGCAAAACAAATGAAACAGGTTCCAACCCTTCCCTATTCTGTTCAAAGCTAGATACCAAGTGTAACTATCATCAGATTTTTTCCTTTGATAAATGGGTATTGCTATTTTACATGTCAGTTCAGGGAATAATGCATTTAGTCCATTATCTAATTATAAATAAACATTTAGAGCTGGTAATGTTTAGGTGACTCTCTTCACCATATATGTTTGCATTGCACTTCATTCTTCACCGAGACCGAGTTGGACAATTCAGGGAAAACAATGTCATCAGATTTTTCTGACAGCATGTTATGAGACATCTGGTAACCCTAAAAATCCCCAGAGTATGATTGGGATTTATTAGGCTTTTGTTCACATGTGTGGTGCTGTGCGATAAACTGTTTCAGTTTAAACAGTGCACAAGAACATCAGACAAATGTATGGAAAGCAATGTCTTCATTATATGCAATGCAATCATTTCAATGTAATATTGCATACCTGTGTACTGCCCCACTGGTTGTAATGGTCAAAGCAATGCAGGTGCTGCACACTGTGATGTATCAGACAGCAGAGCACATTCATATAGTGTGAATGAGGTCTTACACTTCCCCGCCTTTCTATAATATCACTTGGTCTTTGTTAATGTGCTGACACATGGATTTAGTTTGACCATACATACTGCAGTGTTACCACTTGCATGACATTTTTTCCCACCAAAGTGACCACGTTAATTCATTATAACATGGTTCTATCATTTTTTTCATTCGTAAATTTCCTAAAATGTCTAAACACCCCAACATACTGCTTTGCATGCAGTGTGTTCTCTTTAAAGTTGAATTGCAGACAGAACCCAATCATAGCTCTGTATTTGAATGTAAAAGGTTATATTTAGCAATTCTTTTAGAAAAATGTAAACCCTAACTGAGGTTTATAATGCTAAAGAAGTGTGTATTGCAAATAATTGCTATTGTTTGAATATATTATTGTTTACCCTTTTTTATCCTTTGATGCATCTGAGTGCTGTTGATTCTGTGCAGCTACTTCCTGTCTACTTGCAATCCAGCAGAAGTGCCTTTGCCCTGATTTATTAAAGAGTGGAGAAGATAAACTATTATGCAAGAACCTGGGTGATCCAGCAATCCTGGATTGAATTTCTTAAAAATCATCTGCTATTGATTCGAATTTTTTTTTCCAATCCTGGACCAGATCCATTCCAGGTTTGCTGAATCATTCAGGTTCTCCCATGATAGTCTATCTTCTCCAGTCTTGGAGAGCTGTAATAAATCAGGCTCATTGTGTGGACTATGGACTCTGATGGCAGTAACCGTGGACCTTCATAACAGTGAAATAGCCACTATTCTCCATCAGTAGACAACACAACAGCGCAACTAGGAGTGTTGTCACCCTAACCTAGGAAATGCCTGAACAAGAACCTTCCGGGTGGGATCTAAATGATTTTTCTTTATTAAAAACTGCAGATTTGAGAATCTTTAACACACTGAAGCATTTATGTGACTATAGGTATCACTAGACACAAAATGAATATTGTTGGGGTAGGAAGAAGTGAGCACCACTGATGGAAGCACTATAGGAACACCAGCCTGCCTGTAAACAATGTAAGAGTTTAGTATTGCTCCAGGGAAATATTCATCATTTTCTGGGACTACAGTAAAGTTTCATGACAGGGGTAGCCCTACAATCCCCACCCTCTCCCTCTTTTACATGTCCTTGGTAACCACACAGACATTGTGTACTCCTCACACCCCTCTCAGTAATACAGAGTCACGTGCTGTTACCCATCACTGCTGCTTCTCTACCTCTACCTCAGCACGAGCTGTACACACACCAGGCACCTCTTCACATCTGCAGGGCTGCACTTCCTGGACAATGAATGTAAGCAGCTTCCTGATTGGACGACGCATAGTCCCCTTCTGATTGGCGGATTGTATCTCTGCCAGGCGTATGATGTGACAGGTATTAGTTGGTCTGTATGTATAGCCCTGCACACTGGGACTTGTAGTTCCACCTTCTTACGGTAAATAAATAACAGCACAGCCAGGAGCCTAATACATACACACCGCGTGTATACACAACTGCAGTACTCCGCACTCTTCTACAGGCGGAACCTTCCATGCGGTGCACGCGGACAGCTGTCAGGGACGGACCCATGGTAACCCGGACGTGTAGAGGCGGTGCACTGATTAATTTCAAGCCATGGAGGAGCAGGAGATGCAAATTAAAGTGAAAAAAGGTGAGCCGGTATTCTGGTGGAAGAGGTAAAGACATGGATAAACGAGTCATAGAGAAATGTAAGTTATATAGAACTGCTGTTAGTATTGAGCTTGTATGTACAAAGAAGAGGACATCATTCCCAGAGTACATAATACAATCTGAGCATTCTCTGCTTGTCTCAATACAAACAGCTGCTAGCCTGCTGATTCCTAATGCTTGCTGGCCTCCAATAGGGACTAATTGCCATATATGTGTGTTATAAAGTATGAATAGGGTTTATATTGCTGAAACATAAATGAAAAGCTTCAAATTTAAAAAAATATTACTTAAATCACTCATTTATTACAGTTTATTCAAGTCTCAAATCCAATCCAAGTGCTGCATAGCTTACATGTGAGTGACAACTCACCATCACAGGAAGCTGCATTGGGTGAATGTCACTGGCAGGACAAACAGTTAGAATAAGAGAAACATAATTTGGTGCCACATCAGTTTTTTTTTTTAATGGGAGGCCATAGTTCTTCATTACCATCTGATTTTTTTTTATCCCTCGGAAGTAACTGTACGCTTTCATTGTTTCTTTTAGTCACAGACAAGTTTACTGAGAGCATGTATGTCCTCGCCAATGAGCCTTCAGTGGCTTTGTATCGTCTGCAGGAACATGTGCGAAGGTCATTGCCGGAGCTGGCCCAGCACAAGGTGAGATTGCTTTTCTTATATCTCTTTTGTTTGTCTAAAGGAAAGCCATGATTTAGCACAATTCAGCATTCAGTTTGATTAATTTAGCAGTATTTTAGTTCTTTTTTTTTTTCTATCCTTTGATTTTTTCCATATAAACAGTTACAAGCATAATTGATGAGAATGAGTGGTATTATAAATCAATCTAACAATAGAAAAAAATAAGCAAATGCCATACATTTTAAAGAAACCGTCATATCAATCGGTTAGCCCAACATAGAATATCTGCCATAAACCTGCAGTATTGCGTATCAAAATGCATACTTTTAGGGGCTCTATTTATAAATTATTTCCCCAGCTGAATTTTCTGAAACTCACTGATGCTGAATTCTTTGATCCTATATTTCTAATGGCCTCCTAATAAAACAATGACTCGTTCTGCCAATTGTGCAATCATGAAATGTGCACAGCTGTTACAATAGGAAATAAATAGGAAGGAAACATGTTATGAGTGAACTGAAAGGGGAATCATTTATAAACAGAGCCCTATGTGTGTTGGGACATACTACATCAACCAAAAGCTTGAAAGTGTACCTGTTGTATGAGATGCACAAACGGAAATCATCTGGTTTTGGTGCCAATCTCATAATTTTAACACCAATGAACCAGGTGGGATTGGATTTTTGTACTTACCTTCAGATTTCCGAGGACATTTTTTGTCCTTGATTGTATGTTTGCAGTGGGCAATATATTTTCTTGGGAGAGTCACATGGGTGCTACAAAGTACTGCCTTAGTTCACAAGCTCAGGTCACATGAGTAGCCAGTTTTCCCAAAGTCCAAAATAGCTCTGTAAAACTGCTGCTGACTATGGGCTGAGCATCTCGCATAATGTATAGAGTGCATACCTAATGGAGGTTAGCAAACACCTTTTTATTTTGTGTGGGTGCTCTTTAGGCTTTGGACTTCAGGCCTTTTTTCATTCTGCTTGCATAATTTACTATATGTGAGAAGTCTATATTCCTTTGGATTACCACATTTCTGATTTGATTTTACAGGCTGATATGCAGAACTGGGAAGAACAGAGCCAAGGATCTATATACACAGTGGAGTATGCATGCAGGTATGAAGATTATCACAACCAATATAATATTTTGATAAATTCAGCATGCAGAAACTGGCATATGAAGGTTTTTCTATTATGCCCTCCTTAGATGCAGTTGAACTTCATTTCTTTGCATCCCACTTCTTCACATTGTTTGGAATGTATCTACATATATTTGATTCCAAGCAATGTGTACGGGTGAAGGGAAATGCTTTTTAAGTGATATGGGACAAAAGACTTCAGTACAGGCCTTACACTTTCCTTAAGATAAAAATTAAAAGCTGCTTGGTATCTTTGACTTGGCTCTTTAAATTCATTATACAATAATACAGAAATATTTTGATCCGAGTTGAGTCCGACCTCCCCCAGTTGGGTGGTGCAGTTGGGATACAATGATCTGACCTATTAATTTACTAGAATGGGGTTTTCCACCCTTGCTGTTTGTTTCTTTCTCCCCTCACATTTTTGTGGTCTCATTTTTGTTTCATTAGAGGGATCTCTAGATCTGATTCTTTGCTTTGCTGCTAATTTTTTCCAGGTTAACAGAGGATAGTTGTCAGTTTTGTAACGGTAATTACCTCAGCACTTAGATTGTTCTATAAACTATTGTAATAAATGATTGTTTCAGTATTTCTGTTGTTACTTACTGTACTTTTTTTATTATTACAGTGCAGTAAAGAGTATGACTTTCAGCAGTGTGCACTTTAAGAGCATCGATGGTCTACTAAAGCAAGCCATCAATCTAAAGCACCAGCTGAACACAGTGCAGAGTCGCAGGTAGTACTCTGGATTCGATTTTCATTGTTCGCCATGGCATTCCTAAATATATGGAGCACAGAAAGGAGCATCAATGAGCATCAGCTTCTTAATACTGACATTCTTCTCTTGGTTTAACCTTTTGGCCTAATTAGCAGGAAATGTTTACTCTGTAATTTGCATTGCAGTGTAAAGGAGTATGATGTGAAAGAAAACATGGGAAGAAAAAGTTTTACATAAATTGATTTGTGCTATGTAACAGGTTAATATTGCTCTTGAAAGTATGAGGTTTGGAAAACATGGTCTTAACACAGTATTTACTTTTTCTTTTAAGTCCTCATTTAGTACAGTTCTAAACTTTAATTTTTATAATGCTGAATATGTAATGTGATATAATGCTATACTGTGGTAACTGTTTTTAGTTCTATATAGGCATGCATCGTCCATGTTTTAAGGACTTCTTGTTTTATGTAAAGATGCATGCAATATGCAGGTCAGGAGTTCTAACTTGACTGAATGCATACACATTCAAGGTCAGGGTCAGTTTTTTTAATAATAGAAAAGAAATAACAGCCAGGAAACTGTGACCCAAATATTGAGTTTAGGTTAACAATCTGCTAGAATTTTTGGGAGTAAAATGATAATGGAAGCCCCCTTTCACTTTCAAAAGCATTGTGTCCCAGACTGGCCTTTAAACCCCTCCAACAGTGCATGTTTGTCAGGTAACCACTCATGTACAAGTGGAGTAATTCTTTCTTGTTTCCTGTTATAATTTGAATTATTTTCGCCACCCATAAGCATAAATAATATCATACCATAGGGCGCAATGGTTTTTATTGCTTGGTGCATTAAGGCTTTTATATTTTAACTATTTCAGCAATAATTGGTCCTAAACTGAAAAATCTAAACCCAAAGTTCTGTTTTTTATTTGAATAGAGTGGAAAAGGGGTTTGCGTCTCTGTTGGGTAGATTTCCCATGTATCCCATGTATAATAGGCCTATTATATTTTGGGGACTTGATGATAGGATGATGTTGTACTTTAATAATTTATGGCCCCAATAAGTACATACAATTTAGCTTTATATGTGTTTTCAGCACTTATCCTAGCCTTCTTAGCTCTGACATGACCCCAGACAGATCTGTTTCATTTTGCACATACGTGTCACAGATTTATTCATTTCTGTGGGTATTTCTATGAGTGTGGCCAATAGCACATATGCGTAAATTGGAAAGCATTATCCTGGTGGGACAATGGTGCAGGTAAGGCCTCTGAATCAGGCTGAATGCACTTAGGGGCAGAGCATTTGTTAAAGGATAAATTCAATAAAGTTAAAGTTGTCATTTTTAAAATTCTAGTTTAATCTGCAATTTCTCTACACTTAGAAAACCTTTTCACTGGCATTAACGTGTTTACTTAACTTTTTTTTTTTAACTGTTCCTTTATTTTTGTTTTGTTTTAACTGGAGAAAATGTAAAGTAAGTAACGCTTGGGAAACATAAATGTAGACTAGTGTTTGTCTTGAGACATTTTCAAATATGAGTTATAAAATATAGTGACCTCCAATATACTGGTTTTATTGTATGTCAATTTTTTTTCTGTATATGAAATTTTATTTGTATCTCTGCCATTGAACATTTATAGCTTAACCCAGTTAACAGTTAAATACACAGATGGAGAAGCTACTTTAAAGATGCAAAGGATTGATATTACTGTCTATCAAAGCCAACGATTTCGCAGCCTTCTTTTTTTATGCTGCATATAAAGCTTATCAACACCCAAAACAAAATGAAATGCAATGCACTTTGCTAGTATTTGTGGGTGACTGCATTAATATCCTTTTTTTTCCCTTTATTTTGACCTAGTGAATATGCAAGGAACACTCTTCCTGTCCTAGGATAACGGCATTCATTTACCATGCTATAATGCGTTCCATAATATGTTGCTGTCTTGCCTATTTAATATTAGTATGCCTTACTCTTACTTATTAGTTTAACTGAGAATAATGAAAGATGTGCAGTCTATGTCAGTAATTTGCAACAAGGTCAATTTGTATGCTGCCATCATCTGTTTTTAAACCTACCTGGTTAGTATATTTTGTGTTGGCTCGCATCGTAAAGTACATTGCCTCTAATAGAACATTACTTTTTTATGTCCCATGATATTTCTGTAATCTATTACAGGAAAGCTACAAAATAATTATTAAGTTGCCATGACAAAGTTAAGCAGCACCTTTTCACTTTTTCCCAAACCTGTATGTTTTAACTTCTTGTCTTAAACTGTAAAGCATTTGAAATTTGTTATATTGTCATTCTAATAAATATACATGTGACCACCACCATGTTTTCAAAAATTAAATTTAAATTAAGAAAAAAAGTGGAAAGTGCACAAAATAATGACATTCCACTGCTATTTGCACCCAAAGTGAAAATGTGGGAGAAGATCGCACTAGCAACCCCAGGATTGTATTGTTGGGTATTTAAATTTGGGTACCACTCAACCCTTCTCTGCACTTTTTATTCATTTATTTTAAGGTTTTAACATTTTAGGATTTGTGTGAACTTTTCTAAAATTAACCTTGGAAAAGGTATCCCTGTTCAACCGAAAAAAAAAACTTAAGCCTGGTAGGAAGAAATTGAAGGTGGGTGGCAGCCCCTGTATTTTAATCAACCAAAAACCTCAAGGTGGTTACTGAAAAGTTCCAGGTGGTGCACCCAGCTAAAAGAGGCTGGGGTGAACACTGGGTATGAAGAGTCCTGAAATAAGAGTTGTCGGTGGAGGCTGTGTCACCACAGAGAATGAAAACAGGAATGGCAAATAACACTTGATGTTTGGCTAAATTTTTTCTAATATTTTTTTTTTTCATATTACATATGAATGGTAAAAATGATGACCCTGAAATTTTTAGTACCAATAAGGCTGTTTTTAAAAAAAAAAAAAAAAAAAAAAAAGCCCATACTTGTTCAAGGCAGCTCAAGACCTTTATTGTGTCTGCAAAACAAGACACAATATTTTTCATGCGTCCACAAAAGAATGTTGGTGTTATCTTCCAGGTAAGTATGCTTCTAATTTGTTGCTATATTTGTGGCTTAAATTTGGAACCACACTTCACAGATTTTACTGCATAATTTTATTCGACAAGACCCTCTGTTTTCAACCTAAATGTTCAAACGGTTTAAAAAGGTATTTGTGTGCTGAGTAGTTGGATCTGGATTTTTTGTATTATTCATTCTACAGAGCATACTAGTATTAAATGCATTCTAATGGCTACTATTTATCAGGTATGATACCAAATACAATTACGGATTCCTCAAAAGAGGCAAATAGGTAGTATACCTCCCTCCAAGTGTGCACCCCCTCTTAAGTAATGGGCTGCCAAAATGTCTGGTTCTCAGCAGCATTAAACACTGGCACTGGTGTCCGCAGAAAGAACACCAGAATGCTCAATGGTATGTGAACTGGCATCAAAAGCAGGCAGGATCATGATTAGCAATTATTTTCTTTGTTAAATGCAATATATCACCATCACAGTCTGGCTAAAATCAGTGGGCAAATGTTTTAGTTAGTATATTTTAAGGAATGGATGCTAGTGAATGTATAGTTTATGTACTTCAAAAGTAGAGCAAATGTTATTATAAGTATGCCAAGGATCAGAAATGTATCAGTTCACATTTGTGTTGGTGCTGAAATGTATTATGGAGTTCACGCTCAAACTTATTACCACCTTATACACCATGTGGTTTTACTGGAGAGCAAGGAAACAGCACATTATAAAATATATGACAGAATATTCCAACATATCTATTCTTTTTTTATTCAAAATACTAAATCACATGCTTTTCAAATTATTTTCATACTTGACCATTTCAAGTCCTTTCAAATACTTTTCATTGGCTTCTGAATACTTTTGCCTTAAATCGTCTTTCAGTAGTTATTTGAACTTTTATCATTTTCGGTTTACTAGGTAAGCTTTAAAATATAAAGAAATGTAAAAATGGACACATTAGCACAACAGGAGTGCCTCTGTATTTTGCAGTATTTTCCTGTGTAATCCATTGGTCTTGTCTGTTGCATCTTTCATTAAATTCAGATGAATGTTATTTGCAATTCCAATAAAAGCTGTCCGAATAACCAAAATGCATGAACATAACCTGAGAAAATCTTTATAGGTCTCATGCATAGATCTGTAATAATAGCAGAGTGAAAATGAAAATATATCATATTATGGCCTCAAAGTAGAACTGAACTGATCTTAGGAGGGGCTTTTTTTTTTTTTTTTTTTTTTACAACCTTTACTCTGCTGGGAAACCATCTAAAAGCTTAAGAAGTGTGTCTGGGAATTTGTGGCTATTCAATTGAAAAAATAATTTTTGAGGCTATGTGAGTGCTGATGTAGGACAAGAGACCTAGCTCCTGGTTAGAGTTTCAATCCATCCCAGAGGTAGTAATAAAGACTGTTTTGGACCTGCCTCTAGGTCATGCTACTCTGTGTGGATCCCACTGCTGGCACCTCGCAAGCTGCTCAAACAGTCACACAGTTAGAACCTGTATCTGCACAGTTGACGGCATTGAGCGGTACTAGTACTGCTCACTGCTGCTCCTAATCATTCTTGTGAAGCTGCTACTTGGAGACACTACCATGTATCATCTCCCAAGAAGCAGTAATTCGTGGCGTGAGGAAACTGTAAATGCACTGCAACCCCAGCACAAGAGTTGAGGTCAGAAGTGGGTGTAGGTCACTCCAGATCCTTTAACACCAACATGTCCATGATTTTAAGGAATTGGCTTGGTGCACTTGGTACAATAACCTAAGGGAAGTGTGTATATTTTGGCCATATAATGTGGTTTTAGTAGTGGGACAATAGTCTTCAAAAACATCAATATTTACAGATATAACCAGTTTTCTGACTTCTAAGAGATCCATGAATATGATTTTATGTGTTTCACATAGATTTGTATTTAATACCAGTATCAAAATGCCTTTTCAGGTGTAATTTTTTTGGAAAAATGCAATTCTTTTTCCATTTGGTAGTTGAGTGACTTATTTACACTAATGTTGAGTCTTTTCCCACTACTCCTGGTTTTCTTAATACCATAGTTCTCATTTCTTGAGTTCCCCCGTTCCAGAGCTTGGTGTTTGGCTGCATAAGGCCAGATTCAACAGAAAGCGTCCGCTGCATTCTAGGAATATTGTACCGCTCATCTCGGGTGCTGTTGCACATATTTTCACATTGTTTCATCATGTTGGGCATATTGTTGAATGGTGGTGAAATTGGATGCATTTTCTGCTGTTGTTGCTGCTGCTGCAGAAATTGAGGGTAGGAAAACTCTCTGTGGATCTCTTGACGCGGGCGAATTGGTGACATCTCTTTATCGTTGTTCATGTCCGATGATGGGGTGGAGTCATTAAGGTCTGCCTCATGTGCAGAGTCATTTTCATAGAGGGTACTGGGGACGTGTTCATTGTTATTACAGGAAGCTTGTGTGGCTTTGTTGAACATGTGTGCCACTGTGACAACCATGAAAATGGAGCCCATACAGAGGATGCAGGAGCTGGCTATCCCCGTTTCAATTTCAAACAAGATTAGCATGTAAAGTGAGAGAGCTGAAAACAGAGCAAATGTGGAAATTAGTAAATCGAGAACACAGCAGATTAATGCTGAATACATAATGTGTGTCTACCAGATTACATACACCCTCTCATTTAGGTCATAAATTAGAAAGTCTACAATGGAATTACATGTTGGCTATAGCTGGGTTAGGACCTTTGTCAGATTGCTACTGATACCTTTGTGATCTTTCTAGATAATATTGTGACCATGTAACAGAATGTAAGGGGAAATTCAAAGCGGTCTCAAAAGTATCACTTGTTACGTCACCTGGACAGAGATATCAAATGCAGTTTGAATTTTACATTAGTTTGAGATACATCATGCATAATTTAGAATTCATTTTCAGGTGCATTTAATCTCTTTATGACCTGCATTTACATTTCAAGCTGCTTTTGCATTGCTATAGACCTGTGTGGAGAGAGGAGCTCTTTTGACACAAACGTTCAAAAGCAATTTATGCCGCATTGATGCAATATTTTTCAATAGGCCAAAATTCCTGTATTAAAAAATCTTCTGTAATATTCTAATTTTCTGAAATACTGAATTTTGGGGTTTCCTTACCTGTCGGCCAAAATCAGCTAACTAAAAAGAAACAACTGCTTGAAATATATCACTCTGTGTGTAATTAATCTATATAATATATAGATATATTTTTTATTGAATTACTGAAATAAATGAACTTTTTGATGATATTCTATATACTCTATTTATTGAGATTCATCTCTATATATACACACATACAATTGTAGTTCTGTATTCATTAATACAGCTTTAAATGTGTTTCAATTCGCTTAGTTATAAGCAGTAAAAGCAGCTGATCATTTAGTGCTTACAAGAAACATGCTGATAAGAAAAGAAAGCAGAGCAACAAATATCACTATTTTTTTATAGTCCTTCTCTAATTCCTAAAATTATTTCCCAGTTTGTCAACATATATGTGTAAGAAGAATATGTATCTTGTAAGGTTGCTTTATTACCTGTTAAATATAAGGAGATTCCAAGGCAAAAAAGGCAGACAGCAGACTGGCGAATACTACGGTTATCCAGCAGGAACCATTCACACCTACATAGACAGGAGATAACATTTTCAGTAGTCGGAACAGTCTGATTTACAGCTTTCTTCATAAAACATGGAGATGCTTTATTGCCTCTTTAGTCCTCCTAAAACCCAGTATTTCTGGGCCTGGGTTAAAAAAATGATTGGCATCTGGAACGCAGATTCTAGAGCTCTCAAGTTAGGGGTGTCACTTTACAGCAAGGGGTAGTTATGCTTTACCAAATGCTAGAAAATATTCAGAAACCAGTATTTGTGTGGTTTGGACTGAACTGAAATTACTCTATATTCAAAAAGTAAAGATTTGCCAACATTCCAGCAGTGACATAGGAAAATGCATTGCAGAAGTCTGAATTGTAACAGAGGCCCTCATTACTGATGACTTGTATTCTTCTCCACATGACCACTGTGTGGCCGCTCACTGTTGTCCACAGAGCTGGCATAGGAGAAGTTCTACTTCTCGCCTCTTCTCCTTGGATAGGTTTTAAATTATGTTTTCTGTCAAGACTCAGCAGAAGAAGACAGTAGTAGAAGATCTCCAATGCAAACTCCATGTCCCACAATGAACCACTAGCAAAGTGAAAGTAGGTGAGCTCGGGTAGGGGCCCGTACTGGAAGAGGTCTTGGGAATGCCTGATATTAACATGGGATTCTGGTATATTGGAGAAACTGATGTAAAAGAGGATTTGGGGGAGTCTAATGTCAAAAGGTCTGACGTGAAGGGGAAGCACTGGTATAAAGGATGATCCATATTTTAAAGGGTTGTTCTAATGTGAAGAAGGGACAGTAAAATCGATAATTGTGAGGGTCCTGTCAAAAATTAGCATTGTTAGGCCTATATAACTAAAAAAAAACAATTAGCAGCAGACATTGGTCCGGGCCCAGTTCCGCATTGGGCAGCATAGGTCTATAGCTAAGCCACTGCTATTAGGGGATATACAGAAAAGTATATTTTTGACAGTATTTCTAAAAAAAAAAATACCCCTTATTTTTAATTGCTTCTGGAAAATGGCAGTGCATTTCCTAGTATATTAGTTGTATATCTGCAGTGTGAGATTAGCTAAGGCACTGCTGTCTCTGAGTTCTAGTTTAACTAGATTGGATTTTTTTTTTGCACTGGTCTTAATTGGTCGGTGTAGGTTACTACACCTCTACAAGACATCAATATGCTTTAAAATGGAAAGATTTCTGAAATATCCCAAAACTGATTATCTCTAATAATCAACATTTCTGTTATTAGCAAGTTTACCTATATCCACATTTTAAATTATTGATAATACACTTCTTAATCCTAAATGCACAAAATAGTATGCAATTAGGGACCTGTAAACAACTAGTATAATGCATAGAATGTAATTAATAACTATTTACCAACCAGGTAATCAACCAACCAATTAGCCAGTATTTTTTTGTGAGCTAGGACACTTACTGATTGCATTCCTTTATTTCTCCCTAGAATTTGCTACTCAGGTTGGGACAATACCCTGCTATTGACCGTTAGGAGTTAATAGTCACATGGTCCCCAGCAAGCTGGATAAAGTTCCATGCTGGGTCATTGTTTTCAGGAGCTGGTTAGAACAAAGGGTGGCATCTGAAATCTGGGGCAGAGACTGAGGAAGGCAAAGATCAGGCTCTTTAAATGTAAGGTTGGAACGTGAGCTCCATCTAATGAGAAGGTTGGTTGTGATTCCTGTGCACTGTGCTGGGAAATCATGCGTTTCTGAACAAGTGGATTTTAAGGACTTATTAGAATGAACCCTGTGTTATAACAGTAAATCAGCACTGCTCGGCTATATTCAAGAGATGAATTATTAGTCATAAAGCAATTGAAGCTTTTCCTGGATTATTGGCTCTATTCTTTGATAAAGAATAACTGCTGAATCATACAGCATGTGTCCATAGAAAGTTACAAGGCATTGTTTTCATAGATTTGGCCGATACAGGGGCATCAGTTTTTTAAAAAGCCATTATTATTACACATAGTTAGGACTTAGTGAAATCAATGCATGTAAATTAAGTTACTATAAAAACATTGATCACTAATCCTGCAATCCTAACTTTCTGAACTATCTGCCATGCTTGTTTAGAAAGGACACTTAATAAAGGGGATTTGCTTTTTTTATTATAACAGCTTCAACAATAACAAAATCAAAGTGCCAATTGAGGATGTTCTTGAAAAGCAAATATTAAATTTGTACCTCTGTTACTGCTTAACATCACTGTGATAACATGAATTTGCTAAATGACTGAAACCCTTTTAGGAATGAACAGTTCAGAGGCTGTTAGTTTCCTAGTCCCCTGTTGTGCACAGTCATAAATGTGGCTGGGGGTAAGATCCCCCCCCCCCCCCACCCTGGCTGAAGTACTATTATTATGTACTTTGTATTCACACTTCAGAGTCTGGACATTCCTCCTGGCTTAAAGAAGTTTCTCATCTTGTAAGGAAATTAATTGTGAAAGTTGAAAGCTATAATATATTTTATTTCTGATACTTACCAACCTGATGTGATCTAATAAGTATCCAATGGTCTTTGTTGACAGTATGATATTGGAGTGACCTTTTAAATTCATTGCTACTACATAGGTAGAAATCGACCCACACCCTACTCTCATAGGAGCATTAACCATATACAGTATATTTATAAAGACTTGGACACCATTATCACAGAGTCCATGTTCTCCTAATAGATTATTCATAGGACTGTATGGAAAGAGTGAGGAATCAGAAAGTTCAGCTCCCAGCACAGAATTGCTGCCATAGCCATGGAAGAAGAACTTCCCTGTCTTGTATTGAATTCATGAGGTTGGTTTCAAATTTTCTTCATTGGTAAAATACTTTCAAGTGAAGTTAAATTTGATTATGGCTGCTATTATTAAATACCAATGCTTACTCTAATTGTACTAAGAGAAAAAGAAAGTTCAGTTACAAATCACACTTCCATTTGAAGCAGAAAGCAAACATTGTATAGAAATGTTATTCATACAGTTTTCATTTTCCAAAAAAAATAAAATAAAATGCATTAAATGTTAGTTTGCCTATTTTCTTTAAAGTGAACCTGTGCCCAAACTATGAACAAACTAATCAATTATTCCTTAAAACAAGCTCACAAATTACCTCTGTAACTGCAGTCATTGTGGAGCAAATAATCCTCATAAAGATTATAGCAAAACAAAGTATAGCAAAGTTTACATCTACGGTGATCTTAGTCATCCAAGCCATAGTGTCCAGAGCTCAGCTCATCTTATTCCCCCTCCAGAGCACATGATCTGTGTTTAATTTTAGAGATGAGGAGTAGTGATGAGGCTTGAATTTAATGTGATGGTGGGATTGATGCAAACCTCCACTGTTCAGATATTAACATGAATTTTCCTCAATTTTACTTATCAATCAAAGAGATGACTTTCAATGTTGTTGGCAAGGTAAACGTTGTCTAGAAACTGGATGTGTACCTTAACAACTACCTCCCAATTGAGTGGTTGGCAAGGTAAACATCAGTCAGTGTTTGACTTGAATCTGTTTAGGGACTTTACAAATTATAGGAACTTGGAACAAATTAAACTTGGACAGTCTCATCTATCATTTATTAGAAGGCTTGAGGTCTGCTAACTCAATGCTGGGAATGGGATGAGGGTAAGCTGGGTTGGTTTACACAGCAATTTCTGTTCTTTTGCTGTGAGTTTTAGGAAGGAATTGTGCCACATTTTCTGCAGCTACAGAGGTCATTGAAGTCTTTAAAACTCCTTTACTATTTGCTAACAATATACTATTACTGAAATGCCCATAGTTTGCTCACAATTCCTTAATACTGTACTGTATGCTGTTTTAATATAATAGAAGTTTACATGTACTTGGCATTTTAGAATATATTGTTAGGCACTCAGCAGCTTACACTTACCTCCTGGAATCTGGTTCCTCACGGCACACCTCGGCAGTGAAGTAGGAGTGAAGAAGACACAGTAGAAGACAGCTGGCATTGAGGGCAAGACACAGAGCAGCCAGTACCGCTGATGATGGTAATAAGATGCGGGCAGCCATTGGGCCTAGCCCAGCATTGAGCTCTCCCTGTTTTGTTGCAGATTGAACCTGGAATATTAACATGACTGACAACGAAGCCATGATGGCAGCCAGAATGCCAAAGAGAGCCAGGGCCACTATAGAATGGTGACTGTAGTGGGAAGACATAATTGCTTTGTGTGTATTTATGTTGTCTCTCTCTTACTCTTCAGTGGGGTAGTAGATAAAATCTTACTATTTATTCAAATCACTGATTTTGTAACTATCTATTACCTATTCTTTAATTATCTCCAATATTTCCATTCCCCTGATACCTTTACGAATACAATCACTCCTAAGTTATTGAATTCTGCTTGCTGCCTGTACCAAAACACAATATAACAAAATCAATGGTACACTAAGATACCCTAAACATCTAACTCCAGGAACATATTCTAACATATGCTACATCTTTTACTTTGCACACAAAACAGCTTTTTCAACATCTTAGCTATGAATCATCAGTGCCAAATGAAATGATACAACTAACTGAATAATAAAATATTACTAAAAAAAAGCTGCAAAACATAAATGTTGCACATCAACTGCAAACCATTATTTCAAATTCTACAAGCAAAACACACACAGTTTGTAAAGTATCATCACAACAATCATTTGGAACTCCCAAACAAAGAACCTATCGAGTTTCTCTATCACAGAAGGTTCATCCACTCCGCCACCTCCTATAACATCAATATCACAGACCACTTACTATCCTTATAATCTATTTTTTGTCTTACCCCTGAAAGCTGTCTGTTTACCTCTTCATAGGCTCCCAAAATGTTGTGATAATTTTTTGAGCTATGGGAAAAACACACACATATATAAATAAGTGGTGGAGTAAGAGAGAGACTGGAAAAGATTGTCTCGTTCCCCTGACTCTTAGAAACTGAGGGGTTTCCAAGAGGATAAAAGAAGGAATCTTTGAACTGTTTGGTACAGGACAAGGGAGGAGGGGTGTGGGCGGGAATTTCAACCGTCTTTTTAACCTCTCTCCCTGGCAATAGTCAATGTGGCCAGTTTGGAGTTAAAGATAATTATCAATGTAGCATTAGGAATTAAATGTAATTTAGGTAAATTGGAAATATGAGTAAATGTCCACTAAACATTTGCATTTAATTAGAATTTGAATCTGTCCTTTCATTTTTTTTATGGAATTATATTAAAGATATATAAATTTTAATTCCAAGCGTCACATTTATTACAGTGATTGAATATTTCTTGAAATTTTCTACTCATTTGGAAACTTGACTGACTCACCACTGAGAGTTTTCATTCCATGTACTGGCCCCTTACACACTTGTCACACTCTGTTATGAGCAGATGTTCATCCTAACAAAGGGAGCTTAATTACAAAACAAAAAAAGTGAGAGCCATTATTGTGAAGAATGTGCAAGCAGATTGGGAGCAACATCTCAGTTCAGCCATATGTGGTGCCTCCACTGCCTTTGTAATTTGAATCTTTCTTCACATAAAAGCCTGAAATTCAGAAAATGGTGTAAAAGTAAAATGCATTAATCAATAAGGAATGAAGGGGCAGTATGTCTTTAACAGGTGGTCACCCATACTATGGCTTTTCTTGTTACTGCACAATCTGTAATTCACGGCTTTAGGTTAGTATCTCTAATATGTTCAGGTGCAGTAATAAAACAAGTCTTCTAGCTAAGGATCCACTGGATTCTTATCAGAAAGCTCAGTTACAGGAATAAAACATTTAAGCAATTTAGAGATCTCAGTCATTTTTAGTCCTGCACGGTGGTATTTCATTTTATAAATCTTTAATGTTGTTAAATGACTTCTGTTACATTTCATGATATATTACAGCTCCCAATACACTTCTGGACTACCCCTCCAAACATGAGTGGGTCTCATAGGTGACAGTGTTTCTATCAAGTTTCCACCCCACTTGTTGACTTACAAAATTCATGACCATAAGCTGGGGAAAGTTGTTCAGTCAGCTGCTTTACAAGTTAAAGAGACTCTGTCACCAATTGCAGGTACAATCACACACACATCAGGTATTTTAAATGCTTCTCCTTCCATAACTTACAATTTATTCACCTGCAAAATGCCTTTGGACAGGTCAGTTCTCTAGTACAGCCCTCCCTGTCACCGCATGTCATAGCCTTCGTCTACTCTGATTTGTCTAATTACTCTCCTTCAGTTAAGTCTGCTGGGGTTGCTAACTTCACATCCAATGGTGGTACTCTTCAGCAGTCCCGGGCCTTTTGAATGTTGACACAAAGAAGGCTTTTACACATAAATAACCAGCATTACATATGCTAATTGCACATATAAATAGCAATCAGCTGGGAAATGAGCCTGTGTTTTTAGAGTTTATTACAGAAATAGAAACCAAATATTCTTGTTAAAAACTTTTTTGTGCCCCTGTAAGAGAATCATATTCTATTTTGTAAATATTTCTTCTCCCTCTCATTTAATGTTTGTAGAACAGGGGGTAACGTGTAATCTCCCCAAACGGGCACTAAACATTTTTTTTTTAAATATTAAAATAAAAAAATTTTGGACTATAGAACTGGTTTAGAAATCCATCAAAGGGATCAGTTTATAAAACAGGGGATCTGACATTTCCTCAAACATTCTCTGGTAGGAAACAACTTCCATTGAAACACATGAACCTGGAGCATTCCCAGGATTGAATGTTTAAAGAAATGTCAGATCCCCTATTCCCTATCTTATAATAATAAAATATATGTTTACTTGTTACATAGTAAGTCAGGTTGAGAAAAGTCCATCAAGTTCAACCCCTTAGGGAAATAAACATATCCCAGATATAAAAGCCTATTGTCATAGTTGATTCAGGGATAGCAAAAAAAAAAACCCTGGTACAATTTGCTCCAACAGGGGAAACAATTCCTTCCTGATTCCATGAGGCAATCTGATGTTCCCTGGATCAACAGTCTCTGTAATCTTTACTTTAAATCATTAATACCCAGTTATATTCTGTACTTCTAGAAAAACATCCAGCTTTCTCTTAAAGCACTCTATAGTAGTTTCTGAAAATACTTCCTCAGGGAGCCGATTCCACATTTTCACAGACCTTACAGTGAAGAATCCCTTCCTTATCCGGAGCTTAAACTTCTTTTCCTCCAGATGCAAAGAGTGCCCTCTTGTTCTTTGTAATGATCTCAAAGTGAATAGTTGGGAAGAGAGTTGTTGTCTTCACCATATCCAAAAAGATTTTTTTCTCTTACAAATCATAGGCTTTGAAATGGTTTAGGTTTAAATACATTAGGAGGGGTTACATTTACTTGTGTATCTGCATTGCATGAATTTTTGATGTGCTTTGTATGCCTTTATTGCAGTTTCTGAGAAAACTGCACAATCTGAAGTTTGTTGATTTCTTTTACAAGGGTAGGTTGCTTAATAGTGATGATAAATATTTCAGAAGATGAGTCACCTGAATCAACATTATATGGTTTAATAAATAATTCAATATGACAAAAAGTTCTGTAACAAATTGTTTTATCAGTAACAAGTGATACATAACCCCAACCCTATAAGTTGCAGTTATCTCTAGCTTCATGCAATATTCTATTGTACTTCATTTGGTTGCAATCTAGGGGGTCATGCTTGCTGCATTCAAATCTAAAGCACCTGCAGGCATCAAAATGTATGTAAACCCTAACAAATAACGTTTTTTGTTTGGTCTCTTGAATATACACAAATAAGCATCTTGTTGTCTTGCATCATTTTCACACTTCTTTTGTTTAATTATACTCTTTAATTAAGGCAAGAAAAGGACATGACATAGACCAGTACATGATACAATATCTTAATCAAGAAAGAAGGATTTGAGAATGCAAATTATTAGACATCACAAAATCAGGTATAGTAAAAGGAACATGTCAATCATTTTTAAGCGGTAACCTGCAAAGTGCATTGTCTGTATTGACTAAAGTCTCCAGAACCCCATACCACTAAAGAGAAAAAATAAGCCTCACCATCTTCCAGAGCCAATAAGAAGCCATAAATATAAAAAAAAAGAAAGCAAGGTTTAGGACTATGTAGGAGGCAACTAAGGCAAAGGCCAGTCTTAGTAGAAAATTGAAGTGTCTGTGTACCTAGGGGCATACTACTCAACTTGCTACCTGGGCCTGGAAGAGACAGCAGAACCCCAGGTAAAAGGGTAGGAGACTTTGGTCTGGTTTAACCTGACCTTTTAAATATTCTTAGCATTATTACAATAATCAATATCAGGGTGTTTTGTTATGTGCCATCCAGCTCCATATAGGAGATCGAGGGGGCACAGAGCATCCGTGTCAATGTGTGTAAATCAGCCATAAGTCCCTTTTTTCCCTGTTTTTTAAGGTTAGTGGTTACTTTAAGCTCCTTACTTTTAAGGAGGTAAAAAAAAGCATTGGGCACCCGTTACATTTCAATCCTGAAGACATACCTCTTAGGAAATGTGGATGTGGAAAACTACCAGCAGATGTTGAGGGAAGGCATGGAGCCTGTTTGGGCAGTAAGTAGGGGCAGGGAGTACGGGTTTCCATGCTTTTCCTCAACATTTGGTATTTCTAATGTTGAATGTACAGGGTATACTTCCAAAACCCTGTCTCCAAAAATGTAGGGGGTGTTGTATAGCAACATGAGTTTTTTGGCACAGGGTTATCAGCCTTGCTAAGTATGCTACAAGCACTTTGGGACTATTCAAGTAGTCAGTAGGGTGGATGTTTGACATTGGAGACTTTTTCCATATGATATCTTCCTGTGGGATGCCAATGATATTTCGGAACCAATACAATTACACTGGAGAACACATTTTTGTACAGTTAGATCTTATACTTGTTTTTTACTAATTTTTGGGTGGTGAATCCAGAAATGACCCCAGTTTTTGCTACCACATCCAGTTTTTAAGATACCCTCCAGGGTATTCTCCATTTTTGTCAAAAAACATACAAATTTTACATACAATGAAAAAATAATGAAATAATAACTAAAATATACTGTTTATTTACATTTATTTTGTTTATAAAAAGGGTTTATTGTTACTATATTACATGTTTTTTACAGTAAAACATTTGAAAATTATTTGGGTAAGTGGTTAAGGTAAAAATGTATGCTTATAGCTTTTCCTGAGTGTTCAGTGTTAGGACAATCCCGCCGGATAGTCCAACAATAGTCAGCCATCATAAGTACATCCCATCTACCCTGATACCGTCCTTCCATGAGCTGCAAATCTTGGTGGAATCTTTCACCTTGCTCATCACTGACTGCACCAAGGTTTTCTGGGAAGTTAAAAAGATGGCTATACAGAAAATGCACCTTGATGCTCATATTGCAACATATTGCAACCAAGAATTTTGTAGCTCTCCATAAGTTTTTGGGCAATTTCTGTGTAATTATTTGCTCGTGTGTTTCCAAGAAAGTCCTTGACAATGGCTTTAAATAATAACCAAGCATTCTTTTCGACTTCTGACATGGTCCTGATGAAATGTTCATCTTTGATGAGCTTCCAAATCTGTGGACCATCAAACACACTGGCCTTTATTTTTTCAAATGACAGGCTAGGAAATGCCAAAATTAAGTACTTGGAACAGTCTCCTTCAGTTGACAAAGCTTTAACGTACTACTTTATTAGACCCAGTTTCATGTGCAGAGGCGAGAATATAATTTTCTTTCTATCAACAATTGGCTCATGTAGAACGTTTGGATCACCTGATTTTAGGGTAGATCTTGTAGGCCAATTCCTTTCCACCCAATGCCTCTCATGAGCTCTGCTGTCCCACATATAGATAACAGGGATAACAGATAACAGTGTTACTTGGTGTATCCGCGTTGCTGACCAAGAAGGAAGCATACATCTTTAAGGTCAACACAGATGACCCAACTGTGTTGGAGATATTGCAACAACTCAATGACCCTCTTATGTCTGTATATTCTTCACAAAGAGAAACTGAATGGCCAATTGGGACTGACCCAAATATATTGCCATTGTGAAGGAGGACACACTTTAAGCTTTGCTTTGAGCTATCGATGAATAGTCTCCATTCAGTTGAGTTATAGATTGGAATTCCCAATTCCTCCATTAAACTAGGTATGTTATGGCAATTCACAAAGCCACTGTCAGTTCTAAAGTGCTACAGAAATGCAATTTCTCTGGTTCGAAAGTACGATACCTTCATTCATTTTTCAAGTAAATTCTTCTCACGCAGTCTTGATGCTAGGTGTTCTGAAGCCTTCTTTGATAGTCCCAAATCATGTGCCAAATCACTCAACTCATGCTGATCAAATCCTTTACGAACAGAGTCCTCTTCAATTTCAAACTCTTCATCATTGTTGTCACCTAGTTCATCACCATAATCATGTTCTTCAAGAGAAGGTAGTGTAACCAAAACTGGCACTGGGATTTCATCTGAATGAGCCACTGGGTGTATTGCCGATAGTAGACTAAGATACTCTATGTTACATTTATTTTTCTTGTTATATCCTGAAGTTTTCACTATACAAAAGTAAGTCACTGAAATGATCTCCTGGCTCTCGCCAAACCATAGGTATACCAAATGGCATCTTCTCACGTGTTCCCTTTGTCCACATCCATAAACCCTTGACACACTGTTTGCACACCTTATGAGGGGCCCAAGACCTATCTTGATCACCAAGTTTAACTTTGAAATATGCCAAATAGGCTTGCTCTACAACCCTGTGGGTAGAGAGGTGCATGGAGCGCAGGGACTAATCAGTAGCTTGGTCTTCTCCAGAGCTTCTCCAGAGGCGAGGTTGTTATGCGGCAAGCTACTGCCAGGTTGTGGTCCCTGTGCCCACCAAGGTGGGTGACTGTTAACAAGCAGGAACCAAAACGTAGTGCCATAGGGAAATCCAAAACAGTAGTCAAATGAGCCAAAAGGTCAGGGCAGGCAGCGATTAGGAGTAGTCAAAGGTCAAGCCGAGGTTGGTACACAAGGAATCAGAAGCAAGAGAAATCAACAAACAGGAACCTGGAAGCAGAGCCAAAGGAAATCCTTGTTCAGGCAACTTCCTGTAGCCAGGTCACTTCCTTGAGAAAGGGAATGTCAGGTTTGCCAGCAGAGGGAGTCCGTCTGCAGAATATTCTGGTTCTCTGAGGCAAGGGAGCAGCTGACAGAGAGTCACCTGACCTGGATCAGGAAGTATGCATAGTGTTGGACACAGAAGCAGAGATGGTGCTGGTAGCAGGAGACTGCACAGAGGGTGAGCAGGAAGGAGGCACGGAATACCTGGAACTGCGGGGATCTGTGACAATTAGATGTTGTTAATTGTGGTACCTTTAAACTCCCATAAAGTACCTTTCTATTTTGGAACAAGGAATTGTATAATTGTGTGGGGATATGGCACCTTTACACTATATTTACACCATAAACAAATGGGAACTAATGATATATGAAAAACCCTGGATATGATGACTGCTATAGGAAGTACGTAATCACTATACTTAGGATATTGTACCTCATCCAATCAATACCATCTATTTTGACATCCATGCACATCTTAAAGATAAGTCACATGAGAAAGCTGCCACGATATTTTGAAACTATATATATATATAATGTTGGAGATTACATATATGTGCATTTCCAATGTTTAGAGATATGACCTCACTTTAAATTAGCATTCTATTAGATGTCTTTTGTAAGAAGATGAAATATGTGAATGCCAAATTGGTGGGGTATTTGGCATCATCTGCCTGTGGAAAAGGGATTAAAGGGCCTGGATAAACCATAATTAATTGTATTGCTGCAGAATTGCAGCCCTTTATTTGGGATCCATTTTATACTAAGATATACATAGTGGGATCCTGCAGTATGGCCAGGCAGGGAGGGCTCCGATAATTTAGATTTAGATTGTAAAAGCAATAAAGTTTATTAGACTATTCATGTCTATTAGTTAAACAAAATACATAATTGTTTAATGTATTTACATGTAATAATAGTTTTCCTAAACGAGGATCTGTAAGGGGTCCCTGAAAATAGTCGGAGGTGAAATTGCCAAATGAATTAGTTTTCTGCATCCTTAATTAGTATCTCAGATTAGCACAACTCCTAGAAATTGGATGTTCTTTCTATAATTCTAGTATTTTGATAGTCATAAGAAAAAAAGGTAAAGAAAAAAAAACAATCTGTTTTCTGTAATAGGAAAATCCACTGTACTCTAATTTTATTTAATACTTGTTGATCCTGCAGGCACCTGGCTTTTCCAGGTTTGGATTGACAACACTGGTCACATTGTCAGCCCACCATGTGTTCTCCTAGATCTAGAGCAGCTTTTCACAATAAATTTACCTTGGGGGCCCTTAAAACTACATTCATCTCTTATGCAGTATAGTGGCTCAGAAGTTAGTGATCTGGCCTTTGCAGCGCTAGGTCCCAGATTCGAATCTCGGCCAGGACAATATCTGCATGGAGTTTGCAGGTTCTCCCTGTGTTTGCGTGGGTTTCCTCCCACATCCTGAAAAAACATTTAGTTAGATTTAGTTAGTTTAATTGGCTCCCCTTGGACTGTACCTTAGACTTAGACCATGAGTGTATTAAAGACTGAGGTAGGGACTATAAATTGTGAACTCCTCTGAGGGACTGCTAGTGCCATGACTATGGACTTTGTAGAGTGCTGCGTAATATGATGGTGCTATATAAAAACTGTTTTATAATATTAATAGTTAACCCCTGATAATAAAATCATTATCCACAGTTCACACAGTACACTTGTATGGTAAATTTTCCTATAGATAGCCCAAAAAATAATTAGATCTTATATGCACAAATTGTTCACTGCTCATGGAACCTCTAGTAACCTCTGGTGTTCCATAGATCCCTGGTTGAGGAATACTAATTCAGAGTATAGGACATGATGCCTGGCCTGATATTATATCTACACTTCAGCCCACTAGTGGGTTTTCATTGGCAGTGGCTCCAGTAGAGAATACCACTATTATAGAATAATGATATCCAACCTTCATTATATTAGTTTCAGCTGTGCACATTTTTTTGTTCAGAGTTTTTTTTTATTCTGAAAATGTATAAAATCTAAGGGTATTAGAGATGGCAATTGTTTGTTACCATGCTAAAGGCTTACATATGCTTTGTAAATATTGATTATAAACAATTCCACTTAGTCCAGTTTAAATTAAATTGTAAACATATTGATTAGATGGAAGTGTTTTTTTAATCTGCCTGTAATACATTCAACATTGGTCCTTCAACTATGCCATTAGTTTTCTTACACCTACTAAAATCAATCAGCACAGCAATAAGGCAGAACTACAGTATGTTAATCAACCAAAGTCACTGGAAATAGTCTGTCTGCTCTGTATTGTTATATGGGAAAATTGACTAATTGTTTTTTTCTAAGAAATAATAAATGACTACAGTTACAAAAAGGGAATTTCTATTTATAGAATGCATTTTCTTTTCAGCTTTGCCTATAAACCACAAGCAAATGTATAGAATTGAACTATGTTTTTATTAGAGATTGAAAACCTGCACAGCATGGTCCAGGGTTGGTGAGTATAAACTGCTGGGCATAAGGGTGGTAATATCACTATATGCTACGTATAAGCAGAATGTTGTGCTAGAACACTAAAGCCAGATTTTTAAGAAATTTTACAAATGGTTGAATCTTTTTGACTGGATAGCTTTCAGGTAAAAAAATTCACCTTTTTACCATAACCTGCATTCACATACCTAGCTATGTTTAGGGGGACCTAACAAATACATTTTAATATGCTTTGTAAAAAAGCACTCATTCATTCCAAAACTAAACTAAAACATAGAAGAGCCAAAACTGAGTTCCAATGGTACTTGGAAGTCCCGATGGGGACGTTTAGACTTCACACCTGTCACTGCTTCTGTTGAGGAATTTTCATCTTATTTTTGGACAGTAAAAAGAAAGAGCCTGATTTATGAAAGCTCTCCAAGACTGGAGAGGATATACTGTCATCAGTGAAGCTGGATGATCCAGCAAACCTGGAATGGATTTCTTCAAAGTTTTTTGCTATTTGCTAGCAAATGTTTTGAATCCTGGACCAGATCCATTTCAGGTTTCCTGGATCACCCAGCTTCACTGATGAAAGTGTATTCTCCCCAGCCCTTGGAGAGCTTTAATAAATCAGGCCCAAGAGGTGGGCAAGAACAGATTCCGAAAAGGCATTACTTTTGGATACCCAAAAAAAAGCAAGAAGCCGGTGACTTTGACTGAAGATGCCCCCTATGACCTCTACATAATTAATGGATTAACAAAGATCTAATATTTAGGAATGACAGCTCATTATTACTTTTGGAGTAGCAATCTAACTTTTAACCTCACTCTATATATTTATATATATATAAAAAGGTGGGCATAGGTTTAATCCAGGTAGTAGATATGTGCCCAAGTATATCCACCAAAGCAGTTTCAGTACCCTTTCTAAAAGTAAGTTTTTATACTGCTGGCTGAAAGATTTAGGAAACCTCCACAGTCCTTGCAGGAATGTTTTGCATAGTTGCGGTTTGTTCAGACCCAAGGTTTTTCAAGCAATTTTTAAACAGTTTTCCATTTTAAAATGCTTACAGGCGTTTTTAGCCTTTTTTATTCCTAGTGCTTAGTTTTTTATTTTTTTTTCTAGGCTTTTAAAAAGGCTAAAAACACCAGAACAGACAGTTGCAAATGTCTGTATTAGCATTTGCAAATGCCTGCAGAAAACATGCATTTTGCTTGAAAACGATCCTGGACGCAATGCTTTCACTGCAGGTGTGAACAAGCCCTTATGTACCCAGATCAGCCACTGATGGTTGTGGGGAACGCTTGCTTTCATCCCACACCCTGGGGAGATAGATTTTCCAGCAAGCTCAGATACAATCTAAGCATCAGCAGGCTGAAAAGGGCCATCAGAGAGCAAGGTTAACTGATCTGGTAACCCTTGCTAAACACACACACAGGTGGACTGCAACCACATGCTTAGATGGAAGCACACACCTTTACCTGTGACAACCACAGTTATGATTCTGCCTCTTTTAATACTGTCTGTCACCTGCTGCCACTCCAGACAGGGATGTCTCAGAAATCGCAAAGTTTATAGTAGCATTTTCAGGGGAGAAAATTACACTATTTCTACTGAGAGCATTTAGAGATTCAGCTTACACTTTTTATAGTGTTTAAAAAAGTAGAAACATAACAAAACACATAAATGCATAAACAAATACAGAGAAATAAAAACTAATCACAGAATAGTAGCAACAGTGTAAAATAAAAGGGAATATCTGTGAATAATACTTAAGTGAAAATTGATTTGCTTTTGTCTAGGTCTGTCCAGGTTCAATCTATCAATGGCAATACACAGAGGAGGGACTAATAGGAAAATACAATAAAACCAGGGTGGGGGCTGTCTGAAAAGCTGTGTCCACATGGGTTATGATGCTTTGTGGACACACCCAGGATACTCTTATTTTAGCAATATTCATAATTTTTCAGGGTGGGGTTTTATGAACTGCCAACCCCCAGATTATTAGTTAGCACAAAATATGGAGTTCAAATAGACAAAACTAGGCAGGTCTGGGACTTATGGTTCACCAGAACAGGGCTGATATAATTTCCAGGCTTTCTTGAGGCATAGGAGACTAGTTCTTGGTCTCACAATGCTCACCATAATGATTGGGTTTTGAATTGACTTTGTACAGAACTGTGTACAGAACTGTGTAGTGGTAATATGACGATTATTAATAAATGTGTTCCTTAATACAGATTGGAGGTGAATCAGAGGCTGCTTTACTAACCTTATCTGCCTGATGCACACTTTTATGACACATGGAGACATAACAACTCAATCTCAACAATGCATGTTGTAAATCAGTGGATCTGGAAGGATGTGCTGGTGGGTTATCTGGTAAGAGAACTGAATACCTGATAAAAGAGAATTTATGATCCTGTGCCATACTTTAAAGCTGCGTACACACCTGCAATTTTTCTCGTTGGAAAGGATCTTTCACGATCCTTTCCAACGAGAAAAGACTGCACGATGCATGAACGATGCTGTACATACAGCACCATTCATGCTCTATGGAGAGGGGAGGGGGAGAGCGACGGAGCGGCACCCTGCTGCGCGCTCTCCCCTTCCCTTTCATTAGGATCGGTCGTCGTCCATCGCCCATGGATCCGCCAGGACGGTCGTCGGACGATGGACGACGACCGACTGTACACACGGCAATTGGCCGATACCGATTATTGGGCGAGAAAAATTTGCCGTGTGTACGCAGCTTTAGACAGACTCTAGCCTCCTCTCCTTTATATTTAAAGGGGAAATCTGACATTAGTGCTTTCGCTACTATCACAGCAGGATCTAAATTTGTATTTCAATCTTTTTATTCATTGTTAACATGTATATAGTTTACAAACATTAAGTGAAAAACATTACTTAATTGACAAGTAACTGTATTGGTGGTCTATGTGGACATGTGCTTCCAAACAAATTATATAATATTGAAAAACATCATATATACAATGTAAAGACATCAGTGCCAAACAATTCAAACAGCTGGAGCCCCTATCCCTTCCTCAGCTCTATGTGTGAGCCATACAGAATTATTATGTTGTCTATTTGGACTGAAGGAATCTTTCTGTACCCTTGGTATATGAGTCTGCCATTGGTCAGCACAGAGGGGTACATAAAGGAATGGGGGAGAGAGACTTTCAAGATAGTAATTTCTTAGACAGGCTATTACCCTTAATGAGGATGCTTCCACTAAAGAATTTTGTGCTGCCATCAAAATTACCCTTATCAGCTTTCTGGAATGAGTAGGTATTGGTTGGTTGATTTTGCTAAATAAAGCCCCTTCTGAAGATTTATTTATCTCTACTAGCACTACATCAGATATTAGCTTAAAAACTGCTGACCAAAAATTCTGGGCTTTTGGGCAGGACCACTATATGTGTTCCATTGTTCCCCGTTCTTCACATCCCCTAAAACATAATGGAGAGGATGATGGATGTTATCTTGATATGCAATCTGGGACCAAGTACCACCTTAGCATTACCTTATAACTTGCTTCAATTATTGCGGAATTTAGCAATACCTTTGAAAGCGCTAGGGACATTTCGTTCCACTCTTCTTGTTCCCAAAGTTTCAATAATTTTAGTTTCATGGCTGAAGCCGCTAAAGTGTCATATATCAAGGAATTCAGACCTCAGCTATTAAATGACATGCACTTTCAAAGGGGGTAGACCTGTATGGAGGTGTAGCTAATATATGTTTAGTGCATACAAAGGACTTGCGTTGTCTATATCTAAAGTTCTCCGTGAGAGAAAGTTCTCTTTTGCTTACTAGGTACTCAAAACTAAACATTGCACGCACATCTATTACATCCTTGATCTTTGGAAAATCTTTGTCAAATGGGGAACTCTCTAAGGTCATCAGTATTACAAATGGAACGACACAAGGCTACCCTCTCTCCCCCCCTCCTTTTTATCCTCACAACTGAGCCTTTTATATGTCATGTTGCTAATACAAATATTAAAGGAGTAAGAATAGGGAAAATAGAACATAAAATTGCAGCATACGCAGACGACCTCCTTTTTTATCTATCTTCCCCACATATATACATCCCAAATTTGATTAAATTGAACTAAATATACTGAAGATACGGTACTATCCAACTATAAAATCATTTTCCGGAAGTCAGAGGCACTAAAAGTATCCATCCCATGTAATACACACAGATAAATATCTACGAATTTCCCCTTCAAGTGGGCCACCTCCTTTATTAAATATCTAGGCACTCAGATCCCAGCGCGAATTATGAATATAGTGGACCTTAACTTCCTTCCTATCTCCAATGAAATTCACAAACATATACATATTTGAGACAACATACAATTACATGGTTTGAAAGGTGTAATATCCTTAAAATAATGTGATGCCTCGGCTATTATACCTCCTACAAGCCCTACCTTTTCAGATCCCTGTACCGATACTTAAAGCTTACAAATCAGAATTCACCAAATTTTTCTGGTTTCCAGACACACCAAAAATAAGCACGAAAATTCTAGTTTACCTAAAATGTATAGTGGAATGGCTTTCCCAGATCCTGTTTATACTATAAAGCAACACACCTAGCGTGATTAATAGATTGGTGCACTAACAAACATTCCAAGCTTTGGGTGCATTTAGAAAATGAAGATTCATTGGTCCCAATAGACACTCTAGCCTGGGCTCCCACGGCAGTTCGAAATAAGATGACCAAGCACCCGTTGATAGGTCCCACCTTGAAGGTAATCGCAAAATACTTTCAGACACAAAGGGGTCCCTGCTTTTCCATCTTCATTGTCACTCGTGTTGGGTCATGATGATTTCCCTACTGGCCACTCAGATATGATTTTTCAAATGTGGAGGGCCAAAGGGTTCTTTAGAGCCAGACACTTTTTGAGGGGAGATGCATGGTGTTCATTCACGGATCTGCAAGCTGATCATGATATACCGGCTTTGAATGTGTGGCACAGCATTCAACTGACATATTTTCTCAGATCCCTCCCTTCTCCATCTCAGTTAATCCGCCCCCTTTTCCGTTTAGAATCGCTGGAGGAAAACATAATAGGAGGTTCACTGTCATGTGCATATAGCAACCTCATCACGCCAACAGATGGAGATACCCCAACATTTGTGACGAGATGGGAGCAGGACATGGGTTTCAAATTCACAGACAAGCAAGCAAGCAAAAAGTATAAATAAATCTATTACAAAATACTCACTAGATGGTATAGAACGCCGGTTAAGCTGGCAAAAATATATCCTCATGTAGACACAACTTGTTGGAGATGGAAGACGGCCCATGGCTCCCTACTTCATATATTATGGGATTGCCCAAAACTTGCACCCTTTTGGGAAGCTGTCCCAAAACTTACATTTGACCTTACATCAATAGATATAGGGAGTAGACCGGAATTGGCATTGTTGCACGTTTCTAATATGACAAGGAAAAAATATAAATCCTCTTTACTGCGTCACCTTTTGAACGTGTCTAACGTGTCTACATTCCTTCGTGTTGGAAAAGTGAGACAACACCATCGGTTGGACAATGGCTGGGGAGAGTTACAGATATATATCATATGGAAGATCTGATGTCCACAGATTCGATAACTTCTGAAAAATTTACTCATACTTGGTTTTACTGGATTCAGTTCAGTACCACTCCCGATCTTGCTGCCCTCTCCTCCCAGTGGTCTTTTGCTTAAAAGTTCCATTCATACCAAAGAAAGTACTAATCGGATTTTGTCATGTATTATAAATGTTTCTGTTTTTACTTTACTTGTGCCACCTCCACCTTTTTTCCTTTACTCCCCCCCCCCCCCCCCCTTCCCTTTCCATAATTCTTTACTCAATGCTGTATACATGGAAAAAATGGCCCTGAGATGTTCCAGGTGCTCAAAGTACAGTTTATATTTGCCTGTGATATTGTTTTATTTCCTTTTTTACAGTGTACATTTTGTTATTTGTAAAAGCGATGTATTTTTGTACCGGGAATTACCTCAATAAAAATTTAAATATAAAAAAAAAGAGAAAAAGAAAACCTTTGTTAATCCACCAACTGATCCGTTTCAGGTCCCTTCCTGGGAAAAATTCTGGGTTGTGGTAAGTGAGATAAAGAGATTTTCGGGTTGGTTTTAAGTCTATCCCAGACCAGTAAAAAGGCTAAGACTGGTCATTGCATTATTGGCCTGGCTTTTTTTGAGATCCACAATAGTGCGCAAATGGAGGTTAGTTTACACGCCAGTTCTTCTAGACTGATCCTGATATATTGCACAAAAATAATTGGGCTAGTTGAGCAGCTTTGAAGCAGTAGTGGAGATTAGGCACCCCCAGGCCCCCTTGTAGACAGGGAGCATAAAAAGTAGCTTTTTGTATTGTGCTTCTTTTCCCACACAATATAATCTGCATAATTTTTGTTTGCAAGTGAATAATGATTGGTCCTGATATTAAGATCGGTAAAATACGGAACATATATAGGATTCTTGGTGGAACATTCATTTTGATGGTGGCTATATGCCCAAACTACGAGGGAGGTTACTTGGCCCACCTCACTAGTGAGATGATAGTCTTCATTAACAGGTCACAGTTAGCCTGGTAAAGCGTTTGGTACATTGGGGTCAAATGTATTCCTAGATATTGAAGCAATTTACTCCCCACTGGAAATTATAGTTACATTTGAGGGCCTCAATTCATTGGACCGGAATATTTTATGTAATGGGATCCAAATTTGGCTATACAAATGTTCTTTGTCAAGAATAGTAGCACCTTTACATTAAAGGTGCTGTTTCCCAAAAATAAAGCTAGGAGGAATGTTATTAGCTGTTCTTTATTGTAATCTCATTGAGCTTTGTCAGTGAAAGACAGGACAAACGAATGATGATGGACCATGTCTAGAAAACTAAAGCAACCAGTCCTCCCAAAAGAAGGCTGAAGATTGGTTGATATGTGATCTTCTATTTCACCCTCTCAGCAGAAAATTGAAAAGCAATTAAAAAATGTTAGTTGTAATATTGTTTACCTCCTTAAAAAGGAAGATATATTTTATATATGTGTATATAAATAAAACATGTGTGGTGCCTCCTACTCCCTAGATTTCAATAGCTATCAATAGGTGCACCATTGTTCCCAATTGTCCTAACGCGGGCATGTACAGGTAACAAATCCTGGTGCTTTGACTAGATGAAAAGCTAATTTACAAATCAGGAGACCACTTTTGCTTTAGAACCAAAATAATAATAAGCACTTGACAAGTAATTTCTTTGTCTGTGCATGCAAGTTTAGGTGACTGTAGTGCCCACATAATATATTGGTCTACGCTTTGCCAATCCTTTCTGTAATATGTTACCTTTCAAGATCCATACCTTAAGGATAGTTTTGAATAAAAGTAGGCATTCTTATATAAGAGGACCACTATAGAAGGGAGATGGAAATGGATTGAGATGAAGGCTGAAGACGATAATGTGTAGATTAGATAAAAATAGCATTAGGAAAGTCAGATACTGTTGACTTAAGCATCTGCCACCATATTACAAAAATAAGATTCTATCTCCGGAAAGTATCCACTAGCTGATCTGTGTGAGGACTGAAACCCTTTATATTCTTAACCACACTGTGGGCCACAAATAATGAGTTCCAATAATCAAATATCTATGCATTTTTAGGGCACTTTGCCTTGAATCTGGATAGTGGTGTCTGCATTTGCATCATAAGTATTAGACCATTACACCTGACTGTTTTCTAACATATATTCACCAAGAAGAAGCCGTCCATTAGGCATAAGGCATTTACTACTTGTTGTATTTCTGTAAGGAGCAAGGAAGGATTCACTTTGTTGCTTGGAAACTCAATTATGCAGAATAGCACTGTCTTCCCTGCAGATCCTTTATGTTAATGCCACCCTCTCTATAAAAAGGAGCACAGTAATTACCAGTAGTCATTTGTTAAACATTATCATGGAATCATAAAGGATGATCACTTAGATAACATTCCTGTAAATTTTCTGATTTCTTTTTCTTACTGAATTAAACAGATTTATTTTACATTAGATGGAAGAAGATACATATTGAATACCTAAGGAACAGAGCAGAATAAACAATATAGTTAATTCAGCAAAGTTTTTTTTCTTACGAAAATTTAAAGGGACTTTTTTTTTCTTATGTATATTCAATTCTTGGTGTGGAAAGTGTCCCCAAACAATTGTGAGACCGACTGAGAACAGGTGGGTATTGCTGTCTCCAGTCAGTCAGGGGTCTTACATACTAACTCCATTTGTCTGACACATATAGGTTTTCATATAGCATCACAGCTGGATATCTTAGTACACAGCTCAGCATGTGGCTCTCTCTTTGTAGTTATTCTCAGAGAAATATGTAATGAAAAAGAAGCAAAAGAATGGGCTTTATGTCTGTTACTCCCCTCCGATCAGGATTCTCCTCTGCCATCTGCTGCCTGTGCTGTGCTGAACATTACATTACAGAGTGCTGATATCAAGCCGTTATATGGAACTTTATATCTGCATAGCGTTTATTCCTAAACTGACCTACAACTAGGAGATAGTTTGAAAACTGCTAATGCCGACGATAAGTGGTGGTGAATATGGGCAAGCTGGAATAGCTTCAATGTTACCCCCTGGCTGCCTGCACTCCATACCTGCCAACCCTTGAACACAGCTCACTAATAAGCAAGCATGAGCTTTGCTGATTGCTCAGCTATAGTTCTGACCCATTCAGGAAGGGGTTTTCAGATTTCTGCAGTAAGACCATTGCTTCCCCATAAAGAGGAAGAGGAATGTCTTTAGCTGTCTTAGACTGAAGCTTGTAACTTTCTGGACCCAAAATAAACAGGACTTTTAACTCACACAAGAAAGGGAAAATACCGTTCCAAAAATATCAGGAGGCCAACCCTTTACAATAATCGGATAATATCCCCAGATTCTTAAGAGAGATACGTGTGCATTATTATTCTTTTCTCAATGCACTTCATACAAAGTTTCTTAAGAATGAAGGACAAAATCTAAAACTAGCAAACAACAAACAAAGAAGTAGCAAAGAAGTTCAGAATCTCAGAGGAGGGGAAACAAAAAAAATGCTGTATATGAGGTAATGGCCCTTGGGCTGTGTATTTAATGTACAGCGCTGCGTAATATGTTGGCGCTATATAAATCCTGTTTAATAATAATAATAATAATAGGGGACATCAGTAAAAGTGAGGCAACAAGTAACATAGACCAGCAATGGAATGCAACATCAGCTATACAATACCAACTAGGAACAAAGATGTTTAGTCCTTCATTTAACAATGCATATAACACCAACATAGTAAAAGGGTAAATACAAAAAATTGTATAGATTATCTGTATCTGTAAAAAGATCTGTATAATTAGTATAGTATAGTATAGTATAGTGTAGTGTAGTATAGTATAGTATAGTATAGTATGTATAATTGTAGTATAATTGGATCTCTCTAAAAAGGACCAACATAACTTTATGTTACAGATTCAGATTTTAAAAAAATCTGCTTAAAGATAGTTTAAGAAGCATGGTAGTTATGCTAACGCTCTTGCTTCAATACTTTCCTGGACATCAAATCACAACATAGTTCGCTGGACAGGTTCCTCCCATCTACACACATACAAAGCAAACTGTTCCTTTGGATTCCTCACAATCCCACCATCTAGCAAGACTATGAACACTATCATTACTTCTAGTATGCAATCATCCAATTTCCTATAAAGTTAACTGACCTGTGGGAAAACTCAAAGGCTATGGCCAAAGGACAACAAAGGTTTAAGTGTACTATTTATTGTTTTATTTGAGTTTTGGATATATATGGAATATACTCTATAAAAATTATCACGTGGTTGTCACAAGCTAGTCAAGTAGGAATTTCATAATTTGAAAAACACAAAATGACTTTTGTCTTGTACTTCCCCTCTCTTTTATCTGTTCTCTCTCACCCTTCACTTTCATTATGATCGTTCGTACACTGTACACATGCAAGATTCTCATTTAATATCATTCTTGAGCCAATTATTGGACAGGAACCATATAGAGATTAATTCACACAATTGTTAATCTATTTCTGCTTGTTTAGAATTCAAACGGAAGATGATAAAACAGCAGTTTAGACAATGAACATTTTCATAGAGGGTTTTGTATGTGGTAACAAAAGAGAAAATGGAAGTATTAGTTGTACTTGTCCCTTAATGTAACAGCTGTTTTAGTTCTGAAGCCATTAGCAGCTTTTTCAGCAAATTTTAGGTTACATGTATTAGGCTAACAAAACACTAAAAAGAAAAAAAAAACAGTAGTAGCAGTAGGCATGCAGGGCCAAAAAGGCCACCTTAGCTGTGGACTAGGGCAGCATGTCCACTTGAGGGCGCACTCAGACTTTTCAACTGCACTGTTTTGGTAGGTAGCAACTGCTCCTTCTTTACCGGTTGGGCACTGCAGGGGAGGTAATTTACCCCCCCCCCCCCCACTCTTTACATCACTCTCTCTCTTTCCCTCCCTCCCTCCCTCCTCTCATTCTATCATTCCTTCTCTCTCTCTCTCTCTCCATTTTTCTCTCTTTCTTTACCACTCTTTCTTCCACCCTCTCTCTCAGATCTGTCTTGGAATCCAGCAATTCAGCAAAAACATTTGACAGCGGGCAGCTGTCTGCGGTACTGAACTGCTCACTGCTGCCCGCATTCATTCTCTGTGGAGCTGCTACATGTAAGCTACATGTAGTGTCTTCCCCAAGGCAGCAGTTCCCAGGCAAGAAGAAGCCACTATCAGTCTTAACCACCAGGTCTAGATTTCTGTACCGAAAGTGGTACACTGTTTTTCATGAAATTTTTTTTTTAAATTGTAGACCTGTAACTTACAGAAATATGTCCGAACAAGGGTCTAGTAGATATCATGAATATAAAAAATGTTTGAAACACTACCTATAGACAAAACCACATAAATATATTTTCTATTATTTTGTATTGGATTGGATACAGGACTTTGTATTGAATCCAATACAAAATGAGCATTTGAATTTACCAGTTATATACTTTGTATTTATTTTGAATTATTTTGTATTGGATTGGATACAGGACTTTGTATTCAATCCAATACAAAATGTGTTTGAATGAGTTTGAATTTGAATTTCCCGCACACGCGCCGACGTCATCGCCGAGGGACACGCACACACTACGGACTGAGAAGAAGCCGGCCGGCTTCTTCTTCTCTGCCGGCCGGCTTCTTCTTCTCGGAGAAGGCACCTGACGCTGGAGAGGGAGATCGACGCTGGAGGACGACGCTGGAGAACGATGCTGGATGATCACAGCGGGACCAGGTAAGTGATCGATAAACCCACACTTTTCTCACTGTATTTTCATACAGTGAGAAAAGTTCGGGTTTATCGATAATTGCAATTTTTTTAAACCCGAACCAAGGTCGGGTTTAGCGGTAGGGTGGTTAATATTATTATTATTACTGTTGTTATTAATAATAAACAAAACTCTAGCCTGAAAAGCCTTCTTTCAAGGCATTTGGAAGGAAAGGGGAGGCACAAGGTGGCCATGCCTAGGGGAGAAAAAAGTACATGCCCTGTAGGAATGTGCTGCTTGGCTAGTAGTAGTCAGCATTTCTAAGGTTATAGAGTTTAGCATAGCATATAAGGTTTTTTTCTAGCTTAAGTTCCCATGCAGGATATTTGTGCTGCACATGTATGGGACAAGTCTCGTGTCAAGAGATCTAACATTTTTTGCACACGGATATCTGTAAGTTACAAGGTCTGTGTCTATTGAAATGTCAGGATATCATAATATATTTACTTGTCTAAGTGAAAAGGGGTTTTCACTGGCATGTGTTAAATTTATTTTAAATTTATTATTTGCAGTATGTAAAACAAAGAAAATAATTTAGATAGAGAAAGAGAGACATAGAGAGAACTGATTGTAAGCGCTTATCCTCCTGTATCACTGTCTGTCATTTGCAACACCTTTTAATGTACAGCGCTGCATAATATATTGGTGCTATATAAATCTTGTTTAATAATAAAAAATAATATTAACTGTAGCTTTTGAGCTACAGTTAATATCTAGCTAGCTATGTGAAAGCTAGATCCCAACAGTTAATCTCAATATCCTAAAGAGATACAATGATTTGATGATGCTGTTAGTGTGTTATGGTTTTGAAAGCAAGAATCCAAAAAGCTGTTATATTACCAGAGTCTCAAACAATTGAAAAGCCATGGCCTTTCACATGAATTTTATGTAATCTTCTTATGTTTGTTTTATGTGAACAAATAATTTTAATGAACAAGTTTAAAGTCAAGCAAAGTACCGGGTAGTTATACATATTTACAGTATATAGGCATATCAGTATGTAGTAAGATGTTGCAGTATTTCATTTTGGCCAGTTGGTGAAAGGATGATTTTACACATTAGTGATATTTGTAATACAAACTATAGTGGCATAAATAAAGCCTTAACTACAAGAAGAGGTGCAATACAGAGATAGGTGAAGGGAGAACACCAACTCATTCATTCCTTAATTCTTCCCATTTAAATATGATTTTTTATTGGCAGAACCTGCCAAAAAAAGTTCTCAACCTGAGCTCCCATTAAATTTTATTTACTAAAGGAGTCAGGACCGTTGTCTTAGTGAAGTGAGTGTTCACTTTAAAAAAGTGTTTGTTATCTAAGCTTAGTAAATCAGATAAATCCAGGTACATGTTAATAAGGCATTTGTGCACAAGAAAACAAAAACTATTCATGTTACAGTGAATAATGTCTACCCCTTTGCTTTGTTTACAACCCAGTTTATTTATTTATTTTATTTTTTTTTTGCTGTTTGCACCTCACCAGGAAGATCTCTCTTTCCTTTTTTGTACTAAATACTGAACAAAATGAGGCAGTAATTCCCTCCAAAGTTAATTTAATATTTAAATTTTCATTTAAATATTAGAGAAAATAATTGCAGAGAAAATAAAGTTAAATTTTCATTGCAGAGAGTTGTCCCATTTTCTTCTCAAACTCTCAAAAAAGTGGATATAGCATCAATTTCTGTCTTAATGATAATAGTCCCCAGGGGAAAAAGGGGCAATGGCAATAAAAACTTGGTGAAGATTGTATTTATCTTCTACTATCCAAAACCAAAAAAAAAGTCTTCTATACCAGATCTTAATTAAAGAGGAATTGGGAGGGTGGGGCTGCAAATAAAAAAGGGGGGTGTTGCCCTTCAAAAAAAAACCTCTACCCTTTTATGTAAAGTGAAATTTCTGAGTTTAGGTACGCTGTACGTCTCTACTGCAATTAGTTGTTTGACCAGTAGATGTCAGAAGAACATCAGAAATTGCTTCCAGACTGTTTAAAGCAGACCTATGCTATAAGTTGTTATTGCTATTGTAAGGATTGCTAATCACCTGGATGTGGAGCAGGGGAGTCAAACTCAAGCCCGTGCTCCAAATCTGGCTGCACTGTAATTATATTTGACCCACAAGAAAATACCAAATATCTACTAGAGCTGGCCTGCTGGTAGACAGTGCATGCACTGATAATACTACAAGTCCCAGAATGCTCTGCTGGCGTGTCAATCAAGACCCCAAGCGACCCCTTCTCTGTTGACATTTATTGGCGACCTTCCTCAATTGTAGATATTTTTTCAATAAATATCAGCGTTGACCCGCGACTTTATCCCAATTTTTCATTTTGGCACACTGTATTTGAGTTTGACCCCAGATGTAGAGCTTTTGGTATCATTAACACACCTGGAACAATCAGATAACAATGTAATAATTACTGAACACCTGAGCTGTATTCTCATTCTGGGTCAGTGATCAGAACACCAACCAGACAACCTGGATATTATAGAACCAGATCAGTAATGTCAGCTTACAGCATCTCTCAGTGACAGGTCCACTTTAGAAATCGAAATTAAACCAACACTCTACAAATAGTGTCACAATTTCAATGCTCTTTTCAAGCAACCATATTTCATAACATAACATTTTTTAAAATTACAGATGAGAAATTAAACATTTTCTAAAGACAGAAAAAATAAGTAACCAGTTATCATATATGTGAGTCTACAATTTGTGCTGTGTGTACATTTCCTAACAGGCACTGGGCTGGTGTTGCAAACCTTCTAACAGCACAGTGCAACAGCAAGCAAAGTCAGAAGATTAATAGGCACTGACCATGTCTACTGATCTGTTCAGCTGAGAACTTTAACCCTAGATGTCAGGGGTTACTTGTTGGACATTAGAAATGTGCTCCTAGCAACCATTTATGTGAAAAAGAATGTAGAACTGTTTAATGATAAGCTAGGGCAATGCTACTTCTAAGAAAGAGATGTACTATACTGGAAACATTATAAAACCAAAAGTACAGTTAGTAAACTTTACCTGATTCCACATTGTTTAATCCTTCATGGAATCTCCAAAATACAACTCTGCACACTTAGTAACAAATACCAAAATGAATATTCTAATTAATAATATAGTTATGTATATATTTATAATTATTATATTTGTTTTTTTAATATCTTTTTATTGTGGTCAATCACCAATAACACAATAAATGGGTAACAAAATAAACAAAAATATAAACATGGGGAATACATGGCTTTAAACAACAATTGAAACATAAACTGAGTGGAAGAAAAAGTAACTTTTAATTTATTTAATTAAAGTCGATCTAAACCCTTTCAGTAGATAATTTTTATTATTTTTTTCTATTAAATGCTGTTTGACTTTTTGACTTTTTTTTTTTCAAATTAAACACAAACCAATGGTTACTTTACCAGACAACATCTTCTGCGAGCCCATTTTTAGGTGCTAGTGATCTCTCTCTGTCTGTTTAAACCACTTCTCTTCTACATAATGAGCTCCAGCATTTGCTGCACATAACTGCATCTTTCTGATAGTGACATTAGTGCTTTGTATCCGCACAATGTGTTCTAGGCATTGCATATGAGACAGGACAGAACAAATCAGACAGGGAGCTGTTTCCCTATAACAGATAATGTCTGACCAAATCATCAAGAATTATTTCAATGAAATCTGCAGATGTAAAAAGAATGAAACCAGCTTCTAAAATCGCATAAATGTGTTAAAGTTTGTACAAAAGTTTAGATATTGGGCAGTGAGCAGCCCAATTAGTTTTGGTGCTACGCCTCTCTGGTACGCTTCTCTGGCCCCCGAACGGCTCAGGGAAGTGGGCGGGCTGTCTCTCTGGACACAACCCACCCACTCTCCCATTGCAGGCTCAGACCTGTGACGGGAGAGTGGACGGGTTCTGGCATCATGATGTCACTATAGGGGAAGTTTCTTTCCCTTTAAATAACACCCCCCCGCACCGCATGCACGGTCCAGAGCCGGTAAATTGAGTGGTCCGTGGGTCCAAAAAGGTTGGCAACCACTGTTATAGAAAAGTAAACTATACTATAAATCATACCTAAATAATAAAAGGCATTAAACAAAAATATTATTTTGTAGAAGATATTTGTTGATTGATAATTGATAATGTTTTGGTGTCAGTTTTAATTTAGTTCTTTAGTTTAAAAAAAATACATTAGCAATACTCACGGTAAATTTTAAGAAGAACCGAAGGATAGGCAATAGTTTCAATCTAAAATTTAATAAATAAGCTATTATGCGCTGTTAATTTCTTTACTTTTTTCGCTATTTGGTTAAGCCATTTGTAATGACAACAATGAGAAATGAATAGTCTTTAGGTTTTATTTACATTTCGATGTAAAGAAGGTGCTGGAAGTTAAAGAAACTTTAATTATATTATGTGTAAGTTTTGTTATAAAACTTTGGCAACCGCTTTATATTATGACCACTCCCCTCCTATTGTTCAATTTAACTGTGTTTGTAATTTATAATAAAAAATAAATCTCTGAAAATAAAAAAATACATTACAAAGGATTTTATCGGCAAGCTAAAAAAAAAAACCCAAACAAAGCACAGTAGAGTTTGCTCACCTGACTGATTAAAACTTGGGACTGAAGAAGAGCAAGCGAGTGCGAAACATAAAATGGAACCAACAAATCCACCTGATAAAATATTTTTACGTTTAAAGTTACAAATCATTACTATAATAAAGAAATTGATGCGCATATTCATGAAGCAATACATTTAGCATAATTGTTGACAGAAACTACCATGTTTAGAACGAGGCCATCTATGACGGGAAGTAAAATTGAATAAGAAAGAGGGCAAAGTAGAATTGTCAAACCTATTTTCTAAGTAGTATTGTTATGGGTGACTAATGCCTGGAAGGTTGTTCCTGTTAGTTAACAAATGCAAACCAGTACATATACACACAGAAATAATTGTTGCACAGCATCTGATTTGATAGCTGATTGCTCCAGTATAGAAATTAAAGCAGAACTCTAGCCAAAAATAACAAGCTCAATAGTAATAGCCCATTAAAAGATAAAAAAAATCAGCTTTGTATGTATTAATGATTACAGAGGTGCAATATGGGTTTGTGTCTTTTAAATCTTTCTAGGTTTTAGCTTTAAAGTGACACTGTATCAAAAAAAAAAGTACATGGACTGTACAGGAGGAACCATAAACAGTTGCCTGTTACCTTTTAGGCATTGAACCACTATCTTAATTCACTGACAGTGCCCACCATAAATCCCATACATATAAAGACTTTTTAAAATTGGTATTCCTATACCCCAATGTGCCAGAACTCAGGGCTGGTGTTTTATAAATTGTAAGAAGCAGTACGGAGTGTCTTGTGTGTTTGTGTCTGATTCCTGGATGTCCTGGTTTTGACACAGCTATAGTGGAGTGGAAGATCTGGGTGGTAAGAGAGTGCAGGAGGAGTACAAGCAGTTATATCAGGTTGCTGCTGTACAGTGTATATCTTACATTTAATGATGTTTTCTCAAAGCAGAGATGTTCTAAACACATAGATGTTGCTGTAATTGGACTCAAATGCGAGTTGAGGGTCATTGTCAGCATGCAGGTTATCATGTATGCTTGTGAAGTATGCCATTCACTGACACAGAAGTGGTATTACAAGTGTTTTATTCAAAGGTCAGGCCAAGGTTAAAGAAACTGTATGCTTCTTACCAGTTCCAAGTATCCCATTAATTCTCTTTAGTCATAGTTTTAAACAAAATCTAATGCTCTCTTAGTGCTTTAACCTTGATTTTCATAGTCAACAAATTCATCCAGTTTACAGTTCTTGCATTTAAAATGTTTTCTATAGAAGTGGTGTGCTTTGACAAATTGGAGAATGGAAAGTTTTCAAATGATAATATCTTTGCCGTTTACAAGTTTAGTCTTGAATGCTCCTGCTATGCGACAAAAGCCAACATATGTCATTGTGGGGACTTTAGTTTAGCAGAATTATCCTTACTTCACATAGTCAATGGGGCATAAAGGTCCTGACCCCCCAAGTCAAGTGACTAAGCAGAATATTTGAATATTGCTGAATTTGTCTTACCCAATTCATTGAACCTATCTTTGAATTCTTTAAGCTTGCTCTTAAAAGAACACTCTGATCAATAATGGAGCTCAGTGTATTTTTTAAATTTGGGTCAAAATCCATTAGAAATTCTGTGGTTAGGTGACATCAGCATCTCACAATCATTTCTTGAAATTGACAGAATTGGCATTCCACTAAAAACATCTTACCCTCAACCCCCTCTTAATCCTAATCGTAAACGTAATCCTAAACTGAGCACTGAACAGACAGCAGTAAAGGAAGTAAAGTGTGGTTTACAGAAAAATTACTATGTTTAAACAAAAATACTGCCTTGTTTGCATGGATGTGAGGTTAAGATGTTAGTATACTTGACTCGTCATACCCTGACTTTAACTCCTTTATTTTTTAAATACTAATACTAATTACCATATACTGTATAGTCGAGTATTAACCAACAGCTTTTTTACCTGAAAATGTCATTAGAAAAAGAATCTTGGTTAATACTTTAATCACACCAATAGATGGTGCTGAGTGCTCATATAAAGTATGTAACAAACTCTTGTCTTCTGACAGAAATTGTAAAAGTTTATGAGGACATGTTGCCATCTACTGGTGGTCTGCAATAATGCCCAAAAGATTATAGGAACATGGCAAACTTTCACGGCCAATAGGCCATTTCAGGGGTGGGCAGGAGCACATTCGGCCAGACCCTGAGTCCCGCCCTAATGGTTCTGCCCACCACCAGGGAACGCCCGTTGAATGGAAATCCCTCTCCTCCGTATGCATTGTGGAGGAGAGGGGTTTCCCTTTAGGGAGCCTTCCCTATTTACCGCAGTGGCAGAAGTATCAACGCTGGCCACGGTAAATAGGGGAGCAACAGCAAGGAGGCGGCACGGTAGCTCCGGTAGTTCCTAATGCCCCCTGGCAGATCCGGCCAGCAACCCGCAGTTCCGGAGCCGTGGGTTGCCGGCCAGCGTTAGGCCGGATCTGCCAGGGGGAGTTAGGCCAGAACGAACTACCGGCTAGGCCGTATCTGGCCTAAAGGCTGGAGTTTGCCGACCCCTGTATTAGAAGTGACCCATCATAACCAAGGCAAAAATTACAAAACCCGTTACAGATGGAAAAAAAAGATATACTCACTAAGCCCATGATATTTTTTTTCCTTTTTAAATAAATGTTTTAAAAATAACACTTTATGGATCTATTTATTCACATTAATTTTACTGTCATTTCTATATGTAGTCAATATGGTGTACATGTTTCCAGATAAAATATGGTGTACATGTTTCCAGATAAAATATGGTGTACATGTTTCCAGATAAAAGTAGGTATCTCAGATTATAATTGGATTCGTTTACATTCCGGTACATACAGAATGTTTTTAACATATTAATTGAAAGCCCTTCTTATTAATTTTACAGCTATATGAATGCAGTGTCTGCTTTTTTGCTGGAAACATTTACACTATGCTTTTATTTGGTGTTGCTGTTCACCAAAACAGCTTACCAAAGACACATTTTCTGTCTCCAGGCCACCCAGTCCACCTTTATTCTATATGCAGCACTCCGAGCAAGAAAGCAAAAGAGACCATGCTAAAGTACAGCTTTGGGTAGGAACATCTGCAGAGAGAACAGGAAAGTCCCCTTGACACCAGCTGGGCCTAGATAGTTAGATATTTAGCTCAACTCATGTGGAGCTGGCCTTGGAGCTGACTAATATTAGTTACATGCAATGTTTAAAAGAACTTTTTTTTAACCATGATACAACTCAAATAAAAACACTTTCTATATGTATAGTCAAGATAAAAATTATTCAATAATGTTGGATTACAAAATAGGTTGTGTACTTTATTATGACTAATATCTGTGAAATTGGAGGTTTATTATTAATATTATTATATTTTTTTTATTACAATTTAAATTTAATAGGTGTCAGAGTTGGAGTAGATCCATTCAGACTTCAGGTATCCAAAACCCAGTAGCTGATTCCATAGATCTGCTTGTATGTGGTCCCTGGAGTTGGACACCCCTGTTATACATCAGGCTTTGTAAAGGTTCCAGACACTTTTTTCCAACGTCAGCAAAATTATGAATTCTAGACCCGTGGTAACTACTTTTTCATTTATTGTTAAAGAGATTATAAATATCAATTTCTATCTGATATTCTAAATGTTTTTTTTGCTTAGCGTTACAAGAATATTCCTGATAATTTCCAAAATAGCTGTTTCTATACATGTATAATGCCGCTATACTGCTTTTTGAAATTACCTTACATTTCACATTAGATTATGCAAAGATTTTTTATCTAATGTATAAAATCAGTCAATGGGGTTGATTAAATAATCCAGTTACTGCAATCTTATCAGTGAAATCCAAGTATCTATTTGTCAAACAAATCCAGCTAGTTCTATTCTTTTTAAAGATACTGAAATATTACATCCAGTCCAATTACCATGCTGCTTATAGCGTTCATACACAAGAACAGTCCCAGAAAACTGCAGGACTGCCATAATTGTAGACATCATGATTACCCTCACCAGAATCAATCCATCAACCTAGCAAAATGGTTCACCATGGGAAATGGAGTCCTAGCAGTATTACTCATAGTGCGCTGCTGCATGGAGAGGAATCTATGGGAGACGTATGCTGGCAGGGTTCCCACAGACCAGCAGGTTTCTCTTTTCACAGGATCTGGCAGCGAAGCATTCAGCACAGAATAAAGAAGATAAGTAGCATACAGGGAAATATAATTAGCATCTATGTCATTCTATTCTGCAGTGCAACATAATCAATATCCATGTCATACTACCCTAAATATATGTATGAAATATCTAACCACTTAAAAAAAACAGATGTGAAAGCCCGCCTAATAAAACGGTGTCTTCACCTCCATACACCACTAATAGACCAATCTATTGTTCAAATGTAGGCCTACAAGAAAATGCCTTCCTACCCTATAGGCCAACATCCTTTCTTTCATACTACATTACCCATATATATTGTAAATGTGTGAATTACTGAGCTTTCTTAACACTGAGTGATAACAAAAAGGTTCCTATTTTGATTAAATATCCTTTGTAGGGCGTCTTATGCTAAGCCACAGGTATTGGCCCTCTAGGATTTTCATCGATCACCTTGTCTAGTACAACTTAAAAGCAGTTGAACAGCCCAGGGACATGTCTTTTTATTTTTGGTAAAAATTTAGTAAGACTGGGAAATTAATTTTGGAAATATTAGTTCTGGAAATAAGGAACTTATCTTAACTATCTTTAAGCTGAACTCTAGGCAGATATAAAAGACACATTTTAATGCAGTAGTGTAATAATTATTACAGCATAAAATGCATTTGTTTAAATATAATTGAATGTATCTAAATATGGAACTACAACAGCAAAGCATGCTAAGCATGGCTGCATTGTGAAGTAGTTATGTTTAAATGTCAGGTTTGGATGTGCAGAAATAAAAATATATATATATTTTTTTTTATCTATGTATGTAGTTGCTTGCATGGAGTTGAGTTTAAAGCTGCTCTTCAAGCAGACATATGCATGGCCTGTAAGATCAGCACTTTTTTTGCAAACCTTCCCAATCTTGTGCCTGTGAAGTGCGAGATTGGGTGACATAAGCAAAAGCATGAAGAAGATGGTGGCACTCGCTGGTTCTGTCACACCGGAACAAAGAAAGAATCCAGGACCAAATGGAAGACAATTATGGAGGGATCGAGGGCTCTGCAGAAGTAAGGGTAGGTGTTGTTTTTTTAATGAAAGTTCCACTTTAAGCACCCCTGAAAAAACAGGGGGTCCCAAAATGATACCCCAGCCTGTTTGCATAAAACCCTCAGGAAGGGTTTTCTATTTACTTGTTTCGTTTTGGTAGTGCATGTAGTCCACCCTCTGCTAGGCCGGTGAGGCTTCACATTGTCTGATGTGTAATATGCATTGCTTTCACTGCAGTGAATCAAGAATGTCTATATGTACCATGAGCATTGGACAAACACCTCCCCAAAGACATGAATAATACATGGATGCCTCAATTCACATAAAGGAAAAGGCATGTGAGATTTCAGCCCCTCTGTCCCTGGCCAACAATGAGTATTCTCCTTTTGAATACTGCTGCAATTGAGATTCTTTTTGCCTAAAGAATTTATATGATTTCAGATAAAAATACCTATAGCTAATCAATGAAACCAAGTTTAGAGCATTATGTGCAATATTTTTCAAAAATAAGTATATACAGCAGAACTTTGAAACATTTGCATTTCAATATTATGTAACCTGCAGTAGCAGTGAGTGCAAAAAAATTCCTCCAGCTTTCTGGACAATATCTGACTGTCTGAAAATAAAAGCAACAGCTAAACAATCCCTTTAAAAATGATTTCATAGTAACATTTAATGTCAAAGAATTAGTTTCTAGCTCTGCTGTATATGGTGCTTGTAGACTGAGTATCTGGCAGACATAGGATTTTCTGTTGTTTTAGGTTCAGTCTGTGTAATGAACATGACCATCCAACCCCAGCATTTTTTGACTTAGCCCACAGCTGGTTGAGGGATGGAGTGACATATTGAAGGAATGTACCATGAAGCAGTATGTATGCTACAGCTGCCAGAGTGATTGCATGCATTCCCATGATTTATCACTGTAAATATTAATCCGGTGGGTGGTAATGATTTGATGGTAAGACTATTATAAAATATTCCAGGGTTGCTGGACAGGATGCCCTTTGCCCCTTCTTTGTTTGGTATGTGACACCCTTTTGCATAGGGATTCCAAATAGGGTCTAGACACTCTTTAGGACAGCAGGGGGACATCTGTCTCATGTCTGGCTGTTAGAGGGAACGATATAAAGGAGGCAAGTGTTTGATTGATGAGAGTAAATGATTCAAGTACAGCCCCCCCCCCCCAAAAAAAAATAAAAAAAGCATTGAAAAGGAACCCATCCTCTGCCGCTCTGCATGCACTTGGAATCATTGCACATATAATTGATATCACAGATATTATATTTATTTCCTATGTCATTTTTTTGCTATCCCAAGACACCAAAGTATACACAGACACAGTCACTTAGAAATAGTTTAATAAAAATAAAAAAATATAAAAATAAACAGGATTTATATAGCGCCAACATTTTACACAGCTCTGATTTGGGGCAGCTCTAGAAAAGTCTTGGAGCCATGTGTGTGATGAGGTTATGAGTGAGGAAGTCATTAGTAGGTCATTGGAGGAACGAAGAGAGCCACTAGGGGAGTATTTTTCTACCAGGTGAGAAAGGTAAGTGGGAAAAGAACTGTGTAGGGATTTGAAGGCACAGCACAGGAGCTTAAATTTGATTCTAAGGTAAAATGGAAGCCAATAAAAAGAACTACAAAGAGATGCAGCGGAAAAGGAGCGGAGGGAAGGATGGATGAGTCTGGCTACAGCATTCATAATAGATTGTAGAGGAGAGAGTCGGGTTAGTGGAATACCAGAGAGGAGGAGGTTACAGTAGTCCAGATGGGAGATTCCTTCATATTCCACTTAAACTCAACCTCCAATGATCTGTGTACAGAGTTATTTCTACCGACGTGTATAACTGAAATATAAATTGATGTCAATGTGCTACATTTGCACCATGATTGCACTACATTTGAAACCACTGGCAGTGAAACAGTGGAGCAAATGTTATTAATCCATGATACTTGACTTGAATAGTTGTATGATGTACTAATGTAAAGTAATGTACTATGCTGATTTACGTATTTGTAAGAATTTCAGATCTACCAATAAACATGTTGTGATAAGATTAAAGCTGTCCTTGGACACTAGAGGACACATACTAGCACACAACCTTGTTCATTGTTTGTGAAATGTACCCAAATATCCTATGTTCTGTTCAAGTACAGCCAGCTTCTGTAAAGTATGTTGAATGAAAGAAAGACACCAAAGAGAAATATAGAGCATGCCACTGATGGTAATATTTGTAAAAGGCTACTTGTCTAGCTGCTACGTTGGTCCCATGCTTTCTTATTCATTGACATAAAATGTGAGTATAAAGGAAAATAACTGGTAAAAAAGGAGGTTAACAACCCATGTTTAGCATTTAAATCTGCTTCACTAAGGGGTCTCTGCCTGTAACCTTTATGGTAAAGGGCTGTCTCCCTTTCTCATCTCAGAAAGTTAAGAGGTATTAGTATGCATTTCAAGAAAGGAAGTGTCAGGAGTTCCCTGTCTACATGCTTGTTTCAGATCAGTGACTATTGAAGCAGGAGGGTCAGCATAACAACCAGTCAACTAAAAGTTGCAAAAAGTGAAGTTAGCAGTAGCAGCCTCCCTGGTTCCCTTACAAAAGGTTTCTTTTAGACACAGTAGTGTCTACTAAACCCACATTCTCAATAGAGATTAATTAAAGTGTGCCCAACTGCAACCACAATGAAAAGGCAGTACAAATGTGATGCAAATGATGCCCACACACCACTGTGCTCACAGTTTCAGTATTTTACACAAAGGGCAGCCACCAGTAGTACACAGTAAACATATGGCTGTAAAACGGGATTGAATCCCTAATACAAATGAGCTTACAATATAAAGGAGTACAAATGTATTTGATAGGGGTAAAATATCTGACGTCATTGGATATATAGTAACAATTGTATAGTATATTAAGATCTGGAAGAATATAAAGCTACGTACACACTTCCAATTATTATCGTTGGTAAACGAACGACAAACGATCCTGCACGATATCTGCGAACGATCGTATAGCACCGATCCAACGACTTTCCTCGTTCGTCGGCGTCGTTGGTTACTTTTTTTACGAACGATTTTTGCCCAATCGATCGTTCGTCGTTCATTTTGAACGATAAAAATTGGAAGTATGTACGCAGCTTAAGTCATTAATGCATAGATGGTCATATTTAGACAGTATGAATCAGTTACCTAGAAAATAACTATAGGACTAATTTGTCATTGTAAATGTTTTTAGTGCCTTTTAAGGATATGAAACTACATTTTTATATATACCATGATTAAATTTTTTAATATAGACTGAGAAAAAGGACATTACAATGTAATTACTGTTGCTGTGGTATTGCATTCTCTGCTAAAGAAAATTTCTTGTTTAGCAGAGGCTATGTGACCATGTGTCAGATGAATGTGTGGTGCCAAATATACTGGTATGTAAGCTCCAGATTTTACATTTGTTGTATTTGTGTCCCCCAGTGCCATCTAGGCCAAGCTCATTTGGTAAATGTAATTAATGCATTAGACATTGTTCTTAAAGTTTAAACAGAACTAATGTTAAAAAATAAAAAATTGCTTGAGGCGGGTCTTTTCTTGCAGAAGGGACAGGCTGTCGGATTGCAAATTTTTAATTACACTCACATGGCCCCGCTCATTTGCAGGCAGCACCATCTTCACCCAGACTTCTTCCTGTTGTCAGATTTTCAGCCATCTTGATTAGTCAGAATATAATGACATAAATTCCGTGCAGTTCATTCTGTTGCGGCATGCGCAGCTTAATGTTTTTAGGAAAGCCATTACAAACAAGCAGATATGCATGTTTTATAAAAATAACGCATGTTTGCAGTGTTTCATTGCAGAACTATAGTTATTATTTAAGTATAATTGTAATACACAATAATGTAATACAAAATAAATAGTAAGTTGAGCCAAAAAATTTAACAGCGGAAAATGCATAGAGGTAATGAGGGAAACAGAATTGGTAGGGGGCAATGGAACTAGGGGAGAGGGAAAAGTTCTTTTTACAGTGTATATTTGTAAAAAAAAAAAAAAAAACAACTATATTGTAAAAATGTAGTGCCCTTTTAAAACCCTAACAATTACTTTCTCCTGTTTGCTCTCCTTTGCTTTTTAAATATAAATATGAAATCATTTAGTTAGGTCTATTTTGTTTAGAACTGTCCTATATCTCGTAACCTTTGCCTGTGTTATCAAAATGATATTATTAGCCTTTCTTTTTTCTTATTGTAGGGCAACAAATCAGTTATGCCTATGTTTTAAATAAAAAAACATCAGGACTGGTTGAGTAGTTTAGCAATATAAAACAAATTATTGGCTGACACCACTTAGTCCCCAGAGATGTTGCATGGTATCACCCCACAATAGACTAAAATTAATTGTCAAGTATATTTCTGGCAAATCAACAGGTGACTTGTTTGGCTTTACAGGAAAAAAACACTGCCAAATGTGCATGTTTTGCATATCCCTACACCAGACATCGCATTTACAGTTGAGAAAGCAATGTGTACAATGTATAAATATAAATTTATTCTTTTTTTATTGCACACAAATGTTTGCTTACCTTACATTTTGATGCTGAAATACATATCCTTGTTAGATAACATAGTAAAATAAAGTGTTATAAATGTACCCCATTCGTATGAAATGGTTGGATCGGTTCTCTATATTACTATATTTATACTACTATTAGGATAAGAAAAAGGCCATTTTGTCTTGTGTAATGTTGTTGCTGCCTAATTCAGCATGCAAGTTGCAATAAATAAAAAATACATTTTTAATGTTGGTTGAAATTTATAATTAATATTTTGGGGCTCTTAAAATGCCCCAAAATTTTACTTTTAACTATACAGTAATATTTAAATAAAGTGATGTGGATACTTTGTATGATTGCTCTAGTCACCTTTTTGTGACCTTTTTTGAAATAGTGTAATGCCCCATAGTAGTGATGACAACAAACCAGCCTGAAACACGTATCTGCAGTTTGGAGTAAATGGATTGATAATGTATGTGTTATAAACCAGTTGTTCTGGGTGCATAATTCCCCCCAGGGCATACATTAATGATTTGTAAGGTTCAGACCACTATCTTTAAACAAGAAATAAATCAAAATATTTTTTGGATTCGGAATGGCTGTAATACACATGATTAAAATATACTTAGCAGCATTAGAAAACATAATTACTATAAAGAACTGTAAATATAAATATCTAAGGTTGGTCTGAGTCCCTATAGACATTTTCTTGTTTTTCTCTAGGTATCATTTAATTACCAATTAACTTAGCTCATATTACAAGTGGACAATCTGTCAAAGATATGTGGTAACTTGTAATTTCTGCTATTGGTTATCCCTTGGGGACTGTACTTAAAGAACAGTAACATAAGGCGGTCAGCTCCCTGGTTAATGCACCTCATCTAGTATCAGCTTAGGCTGGTGGCTGGTTGAAGAGAAGCTCCTCTCTGGAGATCATGTTCTAAAGATGATTCCCGGATTACTAGGCTATGGTGGCAATTATTTCTCTTAAACTGATTTTACAAGTTGTGATTTCCCATAAGGCCATAGTGTTTTTCTATGAATAGATACTAACGGTCACATTACAAAACCTATAGCTTGAGCTGGGAACCCTAAAGCATTTATTATCGTGAAAGACACATTCACAAAGAGTTAGTGGAAGTTAATAAAAGGCAAAAAGGAAAGTTGTATTAATAGTACAAAAAAGAATTATAATAAATAATAAAACTATATTTTACTATGTTACCTAAACAAGAAAAATGTGTGTTTTTGAGGGGAATATAATGATTGCATCCACAAAATAGGATACTGAGGGGCCATTGGCCCAGCCAGCAGTATTAGGTGGCTATTCTTAGTAATTCAGGTTATTTAATCTGTTCTTTTTTACCTTACCTGAAAATAATTATATTCTCCATAAACTGTTAGTGGTTTATGAGGTTATATAATATGTAAAAATATTGAATAAACAGGATGACCTATGCTATTGTACAGTACAAGTTTCTGCCTGTGTATATTCCCTTCATTTGCAAGTTCTATTGTCTCCCAGTTCATTCATGTATTGGAGAGTTCACATGTTTTAATCCAAGGGTCTGTTTTTACATTGTTTGTCTATTTAAAACCTGTCCAATAAACACAAAGGATTACCATGTTGAGTAGTGTTGAATATCTATTAAGTACGTTAAGCAAGGCACGTTTAAAGCTAAAGTGGTGAGTGAGTGAGTACTTAGAAAGAGTCGTATCTTCTTTTAGGAATAACAATTTGTAGTCTTTTGTACATCTAGCAATTAACAAGAACACTAGGAAAATATAAATGTGGCCAGCTGGAGAAGGTTCAGAGTTTTGCATAGTCCAGTGCTGTAAGTAAAAGCAGAAAATGTTTATATATTTATCATTTGATCAAAAGTAATGCTAAGTTGAATTTAAAATTGTAGAACGAGATGTTCTTTTCAAGCACAGTTCTGTATTATAATTCCTCAAATCACAAACCATCCTCATAGAACACAGTGAAACAAACATATATCTTTTGCCTACTCCATTATGGAACAAAAAACTATTTAGACTGCCCAGGATTGCAAAGTGAAAAAAGACTAATCTATACAAATGCATGTTTTAGTCCTCCATTACACATAGCGTGAGCAGACATCTTGGTAAATCCTGTATCATTTTTACTTCCAATCAAGAAAATCCAGTTTGAAGTTCCCATCTGGTGGAGCATTCTCAGCATGGGCCTGTGGTTCAGCCACTCACCCTCCAAGACTGGAAGGGCAAAATATTGTACACATGTGTGCCATAATGGGACTGACAACCGAGTGATTATGGATTGGTAAATCTATTGAACCAGCCAATTAAGCACAAAATTGGCAGCCTAACAATCATATCCTGTTCACAAAATACCCTGAACCTTTTTGTTGTGAATAAACAGCACAGAATTTATTCTTTATGGTAGGTCTTATCTACAAAAATCAAAAGTAAATGGAAAGATGCCAAGAGTAACACGGTAACTTGGTGCTTTTTAATATAGTAAACCGCGGGAGAAAAATATATGACCGAAAAAGTAGATTGGATACCATGGTAACACCTTGACTTCTGTATCCTTACATTTTTTTATAGAAGGCCCAAAATTTGATGCATTTATTTACTTCCTGGTTAATTTAAACCTGTGCTAGCAAAAATGTCCATTCTTTTTATATTAAATATTTTATTTACAGTAACACTGAATATTTTAAAATGAACGCTGTCACTGACATTACAGAATAGCCCATAATAGGGAAAGAAAGCCAATAAATGTTTGTATTAAGTTGTTTTCAAGTAGTAATTCAAGTAATGACAAATTTATCCTGAATAAATCAAGCAGAAATTCAACAATTGCATAAAGCCATAAGGTTTAAAAACATATAAAGAGCTAAAGTGGTTAAGAAGGTTTTTGGTGTTTTATTAGGGTGCAAAAGCTTTAAAATAGATCATGAGAGATGTTTAAACTGGAAATTTGTTTGCATCAAAAACAAATTTGGCTTTATTAGACTTACTATTTTTATTTTCACACAAAAAATACAAACATAGGGAAATCGTTAAAATAAGGAAATTGTTAAAGCATCAGTGCATGATTAACAATCAAATACACAAAAAATAAAACATACAAATTCAAAGAACACTAAATTATATAAAAGAAAATACTTTAAATGTACCCCCCAAAAAGAACTTTCATCTACATAGCACAATGTACATAACTGAAAAAATCCAGTCTACACAATTTTGAGTAAAATAGGTTTTCCTTTAATCCCTCTGGTCATCTGTTGTATCTTGACTAAAGGTTTTGGGTAAACATTTATAATACATAGGTCCCTAATTGACTTCTGGCCCTGTATGGTTTGGCTTTATTTCTGGTTCCAGCATGGTTATCTATTCTGTGCTATAATGGTAATATAAACTATAAAGCAGCTAGAAATTATTTTCTTTGACAAAACAAATTTGGGGTATTTGTGTGTATAGCTAGTGTTAAAAATAAATAGGAAGTTTCCAGATATCACAGTCCCACCTTTACTTCCCTTCCCACCTACCTCCCACCCCATTAATCCTGCTTCTGCTTCCCCCCCCCCCCCCCCAAGGTTTTCCCCAATTATTGTTATTCTCCCAACCCTTATTTATTTTTCTATGGCATTAGGTTGCACCATTTTTAGCGCTTTCACTTTATCCTCCACTATATGTTTACTCCAGGTACTAAGAGCCACTTTACCCACTGGATCATTTCATCTCATTAATTTAGTTTATTATAAATTACAGTTTAAGGGACTATAATAAAGCTAAATTGGAGGACTTAAAGTGGAACTGTACTCCCAAAAAATCCCACCTACCTTTAATGCCTTGGATCCCTCGATCCTGCCGGAGATGTCCTCAATTGGGTCCCGCACCGTCCTGTAATCCAACTTTGCCCTAGTGCAGAGAAGTGTTGGGCGCTGCCATCTTGTTCAGTCTTCTTCTGGCTACGTCACCCGATTTCAAACTGCACAGCCACCAGATCAGGTGACATACCCTGCTGTAAAGGGGAAAAAAAGATGTCGGTCTCACTGCTCATAAGTGAGATTTACTTTTTTTTCCCCAATGTAGAAAAAAGCTCCCCAATCTTGGGCATGCGCAGAAGGAGCAGCCAGGAGCCTCCTGGGATGCGTGTCTTAGGTATCCCAGGAAGCTCTGCACTCTCATTCTGCCCTGGCGATTAAGGGTTTTAACAACCCCCCCCCCCAAAAAAAAAGAATGTAGGGTAGAAATGTTGGTACACTTTTAGGACTATGGTCGTATTTTGTACCTTGTTATCCTAGTTTTGTGTTTGCCCTCCCCTATTACCTTGTGCACCCCCATTTGCTGCTTCTTTGTATGTTTTCCCCTGGTTGTTGTACCCTATATTAAAACTCTTTCAATAAACAGATTACAAACAATAAATAGGAAGTATTCTGTGATCCTGGTAAAGTTTTTGCATTGAGCCCTGGAAAAATGCTATTTTAATAATCCTCAAGCTTTACTACAAAACAATGGACTACAATATTGTTACCATGTGCTACAATACCATTTTCTGCTTATTCCTTTCTGTAAAAGTCTTCAGAAATGTTTTACTGAGATGCCTAAGAACCCCAGGTATACGGTAGCAGCTAAAGCACTTTAATTATAAACATATACAAGCTTTTTAAGTAAAATATATCTTTTACATTTTTCATTATTCATTGTATCGCAGTGATGCTGACATCGCTGACAGACACTTGCATGTGTTACGGGAATAATATGTGGTTTTTCTTAGGACAGGATTCTTGTTAGTAATACAGTGGATGGTGTCGGAGCATGTCAGACTATATAGAAAGATGGAGCCTTTAACAGGAAGTCCTGAATAAAGACCTTTATGGAAGGGTTACTGCAAATTTAAATATATTGAAAATATAACTTTATATTACAAAATCATTTTAACAGCTCAACATTTTCATAAGATTTTAGTGATTGGGTTTGCATTTGCTTTAAAAATAATGTTGTGATGACTTTGGGGTCTCTGTACTTTTATTAGGTGGAAGGTGGCTTTATAATTTCAATTACTTTACTAAGGTCATTTTATCATTGCATGCAGATCTATGAGAAATGGCTATTTCCTATGCAAAGGCAGCATAAACAAGATGTCAGGGATCACTGGCCATCACTGTGCTGTGAAGATGATGGGAAATATCCCAGGAGTAGACTAGTTTAGCACGTTCCATTGGATTCCCACCTCCCTCACATCAGGGCATTTTATTTTTATCTTTTAGTCCTGCCATGATTATTATGGATTGCTGCACCTCATCTGCATAGTAATTAGCACACAATTATAAACTGCACACACATTAAAAATAACGCTTTTCATGCACTGATGGGTAACAGCGCAACTTCCCTGAATATTGTACCCCACCAACAACACATTTATTTACAAATACTGGTAGAGGTGATGGCACATTTAGTCTGTTAAAGTAAATAAATTATGTTTATAGTATTGTATTGTGCTGCATACATATTTCTACACTAATACCTTTGCCTAAAAGCTCAACAATTGTAAATCCTGGAAGCTATTGCACAAAAAATGTCCTTGTCTTAGCTTTATATTTAAAATTAAGTGGTGGTGATGGCACCCAGACGAGTGTTGTGGTCTCCCTGCCCACAGTTCCTGATAGCCCAGAGGCACCGAAAAAGGAGTTAGGTGAATGTTACCAAAGCACAGAAATAATGATTTTTAATGCAAAACACTTTTGGTATTTTGTATATTTCTTTTCTGTATGCATTTATTTATTTTGTGTCATAGGTTTACTACTCTAACTTGTATGCTTTTTTATATATATTTGTAAATGTTACAAATAAAACAATATATAATACATCAAAATCATCAAAATTGATTATGATTTGTTTTATCCTTTTCAATTTTGTGGACACCACTTATTTTACCAAACTTTTTCCGTAAGATTATATGTGCACTTAGGTATTTATTTGCATGGTAATTATCTGTAAAGGTGTAAATATCCAAAACCAGTAGAATTGCTGATGGGGGGCCTCTATCTTGGCTGTCATGTTATCCACGCCAATAGAAAGGGGATCCTGGCTTTATGGGAAAGTGAGTGCAAACATTAAAGCTTTAATCTGTGCAGACATAAAATAGATAAGATAACAGATAACAGATAAGAAGGCTTGAAGGCTCCAAATCGTTGCTAGTAGGGGGAGCAGAGGAAGTTGGGCTTCTGGGAGATATGAGTGAATGTGAGTGTTGTGAAGTTTCTGGAGGAGTTGATCTCCATTTTCTGGATCTACAGAGGTCATTGATGTGTATCATTTAAGGTCTTTTTGCTTTTTTAGAGTAAATGTTTCAATTTTCACGGCCTGTCCACAGTTTTCATTTAAGAAATGATCCTATGGCATACCTTTAAATTGTTCCTATTTCAAAAAAAACTGTTTCTCATTCAGATCCAAGTCTTTCTTCCCTCCTTAGTCTTCTCTCTTTTTAGGTGCGTAACTATGTATGTTTTATCTTACCCTGCAGAGATTACAGGTTCAGAAACATGTTACCACTGCATCCCCCAAAGCCATCATATTCTCCACCATGTCTTACTAACACAAAAGACGTTTCCAAACACTAATCCACAACAGTATATGGTTAAATATTTAGACACCTGACCATCACAACTATAGGAACATGTTACACATCGCATTCAAATTTGGGCACTAATATGGTGTTGGCTTCCCCTTTGCTACTAAAACAGCCTTCACTTTCCTAGGAAGGCTACCCACAAGAATTTGCAGCGTGTCTATAGGAATATGTGTCCATTTAGTGAAAAGTGCAAGTGCTAATGTTTGATAAAAAAGACCAGGCTCCCAATCTGTGTATCTCTAATTCATCTCAATAGCATTTAGTAGAGTTAAGGTCGGGGCTTTCTGCAAGCAGCTTGAGTTACCCAACACCAAATTTGTCTTTATGGAGTTGGGTGTACGCAGGGGAGTAGGTATGCTGGGAAAGAAAAAGACCTTCCCCAAACTGGTAACAAAGTTATACAATTGTTTAATTTTTTTATGTATGCTCCATCACAGTGGTTGCCAACCTTTTCAAACCCACGGACCACTAAATTTACTGACTCTGGACCGCGCATATGCAGGGAACTGTGTGTCACTCAAAGAGGAAGAACTTACCCCTTAGTGACGTCATGATGCCAGAACCAGCCCACTCTCCTATCGCAGGTCTGAGCCTGGGCAGGTTGTGTCCAGAGAAACAACCTGCCCAACGCCCTGAGCCAACGATCAATATGGTGGACATGGTTCGCAGCTCTGACCGGTGTGCCCCCCTAAGAAGCTAAGAAGGCCCTTTTCCTGACCACACCGACCATGCCTTCCAGCACTAGGGTTCCAGTTTAGTGACTTCCAGTGTTAAATGTGTATGTTTTAATGTGTTTGCATGAATTTGCATTGTGAGCTCCCCTGGGGGACAGTAACATATTTATGGAATCTGTGTGATGCAGAAAATGTATAAAGATAGCCAGTTGCAGATAATGTGAGTTACCTCAACATAAATAAGCAACTTAGTTTTGCTTGGAAAGTGCACTTTTATTATTGAATAAAGCATGACACGACTACTTTGGGTAAGGCGACTTTTACATATCAAAGTGTAATACTAAAGCTCTGAAAGCCTGGGCTTTTCAAGGATCAATCACATGAAGATACACTTTTTCAATTACCCCAAAACAGATTTTAGGAGCTGACCCCTTAGATGAATGCAGATAAAGAAAAAGTCAGAAGGGATGGACATGCAGAATATGTATATCTTCTTCTTACTGCAATCACATAAACCTTTTAGCCCTAAGTGACATTTTTTGAATAATTTTTTAACATTCAAGATGTTTTAAGAGTTCCTTCTTTTAGGAAAGGGAAAGCACAATAATAACCACTTTCAATACACATAACTAAAATAAGACAACAAGGGAGAACAGTGTTAGGGGAAACAGTTTGCCAAATTTACTATATTTACTTAGACCCCTTAATTCACAATATTTATAGTCTAACCATACTAAAGAGATGGCCTCACAAAAAGTTACTCATTCAATACACACATTAATAATTTATACTGAAGGGTAAACTATTTTGATGGCAAAATGAGAGATGTATGGCAGGAGGAAAGAAATGTTCCAGAGAAATGTAATTATGTGCTGCATCCCCCTCTGTACAAACCCATCTGTTCAATACACATAATCAGGTCCTACTGGAAGGAAGAATATATATAAAATATATAAACCTGAACAGACTACAGTCTCCTCACTTGAAGTACTGATTTTGGAGTTTCTTTTCATTCTATACCATTACTTTTCATTCCATTTCATATTGGTTTTACATTTTTAATACCGTATATATTGGTGATGAAATCAGAAAAAGAAAGAAGAGAGGAAAAGGAAGGAGTGAAAAAGAAAATGTTCCCAGCATCCTATTAGCGTGGGTGAAACCCCATTTGAAGTAAGTGACTGTGCACCTTTTTCAGTATAGTTTTAAAGAAATAATTTTTATATATGGAAAGTGACAAAACAGTAAAAAAATGCAGCAAGTACAGAAATACACATGGGAACATATACTTCATAAGCTTATAGGAGCTATGTATATTTATTAAGTGCTAGCATATGCAAAGTGGAATTGTCACACAAGTATCTGTCTGTGTAATATGTCTCTTTGATCAGGCAAATACTAAGATGATTCATGTATGACTGTCAGATGCACCAGAGGTTATTTAACAACCTCTGTTTTAGTTTTACATTTAAAGAAAGCCCTAAAAGAGTAAAAGATTAAAGTAGGCCTCTCTTATCAGTCATTTGCAGTATTAATTCTGGGCAATGGGGATTAGCTTTAAAAGGTGCACTGAAAATTTGTTTTTTTGCTGGCACAGAACATTTGTATTATCTTCAAAGACCCAAAAAAAAGTTTGTTCTAGTTGACTTGGTTTCAAAAGTCGGGGAAGATTTCTGGATCTTGAGTTAAACCTAGGACTGCTTGTTTTAAAATAAAAGATAAAATATGAAAAATAAATTTTGATTAAAGAGTAGTGTTTGGAACTGCAAGCAGACTTGCAAACTCATATCTTGAGTTTATCTTTTCTGGGTCCATGTTGCCCTCTGCCACCCTCCTGCTGGTATCTGGTGTTTCTTTTACATTTTAAAACATTTGGAGTAGCAGATTTGGTTGTTTAGAGGTTGGATGTTGTTGGATTATATATATATTTATATATCCTAAAAAAAAGGTGGACTTGGTCCCGCCACCCTTCCATGAAGGGTGATAAAGGTATAAAAAAGATCTTTTATTAAAATACCATTTAACAAAAATAACATTTTGGTGGGACCAAGTCCACCTTTTTTTAGGATATATAAATATATATATAATCTAACAACATCCAACCTCTAAACAAACAAATCTGCTACTCCAAATGTTTTAAAATTTAAAAGAAACACCTGGAAGAGGCCTGATTAAACATGGCTTTGTTCTTCTTTAGAGGAAAATAATACATATTTGTAGCTGTTACATTTATACATTACTTGGGATACACAAATAGTATATATGATGCTAGATTCACTTAGCACCAGACTAAGTGAATGCACCAGACCCTTTGTGCAGTTCTTCAAAGTCTGTAGGAGGGCAGTAGGGCATTTTGTATAGTGTAATTTCCTCTCTCTGTTTCAAACTTCACCAGTCACATCCTTTGGGGAAATGTAAGGAGAAATGTAACTACAAAAGTTACCCATTCTGTACTCTATTAGGACTATATATATATATATATATATATATATATATAATATATATCATTTTTACAAAGCAGTACAAAGACCATAGGAAAAAACATAAGGGGAAAGATACATGTAGAGTAATAAAGCAACACTACTGTAAGTCTCTTTCATCAATAAATACAATGCATTCTGTGGACATTGAATAAGTTTGACCATAGACAATAAAGGGCAGTAAAATGTGCTGACTTACCTCGTCGACCCTTAGCTTTGTCTGTTGGCTGGCTATTACATAAGCAAACACAACAGGCTCAGCCAAGCATCCATGTTCATATTTAGAAGGTAGAATGAAAAAACATAATCATTCCAGCAAAATCACTTACTGATTTGACAACCAAGGGTTTTTGCCAGCAGATTAGGGGTTGTCTTGTGAGGTCTACTGCGCACCTGAAGTAGATGTCGGACCAGATGACAATGCTTTTTCAGGGCAGATATAATGAAGCTTCTTTATAAACCGAGATTAACATAGTAATAATAACAATTTTTAGTGCAGAACAACCTTCCTCAACCTTTCCTACTTCAGAGGAACCCTTGAAATGAAGTTAAGGTCACAGGCAACACTTGATAAAATGAATTAATTGAGATCTGGTGCAAATATTGCCCCCCTTAATTGTGATAATTAAAAAAAAGACAGCTAAAAGTATCTTTGGTGTCACCCTTACGGATCTGCCATATGACGTTAAACTCAGAACCCTGCAGGCACATTCAGATGGGAGATCAAGGAACCACCAGAGGAACTTTAGGGTTCCAGAGAACCTAGGTTGAAAATTGTTGATGTAGAATCTTCAGGATTTGCCAAGAAAAGAGAATTTTCTTAAACTTGACAGGATTGGTGGTTGGATTGGTAGCCACCTTTCAAAAACTGCAGTCATGAATTAATGCCAAGTGATTTTCTGATGGAAATTGAGAGGCTGTGGTGTCTGCTGAAGTAGCATGGTTGCCTTTGGGTGACCACACCTAATATGATTTTTTTGTCCACAATCACTTGATAAACATAAACACATCCAGGGTTTATACATTATATCTACAAGACAATAACTTATTAAGATGATTAAGATGCATATCTTTATATTATTATGACAAACCAACATTCCTTTCACCTTTCTTAAATTGAATTAGGCTTATAGCCTTCTATTAGCAGCTGTGGATAATACAGTTGTTGCAGGAGCTGTCAGAAATGAAAACTTAATGTCTACAGCTCACCATATAGATAAGCATTTATTTTAAATTTATTGGCAAGAGTAGGCAGAGTCACTAATATCTTGTATTATCTAAAACAATAAATGGTGAATTTTTCCCAGTGCTACCTGACATTTTTCAGTTGATCATGCCCATATTGAAGATCCATTAAAGAGACCCTTTCACTACATTAAAAAATAAAAACAACACAACTCTGTTCCAGTTGTACCCAACACTTCTATGTGGCCCTTTAATGGGTACACGGTTCTGTTTGCTGCTCCCACATGTCACCACTGTTTCCCCTCGAGATGTAGCAGAATGAACTACAGTCTTTACCACAGTTTTATTTTAAATTAGTGACAGGGTCTATTTAATTAATGCTCTCAGCAAACCTTTAGCCTCTTCTTGATTAAACAATGAACAGAACAAAAACTCTTTAGTCAAGATGTTCAAATAGGTATATCAAAATGAAGGGCTGATTTACTAAATTAGTCACTTTAAACCTACTGTGAAGTCTATTTATAAAGCAGTGAATCTGACATTCACAGAAACATTCCCTGGTGAAGAATCAAATACTCACATTTAAATACATGGACCTGGAAGATTCTTCACCAGGGAAAGTTTCAGTAAATGTCTGATTCGCTGATTTATGAATAGACCCCATGTGTTTAGAGTAAATATTCAATCAGCTTCAGTGTAAATTGTTTGCATTGTGTGGATATTTTCTGGACTAATGTATCTATGGTGACAGCACTCGGTCATATTGTAATGATTTTTTTTTATTCCACTTTATTCTGGTCAGGTGTGTGAAAATAACATATAGGATGATTGTGTTCATTTGTATCTTACTATACAATGTATAGTATACAATACATTATTGTATTGTATACTATACATTGTATAGTAAGTTACAAATAAACACATCTTTATTATACTCATTTGGGAAAGATATCAAGATGCGTGCTATATTATAATGACATTTAATATGTTTTTATATTTTAGCATGGAACGTTATTTCTAGTAGCTGGTAAATAAATTTACATTGGAATTATTAGGGAGTGTTCTTACATGCTTATTGTAATTTAGAGCTACCATATAAAAAGGATTGTATAACTAAACTCCACTACACAATGCCATCGCTAGTTGCATGTTTTCTTTAGCATGGACTCAATGATAAGGGACATTTTTAAAATTCTTCTGCATTACATTTATAAATAAATTTATTAAATGTGCATTTCTAAACATTCTCACACAATATATCAACTAAATCGCTCCATTATTTCCTCCAAACAAGTAACAAATCGATCATACCAAATATCAATATTAAAGGTAACAAGTGACTTTATTTATTTTGTGAACAGCTGAACACGAAAGACACACACATACCATAGGAATATATTGTATTTTAAAATATGTTTTCTCTTTTTTTGTTAAAAAAGTGTTACAGTAATGTGCGTTACTCCTTAGGTCAGTGTGTATAGTAATTTTATGGTTCATTCTTTATTGTAGTATAAGAAAATATTATATTTAAAAGGTGTTTTTCTTATTCTGTTATTGAGTATTATAATACCTTTCTGTGGAATCAGAATACTTCTATATAGCTTCAAGGTTAAAAAGTAATGTTATCTTCATCATTATAAGCACATAAAAATTCTCTGCATTATAGTCCATTGAAATTTAACATATTAAATAAAATATTGGTGTTAAAAAGAGTTTTCACTGAAATTGTTCAGAAATACTCTTATGTACTTACTTTCAGTTAAAATATGTGAGGGGTAATTTTACATAAGTCTTTTGAAAAATTCAGAGACTAGGTGAAAGCTTTTTAGGTGAAAAAATGTAATGTAAAAAAATCAAACTGTAGTGTGCATTTTTAACATTTTACAAAATATTTCAACAAATCTGTTTTATTATGTTCTTAACAATTGTTATGAATTCATGTTTTTGAAGTATCTAAAAAAAGCTTTCACATCACTGGCTTTACAATAAATGGGAATAATACCGACTAGCAACTCTAATTAGTAAACTGCTTAGGACCCAAGACATTTTTCCTTGACAGGTACAGATTTTACTGTAAGAATTCAATGCATTTTGAAGACATTTAGTGTTATTCTGTTAAGGTGTATTCCAAAAAGGTACACAATAAGGTATACAGCTTTCAATCACAGTGCAAAAGCAAAATATGCATTTAAAACATTATTATTGAATAATAATCTAATAATAATAATAAGTATTACCCAACAAAATACATTTATAATACCACACAGATTTATACATATATATATTTATAATACCACAAAAAGATGTCTGAAATTGTTAGACTATGAATAAAAATAATACTCGCAAAAATTATAATTATTTTTTAAAATCATATTTATATATCTTAGATGTTATGTTATATTAATGCTAAAAATTCTAGGAAATAATATCAATAACATTATTATGTTTTATTAATGTTAATAATATTATATAATAAAGTGTATTTCAAGGCAAACAAAATATGATGTGTTCAGTCCTACATAATACATAATTTTAAATCAAACCAGTCCCTAATAAATTACATATTTTTAGAATTTGCAAGACTAGATCATTTATAAATGTGGTATTTTAGTAAGATTTGATAAATGCTTACCAGATGATTACAAAAAGATCACTTTTTTGTGTAAAAATCTATCATTATCATAAGAATAAAAAGGAATAATAGGAAGCCTAATGGTTTTTGTAGATATGTATGTATTTATTTATTTATGTAACAATGCTTTGACTTGATATCATAACATATATCTAATATTAGAATAAAAAAAAAAGAATGAACTATAAACAAATATTGATTTGAGAACAACAGGAGTACCTTAAACATATAATAAAATATAAAGAGATTTGCCAATCATAGCTCTGCAAAATAACCAGTTAAATAGTAGTTAATTAAAAAATAAATCTGTGATGTTTTACATACACATAAAACTAAACAGTTTAAAAAAACTGATGTTGTATATGATAAAATATTTATCAAACCTAAAAATCTTAAATCTACATTCAGCTAAAAATCTTCTGTATCTGTATATCTCTAACTGTTCTGCTTTAAGCCATGAAAGACACAGATATTAGGTACAGTTGTATATGCTCATATTATTCCTGCTGCAGAATAATACTTTTTTTAAATAAATCACCAGAAATATACAACCTTTTATTTTGACATTCCTTTATTCAGAGATATTCCCTTAAATAGAGCTCTGGTGCATGATTATCTCAAAATTCTGGCAGCACTTTCCAATGCCATTCATTCTGCCCATAAGCTGCATGGATGGGGCTACATGGGCACCTACAGAGGTATTCACAGACTGATAATGGGGGAAACTCTGCTCTATGGTATTAGTACTCTTATTACAGAACTGTAATATACATGCTTTTTTAATCAGGCTCATCAGCAAATGAAAAAGAGTGCATAAAACAAACAAATTACATAAGCAACAGTACACAATTTCAACATTATGCAACATTATTATCTATTAGCAACATTGCAGGTAGATGGCATTACATCTTCCCTGGTATTGAAAAATATTATATAGGAATATGCACTATATTGCCCATGTTATGCATATAGAGTTTTTTTAAAGATCAAAAATGGCTATATATATATATATATATATATATATATATATAGCTCCCAAATAGCCATACAAATAAATTTCAGGGCTCATGATCACAATCTTTTAAAGCATTCATGCATTCCATCATATGATATTTAGTTCATATAACTATTAGAATTTCAGTAGTAAAGGCTATATCTCAAAACAGATGCCTATAATAAAAAAGAGTTTCTTGAAGGTTAGGAGTGTGTTATGTGCAGTAAAATATTGTGATCTGTAGTATGCATCACTATAACTAATATAAAACCTCTGCAGTATGGTTCTTTATAGAAGGTGCTATGTAATAAGTACAAATAAAAGCTTTGTATTTTATTTTCTGCATAAAAAATACATAATATTGCAGATTCTAGACATACCTAAAATTCCCAGTGTGTTTTTATTTTATACATAATTATAATAAGTGCTCCATCTAGTGCTGTTTTTTTTTTACATTTTGCTATCACTCACAGTAATAAATATACCAAAATACACACAGTGTGGGCTAAATGTGTTTTTTTTCCATTAGAGAAATAATGAATAGCTATTCTATTGGATGTCTGTATAATATTCCTACTGAAATCATTGAATAAGTTCATAAAAGATTAGCCAAGGCTAATAATTACATATTGACACACTTGTGTTAGTTATTCGTATATATACATGTGTTTTTTTACCATATATGTCTGGTACTATATTTATACTAGATTTTTGGTATCACTTTATATACTTTACTGTTGTAGTTTAACTCCTCTCTGCAGCATTCTCCCAGGACCCTAATGAGGAAAATCTAGCAAATCCTGCTGAATAATTTATACAGTACAGAATATCTATGCAAATCAGGAGGTGATCCTTGTATAATAAAGTCACGTGGAACAGTCAGCCAGACAGACAGCAGTCTGAACAATTTGCATGTCATAGCTGCCAAGATTAACTATTCCCCACCTAACTGGGAGGTGGCTGGACATGGGGCACAGCTTGTAGCAGCTTTCCAAATACTGAGGACAATGGTTCAAAAGGATACCTTAGGCTCATAAAGACTGAATAAAGGACATTTATGATCTAACAATTATTGTGTGTTTACAAGTATTAACCTGATAAACAGTGTATAAAAGCTTGAACCCTAACTGTACAAAACAAGATCTTTGTTATAATGGTAATGAGATTCATATTTCATAATTCTTCATGTTATCCATGCTAAATATAATATTATACGAGAATTGTAGATGTTGAACAGTTGTGTATATAAATGTACAGATGAGGCTGTAATTTATGAAAGGTGACTTGCAGGAAAATTGGCCAAAGGAAGCAGATTCATGCTGGACTAAAAAATGGGAAATATGTAACTATGTGTACATTGCAGTTGCTACAATGTTTATTAAATAAGGAAAAGTGTAAAATACCCTGAAATGGGATGAAGAATAAATTATAAATTTAATAAATAATAAAGTCTATGACTTGGTAAGTGACACATTGGGATGGAAATAGGTAGGTCCTAAAAAAAGAGATATCCAGAATCTTGCCATATTGTATATAGTGACTGAGGTAGGTGAATATGTTTAGTATACCAGGAGGTATGAATGTGTGGAGATAGATAGATAGATAGATAGATAGATAGATAGATAGATAGATAGATAGATAGATTCACATCATATATATTACAAATTCTAACTATTAATATAGGGGATCTCTGATCTGTAAAAAAAACTGTATTTACTGAACAATTATAGTATCCATTATTCTACATATTACAGGGAATGTCTTTATTTAGTATGTAGTGTCTATCCAACAAAGAGGTAAGAGTAATATATGGATATATATATAATTATATATCAGAATGTCAGTTTAACATTACAGATAACACAGATACACAAAGGAACTTTACGTACAATTGTATATCTATGAATATAATAATCAGTTCTTGTCTATTTCTGGTTATTCATGTCACACTAAATATGGCTGATTTATTTCCCATGACTGGTCTGACTAAATAGGAATTAAATTCATATGATATTTATGTATTCCTATAAACACACAAACACTTACAGTAAGTATAGACATACCACACACACACACACACATATATATATACAAACACACTTTAATAGAACACATTGTGTATACACATTTATCATTGTGTGTATAGATATATCACATATATCACACCTATATCTACTCACACACATTAATAGGTCACTCACATACAAAATGTATAGACACACAACACACACACATATATATGTATGTGTCTATACACATACAAACACGTTAGTACACTCTTTAAAAGGACACTGTGTATATACAGTTATCATTGTGTGTATAGATATATCACACATATATATTTACTCACACACATACAGTATGTACAGACACACCACACATATATATTTATATGTTTATACACATACAAACACGTTAGTACACACTTTAATAATACACATTGTGTATACACAGTTATGTTATACACGGTGTCTATAGATGTACCACACACCCCACACACACATATATGTAGTGTATACCAGCAGGCAGCCTGGCCATACACCCCAGTGTAATGTGCCCCATGCTAGGTGCCCCACACACGGGCTGTACAGGTTATTGAGGTGCCCCACACACGGGCTGTACAGGTTATTGAGGTGCCCCCTCGCCCTCCTCCCTGTGTGAAGTAAAATACAACAAATGGTGTCTCCAGCTGACCTATCCCGGGGTTTGACGTCAGGACGCAGCACTGCGTGTAGGCAAGTAGGGGAAACTTTCCAAAATGGATGTGCGGATTATCCCGGGGAGGTCGGGAGGGCTCTGCCTCCAGGAGTTGAGCAGGGAGGCTGCCTGACAGGAGCCCGGGAGTGTTTCCCTCCCAGGAGGGATGGCTGCGGCCGGGAGAGGGTTAATAGGGTTCAGCATTGTGTGTGGGTGAGATGTCAGTGCTCCTCATTCATCGGCAGCATCCTTGTCACAGCGCCTCGTACATTCAGGCAGCATCTCCTCCGACATGTCTGTGTACATAGTGCTGCCAGCTCCAAACTCATTCATCTCTGCCCTGTCAGGACCACATACAGCATTGTTGTATTTCCTGTGCAGAGCTGGGGGTCATCTAATACTACAACACCTTGTGTTCTGTCATCTCCATGACCTGTCATCACTTCCAGCACCTCACCTGCCTGCAATCTCAGCATCTCCCAGCACACACATTGCACTCAGCATGCCAGGAGAACCCCTGCATTGCCACCACCTTCCTACACCTTACTGCAATGGCCAACATCTGCACCTGGATCATCATCTCCTGATCTTACTACTGTCTTCTCTGTACAGGAACCATAGGGTAAGACTCTCTGATCCTGGGGGTACACCTCAGCTAGGATCTCAGCTACTTCCTGAGGGATGCAGCTCATTCTTCAACACCACCAAGCATCTTCCAGTCTCCATGCTTGCTCCTTCATCCAGCTTGACATAACCTCAGACTGGAATTGGAATGATCAGTATTTTGTCTTCAAAATGCCATCAAAAAGCCACTCCAGAGCAGGAGATGATTGGTAAAATGGAAGAGGAACCTCATCTACGGAGCTTGGTTTGTTCTGTTGAAGTCCACACCATCTCCAAGTTTAATGGATGTTCTGCCATGGTGGTGGCTGCCACTGGAATATTGGAATCGCTCCCTCGTCCTGTCTCCTGGAGTTAAATGGGATCTCATAAGTTATTCTTATGCTGTTGAGTGGGGGGTAACTAAAAGGCGTGAATAAAAAGCAAAATAGATCATGCAGAGCTCACACAATAGATATCAATGCACTCTGGACAATGAATGGGAACCTCTCTTAGGATTTCTACACACGTCTGCGACAGCTTGGACTGAATCTGACCGACAGGACTGAATCCCAGACATTCTCTTGTGTTAGGCGTGAGAAAATAAGTGCAAGACATCAAATTATTACAACTAAGTTAACAGAGGGGCCTGTCTCCCTCCCCCCTTAGAGAATCTCCCCATGAACCAGACTGGGTACCAGCTCACTCATCTCCAGCCTATACAAAGGATATGTCTAAGCCTGGTACTCACAGACAAGCATGTGCTGGGGCTTCTATCATCTCTCAAGAATTAGTTTATTGTCAATATTGTTTTAATGTTCCTCATCCACATCATGAAATGATGGTGCCATGAAGCCCGAGTTTACAAGTAAGTATCAAAATATGTGTCCTTATCCCTTACTTATCTTCTATCTAACTTGTTTTTTGGGCTAGAGATCAACTAAAATACTCTGATTTCTCCTTTAGTAAATCAAGACTTTGTAACCGTTTTTATATATATATATTTTGTATATAAATTTTAACCACAAAAAAAAATCACATGGCCTTGTACCGATTATTTGTTTCCACCCACTTCTTTTCTTTGGGGTCTTGCCTCTACACTAATGATCCATTCTTCTCGGTATTCGAAGACAAACTTCATAATAAAACGTTTACCATACAAGACAAACAGTTGTGGGATTGTTGTGAAGCCTGGGAAAATGCCCCCAGTAGCTTAGAGTCCAGCCTATTCATTGCAGCCCCTCTGCCTCAAGAGACCTCTCTCCCCCTAGACATCATTGTCATGCTAATTGGACAAACTGAACTTGATTTTGAAATCCCCTCTCTATTTGGGCTGATTTTTTTTTTGTCTGTGGGAAAAAAATGAAGAACCTACGGTGTGAAATTAATTAATCAGGCCTTGCTTAAAACGGAGCAAACAAAGGACGTGTTTTTCCAGACTTAACTTTTTAGAGCCTAACAATAACACTAATTTCTAAGCTCTAACCCTGCTCTGAATTTTTTAAGTTGGGTGTGTGCAGTAAGTATAGGTTCTACCTACAAGGTATAAATTTAAGGGGTTTCTGATTTTTAATCTTATTTTTATAGCTTTGATTATCATTTTTAAAAGATCAGTTTACCGGCTATTGTAAAGAATAGTGGAATGAAAATGAACGTAAAAGTGTAAAATAAAATATTTGGAAAAAGCAGATTAGTGGAAGCCACCACTTCTGATTTCATATATAATAGAGAAGAGAAGAATACCATGTTTGTAGGTATATACTGTATATATATATATATATATATATATATATATATATATATTGTTTTATTTAAATACATACCTACAAAATAAAAAGAAATGAGGTGTTATAATAGATAAAACGATGATGTTTCGGCTTTGGTAAGATGAAAAGCTTGTGACAGTTTACAGGGCCTGTATAGTACATGTACTGCTGGCAAATAGATTAATCTAAATCACAACTAAAAGAACATGTATATAATATAATCTCAGGGAGAACATTCCTGATACATCAATAGTGTATTCATGTACTACATTTGCTGATTATTTGAATACCTTTTTAATATAGCTGTCAAATGTTACAAATATGTGAGTAGGTGCATTTTGTTTTTGTTTATATGTTTTTTTTATGTGTAATGTTATTATTGATATATCTGCATATAGTTGTCCATGTGAATTTATTAAAAAGCTTTACATCCGATCTGATTTCTTCTAGGTTACAATCACAGTTCCTGGCTCTTACACAGTAAGGTTTGATTTTGAGTTAACATGTTCTTGGATGTTGTGTAGGTGTGGTTCTTGTACCTTTATGTCTTTTTGCTGGCATGCACATTTATGAGATTCTTGTTTGTGTTTGTATTCACTATAATTTATAGTAACTGATACGTTGCATTTGTTATACTAACAATGAGATGTTTAAGTATTGTGGTTTTGTAGGATCACATAGGTGACTACAATGTTATTCTTCCCCATAGCTTTCCTTTCAATCATTTCTTTTTATAACAACATACAGTTCAGGGCTATAACAATAAGACAGTAGGTGACTTTAATTGACATATTCACCTGCAATATAAGCATTGAGGCACACAGGTATAGCTGCATTAGCACACATACAATAACATTCCTGTTTATCCAGTGATCTATGTTGCAAGTACACTAGACCAGTATTGCATTCCTATAGGAAGTAAATGCAAGGTGGTACATGATATTTTTACAAATTATATCTAGCAAGCTAGTAAATGATGGTGGTTTCCTTGGGAAGTTATATCCACGTGTATTCATGGCATAATAGATATCTGATGCTTGTCATGGTATTCTAGTACTTACTGCCCACAATTAACTCTTAAACTTGCAGTGAAATGTTTTGAATGTGGAATGTTAATAATATATTAATGGTTAATCAAATCACATGATTTTAACAATACTGCAGCTCTTGCTTGCCTTTCTAAGGTCATAGGATAAGTTGTGCTGATCTATAGAATCTACAGAGAAATAGTGATGTGTATATGTAGAAATATATATTTATGTATAATATTTTTAATTGAATGTGTGTGTGTTTGTTTTCAGTGTATATAAAAGTATGTGTTTACTTTTTTATGATGGCCACCTTGTTCCCTTGATATTGTCTCATCCAATGGATTTCCCCTCGTTGTCAGTTTTTAAAAGGAAGGATGAGTCTGTATATGTGTATGGGGACCTGTTAGTTGTCAAAATAATTACAATTTTCAACGTGCTGTAAAATATACACAAAATAGATTTGGGAAACAACAGCCATACAACATGTATTCTAATAAGAGCAATGGTTGTTAGCCAAACCTTGGTTTCAAAACCATTTATTTTGTAAAAATAAAATAGACAGCTATATTTATAAATAAAAAAAAATATTTGATGATGTTCTGATATTGCTGACAATACAGTAATTGTTCATAAAGGTAAATCTAATGTCTGTGCAATAAACTATATTTACCTACGGTCCTGAACACTTATAATCAAAGCAACGTGAATACCAGTGGTGTGCGGTAATCCATGGTAGCCAATCAGATTTTATCGTTAATTGGTTTAGATCATACTGAGCATCACAAATATTGCTGATTGGTTGCTGGGTTACTTCCCTTTGCATAATCCTCTTAGCCCTATGTAATAAAAGCTATGATGAGTATGCACAAAAAATTCAAAGATCATTGGATATACTAATAGATTTTTCCGAGAGGTGGAGTTATGCTCGGAGTAGACCTCTGCCCATTTTCTGCACATCATTGTGCTTGCTGTCTTCATGTTTTTCTCTCTGACTCTAATTTGCTTGCCTTGTTAGGGTTATTTTTTTTTTAGAATATGTTATCCATATGAGATGATGAAGATAGATAGATGGGTAGGTATGTGGGATAGAATGGTAGGCCTGTAGAACAGACTGTATTGCCAGCTTCCAGATTAAACATTTTGCCCCTATTTGTTTTTTGGCATGCTGGAATATTTACAATCTATTCACCTGTTATTTTTTCATATAGTAAATCGGTAAGACTATTCTGCATACAATCCCCATTTCAAGTCATATAGGTTACTTTTGGTCACTTTAAAAATAATCCTTATTTTAAGTAAAGTGAAATCATAGCAATAAATGAATTAGAATTATTAATAATGAATATACCAATAGAAATGTATTTTATAATAAAATAAATCTCTGTAAATATAATACAAGATTCATGCCTGTTGTTATCTCCCCATGCAATTTTTCTTAAACGCAGGAATACTGGTTATTATGGAATGTATAATGTCAATGAGTAAGCCTAAGGGTTTCTCAAAAGTCTTGTATACTCTCATCATTTTTTCTTTGGTGTTCAGCCATTTATTGTAAGCCTAATAGGGTTTATAGTTTATCAGCTAACAAGGAAGAGTGATATAAGAAAAGTGCGATTTAATTCATCTGATGACTATATTACCAGCATATAATGCAGCCCTCACTGTCTATGTTGCATGTTTATATTCTTCCACAGAATTGGAAAGAAGGCGGTCTATATACCAGCACAAAAATATATTCTTTCCACTCAGCTCACCTCAGCAGGGAAGGGAATACATTTTTCACATGCCCAGCTTGATTGCTTCTATGGGAACAACAAGATCTATACAACACAACCATAATTTCCAAGAGCCGCACCAGTGGAAATTCCCATTTAGGGTTCTAACTTTGTCCCTTTTCTATGTACAAGTTTGTACAAATGAATCAAATAACTATCGTCTGAAGATATGGAGCAGTAGCTAATTTTTCACTTTATATTTCAGGGTTGGGCCCAGCTAGCTGTGATTTTATTTTACCTTCAGTTAAGCTGCCTCTTGAAACATGCACGAGTGGCTCCATGTTCTTGACAAATGCTTTCATTGTTCAGCTGACACAGCTTATCTATTATAATGATGCTAGAGAAAGAACAAAAGTACATTTTATTTTCATTTTTATTCTCATATACAATTACAAATTATTTACTAGTGAGGTTAAGCACGACATCCTGTAATTTAGAATAAATTACACAAATAGATACTTAACAAAGTAAACAAGGTTGAGATGCAGATACATATTACATATAGCCTTTCACATTAACACATTGTGCTTGTTTTAATAAAGCTCTCCAGGACTAGAGAAGATAGACTATCATGGGACAACCTAGGTGATCCAGTAAAACTGGAATGGATTTCTTAACAATCACCAGCTATTAGTTAGCAAATGCATTCAATCCATTCCAGGTTTGCTGGATCACCCAGGTCCTCCTATTATAGTCTTTTCTTATCTAGTCTTGGATGGCATTATTAAATCAGGCCCATTCTGGGAGTGCAAACATCAGCCTAATAAACCTGTTTTCCATATTTTCTTTTCAAACACGTTGTTAGATAATGGAGGACTACTTATATGGTGATATTTCACCAGTTTTTGATGGGAAAGACTTCTTTTGGCTCTTTGGTCTCTAAAGCCACATAAGACATCTACTTATTAAAATGTCTTCACCGTCATGAAATAATTTACATCTTGTAAAGAAATAACACCTTCATGCACGCAGTGTACTCTATTATTTCCAACAGGGGGAAGCTGGAGAAGGAAGGTACAGTGCTGACAAGAGACATGCTGCTAGGAGATGAGGACAGGGTGTTAGAGCCGCTCACATATACCTGTGTCAGCCTTTTTGGACTCCTGAGAGGGACAGCTCCAAAAATGTAGTGTCAGGGCTTCCCACTTAGGTGCCTTTTATATTTGCGTTGAAAAACTGAGCGGTCGGTTGCTCCCAGGCATTTAGCAAAATGCTGTTGTGTACCCAGTGTTGGAAATCCGCATGGGGTTTCAGCTATGATTCTTCCCCCAGAGGAGGAATAGCAATCTTGTAGCCAAAAGTTGCTTTCTGTGCTGCAATCCACAACAGCCTTATGAACAAAAAGGTTCCAAGCAATTGCCATTCGCTTTTGAGATATTGAGAGTGGTTGGGACCATGGGTCAGCCTGTGGAAAATCATTGTGGTCAGCTGTAAGCCTTAAATGGCCCTTAGCCTTATCCCCATTACATTTCTATTGGTCCAATGCTATGAGGGGAACCCTTACTGGACAACAAACTATTGCAGGTTGCAGACCAAGGCAGTGGAATTTTGCCTTAGGAAACACAAAGCTGTACCTCTCAGAGTTACCAGGGATTTAGATGTCATCCCACAGATGCATTTTTATTTATTTTCCAGATCCTCTTTGAAATATAGTTTTAATGTAGACCTAAATTCAGGGTGATATATTAAAATAAGCCATTTTCCCTAGCTTAAATTTATTTTAAAATCTGATTTTTTTTAAAAATTCTAACATGATTGAGTATTTCAAATACAGACAACCAAGATGGAAAGTCAGCATCTAATCCAATTGAATTTAAACGTTCATAATATTATTGTTTATTAAAATGTTATATTACAATAGTAACACGAAACACTGTTATTGTGATTGCATACCTTTATCTATGTATTCAGTGATGCTTAGATTTAAAAAAGGAAAAAAAAAAAGTCTGCAGTACCTACAGCAACATATTCCTTAGTTTTATAATAAAGGATGACAATGGAGATCTGGTTTGCAAACACTGAAATATTTTGATACTACAGATTAAAGCAGTGCCTGTATATTACAGTATTTTATTTTATTTTTTTAATTGTTGCCCTGTTTTAATAAGATTCACATAATCATATGTGATATACAATTGGTCCTGATGTACCATTACTAGTGGACAAGAACCTTTTGTTCATTAGATTAATAATATTCTAATGTGATCTAAAAAATTAGAAGCAGGATCTGTCTAGGATACTTTTTTATATTTTTATAGGATTATGTCAGGTCAGATTATGTTTTGCTTATCAATATTCTATTAGTTTACATTTATCGATTTATGTGAAAATGTTGGGTTAGCAAGAAAAAGGTTCACTCAATACAACAGGACAGTGCCATCCAGTGGCAAAAGTCATGCAAAACATGCTACATTTACTACCTTACAGAAGAACCGCTATTTGCTATTTAATAATACCAATTAAATAAATATATATATATATATATATATATATATATATATATATATATATATGAGGGGAATTTTAATACTCATAGTACTAGTAGGAAAAATTAAAAAGGTGTGCTTACCCAAAGCGGCAATAAACCTTATTGCAAGTTCCTTTTGCACCATCCTATTGGATTAGTCAATTATGTTTATTATCCATATATATACTGTGTATATATATATATATATATATATATATATATATATATATATATATATATATATACAACCCACATTATTTTGTGCAGACTTCAAAGCTACCCTTTGCTATCACCACTCTCCAGAAGCCAATATCAGAAAATATGTATTATATTGCTGTATATAGACTGAATTTATTTTTTAGATTGTAACACAAAATACAGCCTTTTTTGAATCACATATATTTTTCATCTCTCCCCATTGGCAATATGACTTGACTGCAACTAAATCCAGTGTGTTTTCATATCAGCAGCTCCAAATGTGTTGTCATATCAGCAGCTCCAAGCTTTTGAAGCTGCCATGACCTAGACACAGTTGCAGTGGCTCTCTGTCCAATGGCAGGATCTGTGTCCTGTGTGGCTGCCTCTGCCATACCATTCTCTGGATGAGTAAATCAGCAGAAACAAAAATCAGCCAGTTTTGATGTTTCTATGTATTTAAACCATTTTTTTTTATTTTGCATATAACCCTAAAAAGCATGCCAATGACACAGGACCCTTAAAGCACCATGGGTATACCACTATTGAATGTACTATCTGTTTCCATTTAGACTTTTTCTCTCTAATTGAAACTCCATAAGTCTTTACACCTTTCATACATAGATCTAGTTAAAGACTGCAGTTTGAACTGTGTTAAATAACAACTATGAATATTGTAGGTATGGTAGGTAGGTATTGTAATCACTTTGCTTTAACTGTTTTAATGCAGCATATTTACTGGAGAATAAAGTGAGAGGGAGGAGAACTAAAAGAAGGAAATGACTTTGTTCAGGAGTGCCGCATTAGATCCAATTGACTCACCATAGCTATCAGCAATATTAGGAGCATAAATCTGATCTAATATATATTACAATTCTATTTTCATAATACTTTTTTAATAAAACAGAGATAAGTTATCTAATTTTCCTAAATACACTAAAATGTACCAATCATAATATTATAAAGATATCACTTGTAAGATAGTTACAATTCCTTTGTTTTGTTAATGTACCTAATTGTAGAATTATGACTGAAATGTTCATGCAATCATTAAATAAAATGTACCTAAATTATTATCTGCTAAACAGACCCATATATCTATGTGAGATACATTTAAATGTATTTTATTCTTCTGTTTAAAATGTAGGGTCTAAAAAAGCAAATTCGAATGAGCCAGCTGCAAGCTAATCTTTACATTACTGAATCACTATTCTATAGTACATAATCTGTAGTTTTTTCATTGGTAAAAGATAACGGTAATGTTCTTTAATTGTAATTTTTTATAATTTTATATAAATAAAACTTTTTCTTGTAAATCTAGTATTATATGACATTTCCATGGCATCCTATATACATTTTACACAGTTAAGCCCCTAGAGGGCATGTGTGATGCAGATCATACAAAAATCCCAAAATGTCAGAGACATCAGTAGACACACGGAGCCAATCATCAACATGCACTTGTCATGGCTAGAGTTCAGTGTTTTATTTACATTTAATGCTATAAAAAATATTTGGCTTAAATTGAAATGATGCAAAAACAGCTGGCTCACTAAAAAAGAACATTTATGAAAAGGGATCACATAATGTAAAATAATAAAATTTTATTATGATCACCCTCAAAATATATGTAAATACAATCCGTAATTTCCAAACTTGCATATTTTTTAAATTTGCCTCATTTTACAACATATTTGCTTCTGATCCTTCCATAAAAGTCCCTATACACACACATTTGCACACACTGTTGCTGTCTCCCACTTGCACTTCTTCATTGTCACGCTGTCACATGGGCTTCCAAGGTGACAGCACTTATTGCGCAGGAATGTTTACTGTTGTCACTATCAGAAGAGCATGAAAAGAGGAAATAGCTGTAAAGTGGTTGAGAGAAATCAGAAGCAATGAGGTGCAACAAAAGAAAAAAGGATTAAAACAACTTTAAATTCAAGATAACATTGCAATTGTAATGATACACGGTGGTATAGCAAGCTAAGTTTTATTCATTTAGGGTTTATATCTTCCTTATGTGAGTTGATATGTATGATATTGCTTCCTATAAATGTTATTCTTACAATTCTAGGTCATTTACCTAGAGATCCTGCTAGCAAATCCTAGTGCTGTATTCTCAGCCCGCCATGTGCAATCACAGTTGCCAATGACCTGCCTTTTTGACACCAATGAAATCTATGACAACCCCAATTACATCATTAACAGTGAAAGTATTACACTTTGGTTAATAAAGAATTTATTTAGGTGGTTTATTAGCTGTTACAAAAATATAAACCTCACTATTTTAAGCTATTTTATTATATAATATTTAAATTTGCTAAAATTATTGGGGATTACTTTCATTATGTATAAATAAATGATTCAATGTAATTAGATGTTTTTAGAGGCAATGGGCCTGATTTATCAAAACTCAGGTCTGGAGAGGTTAGACTATCATGTCAGGGAACTCCAGAAGAATGAAAAACAAAAACAGCTCAGATAGCAAATAATTCCCCTCAATCTGGAGCTGACCCAAGATTGACCAACAATACTGCTATTGTACCACAAAATCAGTCTTGATGTCGTCCTCAATCTTCCCGTGTTGCCTATTGTTACTACACCTAGTAGGCATTACTCTGAATGTAGAATGTCTGAGAAGAATAGGCCCCATATCACATGACCTGTCAGAAAACATAGTGAAAAAGGTAAGTATCATGGAAAAAACAGGGAATAACATATACAGAGGGGGGTTAGGGGTCAAGGAGGGCAGCATGGACCCTCAATATAGGCTTTTATTATATTCAGTAAAAACATGATTTTTGGTGTTAAATTAATATACCCAATCAAGTAACGTTAAGATTAAAAATAAGAAAAAAGAAAAAGTAAGATTAAGACTAAGAAAAAAGGAGCTACTGAAGCAAAAGTATGTCTATGTAGAAGATTTTTTGCTTAAGACAAAATATATATATATTTAAATAAATGAATGATTGGACAGACAGATTCATTAATATATATATATATATATATATATATATATATATATATATATATATATATATATATATATATAAAATGTAACTCTATGTATCTAAAAATACATTTTTAGATACATAGGGGGTTTAGGTTTTGTTTAAAGCTGTGCCAACACATTGTTTTAAAAACATCAGACTCTAAAAAATGAAATACCTGCTTAGTTTCTTTTACATATAACAGTTCGCAAATTACAATACAGATATAAAAATGCTACTGGTTTCATTATTTGTATTTTAGTTATGCAGTATTATCTTGTGTGTGTGTGTATAACTCATCTACACATAGTAAGGCAAATTTGTGAAATAAAGATAGTTGTATGGTTTTTAAAATCAAATTCCTGCTAAACTCACCATCCATCCAATGCGTACTTTATATGTTATGTTTATACACTGCATGTTGGATGCACATAAAGGGGTTAGTGTATTAAAGCAGCAATGATTGTTTTCCAAAAAAAATGATTGTCCACTTTGCAAAATTAATGTTCAGGAATCCTAAAGAACATTCAGCTTCAACAAGATGATGGATCCTAAAAATATTATTCACCCAATCCTGTCCAGGAGACAAAAAAAGTTTGATTTTTGCTGCATGTGATTGAATTGTTGAAGGGAGCACAGTATTATCTGATTTCAACGGCTGAATGAACATTCATTTTGTAAGGTGAACTCTCCATACTTCTTTAGATATAAAGTGCAATGTGTGATTTTCATGCTGTAGATCCCTATAGAAGATGCTCCTGTCAGAAACTGCAGCTAGACTGCTATAAGCAAGCTCACCACACATAAACACAATGATGAGATTTATACCATTGAAACCATGGAAATAATCTCAGAAAGCTGTTTTATTTAAGCATGCCAACATTTCAGAACTGTGAATGGGCCCCAAATCATTGTGCAGTACTGCTAAATGTCTAGGGCTTATTTACTAAAAGAGTAAGGAATATTTGCTCATTTTAAGTAAAGCTATGTTCTATGTGAAACTCCAATAATGGTATTTTTTTCCTTTGTTTATTTTTTTACCATTCCATTCCATATTCCTTTAGTAATCAATCCATTGAAGTATAGATTTCCCTTTAAATGTTAAGGTATGTCTTGATACAAACATGGCCTACCTTATATTTTCCAAAAAGGATCAAGAAAAAAACATCATGTTACACGATACACATGGTATACAGCTATGAGAGCCACACAAACACACCAACCGAGGTATGTAATCAAAATACATATTTATAAACCAGCTTGCTTGTTGACATTAGGCAGCACTATGAATCCTTCTTATTGTGCTCACTCAAATCCTCTTCTGTTTCTCATCTGCATACACCCAGCTGAATGTACTTCTATTGTTTATCATTGCGCCGAACATACACATATGTTCACTTCTAAACATTGCCTTCTCCTAGACATGTAATGCACGGCTGTTTGATGCTGTGAAACATAGCTGATTCTACTTAGCAGACTAAATCCACTCCCTCCCACAGTGTGCTTTGAGGCGATGTAAAGGAAATTGTTACTTTGATGCATAGCTCTTCCTTCTTTCCTATTCCCTTTTTTATTTTACTCAGACATTCTTTCAAATATTGTGATCTTGGTTTATTTATGTACGGCTTTTTTCTCTTTCCACTATATAGATGTGAAATTAAATCTAAAAGTCAGCTGTGATGATATATATATATATATATATATATTATAGAGCCTGCATTTTCAAAGAGAATTTTCATTACAAATGATATTTAAAAATGAATTTACCATGACAGGTTTCGTTTAAGCATTCTAGCTAATTTTATCAGTTAGAGAGAAATCTTTATTATTATTCAGAAATGTACGATGAGACCTTTAGCCTTCCACCATTCATTTCTGTTTTCTTGCATCTATGAGCCAATAATTGGCACGGTGAGTTATTTTATTTATTACAGCTTTATTAGTAGACATGAACAGAACATTGAACAAAGGATATCAGCTTGATTTTTAATGAATCCAAATGTGTTGTGGGCTGTGCTGCCCATATGAATATTTGCTGCTTCATTTCTGTAAGATTTATGTATTTGTAAAAATTAAAAAATTGTATACTACCTTTTGTCCATATTTGACAGGTTTTACTAATCCTGATCATTTGGCATTATATTTGTTGTTACTGTGTTATGAAAAAAGCTACAAGGTAACTGAATATGTATATGAATATATATCACAATGTTAGAAAATCCAGTATACTGACCTATTATGCCTATAATACTGACCAGTTTTGTCTTCTGTCTGTAGTTTTAGAAGCTTCCAAATATATAGATTACATCTTATCTTATATCTTATTATTTTATCTTTTTTTTAATTTTTACAATTTATTATTTACCTGAATGCATATTTTATGTGAATACCATCACCAATCTAGAATAGATTTTACCTATTTAATGTGCCCATGTCTGTATTCACTAAAAGGTTACAATTCTAATAATAATTTTTGCCTAACACAGTTATGTGTTTTTAGTAGAAATGGGTTTTACATTTTTTTTTTATAGTTTATATGTTACTAGTAGTTATCTCCTCTTAGTCCTATGAACACAGGGGAGACATTTCAATGGTACTTTAATGCACGTCAAGGTTAACTAAAAGGATATAATATATGTTTTTCTCTGCAGTAAATAAAATAAATAGCAGTAAAAAGATAGATATCAACAGAACTTTCAATACACAATCAAAAATACCACAAAAAAAAAGGAAAGTAACAATAAAATATGTTCTATGTCTTTTGTAACAAATTAGAAAGTGACCCAAGAAAGGATTCCAAAGCTCTGTTGTAGTTAAAAAAATGACTCATTAAATGACAAATTCTTCTATTATTCTAGAAATTACAGCCATCATTGTCCTACAACAATTGCAATGCTACAATAGGACTGTGGAAACTCTTTCAAAAGCATATACGTTCCCAGGAAATCATCCACAATATTATAAATACATTTCTTATATTATTAGAAATCATTTGTCGAAATTTCTAAATTGAGTGACGTTTTTGTATGGAAATACATTTTGTTGGACTATTGCTAGCATATCTTTGGAACGGGTAATGAGTAATGCTACAATTCTTTATTGCATTCATTATTTGGACCAAAATAAGGCAAGAACAATAGAATGCAAAATTTGTCAGCATTCAACTTGATAGGATTCCCAGACTGTTACCATGGTGACTAGAATCAGGATTTTGCCCAGAAGTAGCGGCTTAAAATCAAGAACTTCAAACAAAAGGGAACTAATATAAACTAAGAGCAGAACTACAAAATGCATAGTAGAGGTTGACACTTTATTGTTGTAAATAATCAGGTTATTGGAGGTTTTTGACAATGTTGTTGACAGGCTTTTAGATTTCAAGTGTCTTGCATGGCTTTAAATTTAAATTACCAGGTCAAAGAAAAGAGTTCCTTGTCTACATTTGCGTGAGGCCTCTTTGGTTGCCAATACTATCATCATTATTTGAATGTCATTAGTTCTTAAAGTCGAAAAGGTAGAAGGGTGTTAAAAATGTAGGCATAGTAAAGATGATTAAGGTACATCAAAAATTGCAACTTTAGAAACTTTTATCAAGCGCATAGTAGATCTGCTATTACAGCGCCAGAAAATTGTGACGTTTTTTATTAAACCAGTACATTAATATTGGGACCAGCATTTCATTCCCATAAGCAACTTTTTTAACCTCTTTAATTTATCCACAAACATGCATACACACAGTCTTTCTCACATCCCTACCCTTAGATGAAAAGGGAGGCATGCATAGTGTGGTATAATCATGACACTCTGTTGGTGGAATGACCTTTAGCCTCTGTCTGGGTTACCCTACTCAGGATGTGGCCTTTTCACTTCTTTGACTGAGTTCAGCATTATTCCCAAAACCTCTTTTCAGTCCTAGGCTTTCCCAGAGCCCAAGACCATGGAGAGGGAGAAGACCTTCTTCTAATCTTCTGGCAAGAGTCTTATCACTTATATGAAGAGTGGAGATGTTCCCAGAATGGACCAAATTGGCCATGCCCCTTCTCTTGAATTAATGGACAAAAAGAAGGAGGGGGTTGGGGTCTATGTTAATGTTAGGGGAGTGGGGGGAGGAGTAGGAGTGATAATTTCCCAGGGTCATTCTAGTTTCCCAAATGAAGCTACATTCATGGAGTTTCAACCTGCTCTCTCTCACTCTTATCTTGCTCTGCATACAACTTATAAACAACTTGAAATACTTCTTCAAAAAAGGTATTTTTTACCTTATTTATTATTTTATGTCTTCTAATTAGGACTATTATTTGTTATTAGGGCAATTTATGTATAAACTGACAGTATGTTGTATATGTTACTAAAATATGGGTTAAATAATTTCTTGAATACCATGCTATATCTTGTTTTTGTAGTATTTATTAGTATACTATATTGGTTTATTTTTATATCATGCTTAGCAATGGAATTTAAAATGGTCTGTGTTTAAATTTGAATTTATGGTAAACTGAATTTAACAGGATTAGATTGCTGGCCTGTGCTTTGTAAAGTGTGAATTTGTATTTCCTTGAGCTATGACTCAAGTGCAGTATTTGAGCACTGATAACTGAAAGGAATGTGTATTTTGGGACAAAACCTATTTCTTATGTTAAATTAATATAAAAAGGCTTAGTTACTAAAGACCTGATGGACATTAATTTAGTTTAGTTCTGCTTGTTGGAAAAGTAGTAGAATATAGAAGACAATTTGATGTATTTATGTGTCTGTCATGTTTTCTTTTTCTTACTTGTAAAAAGTTCAGTGTATTCAGTTTTTATCAAGACTATCTATCTACTTATCTATACATCCATCCAACCAGATATCTGTCTATCTATATAATGCAGTATGACAAATCTAACTATGCTGTTTTGGAGTATAGAGAGTTTCAGTGTCTAAAGGTCAGGTCAGCAGAGGCACAAGTGTTTAGAAACAGGGAATTAGAACCATTAAGAGGCAGAGGAATGTACAATGAATAGACAGCCAACTGAGAAAGTGTCTAAAATCACTAAGAAAAGGGAATTAAAAAAATGTGTGTGTGTGTGTGTGTGTGTGTATACAAATATATGGTGTTGTAAAAGTTGTGGACAAGCTACATATTTATCACTCATTTATACATATTATTACATATGGTTTTCAGATAAAATTTGAAAACTTTGGTTAAGTGAACCCCTTGCATTGATGGGAAACCATACCGAAATAGGTTTTGGGCCCACTGAGATGAGCAATTCATGTGATCATGGAGTCCAATCTCACTCCCTGCAGAAGCTGCAGTTTGTGCTCATCCTAATGCAATGCAATACAATGTAGAAGGAATACTTCCCCAAGCACTTGACTGTACTAATACATTAGGCTTAAAACTGATCTTTTGCACTAAGCCTCAAGAAGCACACAAAGAGCACCAGGAATGTGTTCCTTTGGTGCATCTGTATATGAAGCAATAATTTTATGTAGCATTTCAATGAAAAGATATATCACTGCGTTCGTTACATGCATTTTGGATATTATTTTTATTCGCTGCATTCATTTTTAGTCAGCGGTGGGTTGTTACCTTTAGGGGTTCTACTAGGCCATCTCTCTAGTATAAATGTTCTGATTTTTTTTCTGCTTACTCCATTTATGTAACACCTGTACAAGCTTGAGGTAAAATATAAAGACATAATATGATCTTTGCCCCATTCTGACTGAATTCTGCAGGACTGATCAATACCAGATGCCTATGGAGTTTTACAGAGATCAGCAAATCATTCTTAAGGGCAAATGATTGTTCTCCAATCTGTTATTACTCCAACAGTGCGTATGTTTATGATTTATATAGTTGCTCAGTAGTTATCTATTGATATTTCCAGCTTTTGTACTGTTTAATTTTTTATTAGTAGGGAGCAGATTTTGCAAACAAGTATTCCAAGTCCAAGTGTTAGATTTTTTTTTTTTTTTTTTGCACAAAAACAATTGATTTAACATTCAGATGTTTGTGTACATACATGTAAGTGGTGTAGCATTTCATATCTTAATGTGCCCATAGACTTCACAGGGTAAATGGTTGTGTGACATAATGTGGTCATTAACAGAGTAAAAATCTTCACTGCACAGCACAGTGCTTTTTGATGTGTCAAACAAAAGGTTTATGTGAATGGAGCAGAGAAATGTACTTGTTTACTGCTGATACTGACTTATAAGGAGGACTAATAATGATTAGAACAGAAGTGGACACCTTGCAGTGTTGGCATCCACTTATAAACATGGGATTGTGATGCAGTTCAGCCATTTTCAGCAACTGCTATGATTACTTTTTACATACATACATAGCCTGACTATGAGCTGACATTAATAAGTAGTTCCAATTGCTTGCAAAATTCATGTATAAATATTGATAACAGACTACCTGAATAATCTCTTACAATACACAGTTGTTGCTGAATTCTGTTTACCTGAAACAAATCTGAAACATAATCTATCAGTGGCCATCATTGCACGATGTGTAAATGTAGAATATTATTGAATTTTAAGCTTTTATATGAGACGTGGGTAGTATCTAATTCTCAAATGATGTCAAAAGATAATTCAATGTGTTTAAGTCAGTGGGTCGCCCCCTAATCATGGAGTCACTTTATAAGAATTAGGTAAAAAGGAACAGTCTTACCAGAAAAGTAGAAAAGTATGCATGTCTAAAGGAGTTAGGTCCAATATAAGTGTAACTGAAATTATCCTCAGCATCTTACATATTCAAATCTTCCCTGACAAAAGTAGGATCTGTAACTTCAAAGAACAAAAACCAAGCAAAGAAAAGGTACTAGACAGCTTTATTTATAGGTAACAGGTAGAAAAAGTGTATGTACCAAGGCCTGCTACTTGGTTAGATGGTTCAAGATGAACCCATGACACCACCATTTGCCAAAAAAAAATTGACTGAACGATCAACATTTCCAGACAATAAATGCTTTAATGTCTTCCAGCCTGTAGGAGTTGTGCCCTATCATATTTTACCTTTTATGTGTTGGTTAAAAAACAGACCCTTCTAAACCTGTTTAGTCCTAAATGGCTGCTTAGAAACTCTCATATATGATCAGCTTTAGATTATATGTCAAAGGTGGACTTTCCAGCAAAAAAAATATTAGCATAAGTCTATATAAAGGCCTTTGTACTTATCACCATGGAGCCTTTTACAAGTTGTACTTGGCATAACACCTCTGAAGCCTTGGATCCATTGGAATCTCCTGGTTTTGAACCGGTGAATGTCTTTGGTTACCTAGCTGTATGAGTATACTAATTTCATAAAGCTAGACAACCGAACGTATGAACCGATTCTTTTTTCTCCAGAAAACTACAAGAACCTCATCAGCAAATGGAATGTGACATAGACATGAATACCTTACATTTATCTTTATTAAAATGCTATTGACTCTTTATTTGTAGTTTTTGTTTCCAAACTGAATTTTACTTTGCATTCACCTTGGTGAATAACAAAAAAACTGCACTGACTTTTATTATCCAATCATCTTTTTACAATAAAATCTCTAAAAGGTATTTGCTAATTTAATTACAGAGTTAGATGTGACACAAAGACACAGGAGTTGTTAGGCAGGGCCTTCTTTATGGTGTTATCAAGGGTTCAAGTAATGATTTGGTTTTAAATAGAAGTGGCTGATGCAAAGCTATCAGGGATCAGGTACGGTTCATGCTTGTTGTGCTCAGAAATATTGAGATCTAAAGATCACCAAACTTTGGAAACTGAAAGGCCTCGGCACTCATAGTTTAATTTCAAGCATTCTATTAATTGCTAACTACACTGTAACACAGCATGCTACTACAATCTACAGTAAAATCCTACATCATTTTTGCAGAGTCCCAATTAAATATACTTTCCTGGTCAAGAAGTAATACCTAAATTTTTGTGCACTATTTTTTCTATTTTTGTCCTCCTACATGAGGTAACACAAATAACAAAAGGGAGATAAATAAGTTAGTACCCAGAGGCACAATAAACCTCATTTCCAACCAGTATCCTTCTTCTTCCCCTCCTCCTCCCTAAAATCACCTGTCATCCACAGCAGAATGTCGGGTTAGGAATATGTACCCAACCATCAGTTTGTGTGACAAGTAAATGTTCACCTGACCAAGCTGCCGGTGGTGCAGTAACTGTCATGCCACTTAATGAATTCAGACTCCTTTAGGGAATGTATACAGTGCTTTCGGGCCTGATGGAGAAGGATAGCTAGCCACCATGCTGACGTGGCATCCCCCATCCATAAGAAACACACGGATTACCAACATTGCATGGGGAAGGAAGATGAAATACAGATAGTACTGAGGCATGAAGATGTTTGTTCCTGTCTAGCATATCCACCAGCATACTATTATAATGATGATAATTAATATAACAGCATTGCATAAAGATGGCATTGTGGTTGCACAGGAAGGAGAACAAGGCTTATGTGGACATTTCAACTTGCAAGCTTTGCTTTTTCATTTCAAATTTGACACATTTATCAACCATATTAAAAAAAGAAAAGACAACTACTCGGTACCCCATTACAATGGGTACAATGATTTGATCAAAGTTGGATCTACATCCAGCTTGTGATGGTTTTTCCCAGGCAGATGACTACACGTCCTCCATTGCCACTCCACCCCCTCTGCAAAACCATCACTGTCAATATGAATCACTACAAATAAATTGATATCATGGATTTTTGACACGCTATTCAATGTAAACCATAAATAGCATCTTGAAAAAATATCAACTTTACCAAATTATAAAATATATTTCCTTTACCAGTGGTCACTGACATGTCTACAAAGTAGAGCATATGGTGAGTTGATGGATTTTTCAGGCTAGTTGTGATTTATTATATTTAACCCTAATTTGTTTTTGTTTTTTTTTTTTTGTTTTTTTCAATTAATCATTATTTTTGTGTCCCTTGCTTGTACCTTTATTTCAACTTCTAATAGGCCTTGGTACACACGTAGCACCTCTATTGACTTTATGTAGCAAAACATAAAGCAAACTGCTAACTCGTTATAAGCATTCAGTACATGTAGGTTAGTGATAGTCATTTTCAGATGAGTTCAAAAAGATTTGAAGGTAAACTCACATAGCTTAAATAATAATATTAACCTTAAATTGGAATTTAAGCTTCATGTCTACATTTTTATTTATCAAATCTAGCTATGCAATACTGCGTTAGCCACTGTGCCATATCATTGCATACTGAACTTTAATGAAAAAAATATTTGTATATTATGCATCCGTAAAATAAGTGAAACCTTTGCAAATATCTGGGACACTTTTTGTGTAAAGAAGATTTTCTCTATATGTAAATAGATATGCATATCTTTGTATGTAAATAGATATAGGCAATTCCTTCTAAATCTGTAATTGTTTTTATTCTTCTGAAAACAGGCTACAATGAAAAATACTTCTTTATTAAACCACCTCTATGCCATGTGTTTAAAGAAGAGCTGTAGATGTGTAAATTAAAAATTCCAAGATTTATTTATTAAGAATTATCGAGATGTTTAAAAAGGTGATTGATATTGACAATATCCAATAGGGTTAAGTTTTATTTTCCAAGCTTAATTCATTTGGTTTTCATGAGACAATATAGACCGTATTTGCATCAGACATGGAATGGATAAATATGGTTAGGCCATATTTTCTTGTTGTAGAAGGGCAATAGTGGCCGGTTAACCTTGCTCTGTGTTGGTTGTGTAAATTCTGTGTGCCTGCTATTGACCACTTTGGTGGTTTACTGTAGACCATTCTGACTGTATATGGATGCAGTTAAAAACCATACATGCAGCTTGAAAATACAATTGTACCAGTAGATATCTACTGATTATCCCCAGCATATAATGAACACAGGCCGGTTTCAAATCATAGATACGTTATTGACATCTGTTATATCTTAACCCACTCATCAGTACCTACTGGGTTGAATTTCTTGCATACAACCAAATTAGCACTGCAGTGTTTAATGTGCATTTTATTTTTTTTAAACAAGAAATTTGCTTTGTAAAAAGATTTGATCCTGAAAGGAGAGGGTAAGTAAGTAGCTGTTTGTCTACAGGATTCAGTGAAGAAAATCAAGCCCCAAGTGCCGGCTCAAATCTGTAAAAGACTGTGCCTTCTCTTAGGTCCTAGATAGGTTAGGCTGTAATGTGATAATACCAACCCAATGCTTTTGGTATTATGCTCATACACTGGGCCTGATTTATTAAAGCTCCCCAGGGCTGGTAAGGTTACACTTTCAGTGAAGCTGAGTGATCCAGCAAACCTGGAATGGATCTGGTCCAGGATTCAAAACATTTGCTAGCAAATAGAAAATTATTTGAAGAAATCCATTCCAGTTTTGCTGATCGCCCAGCTTCACTGACGAAAGTGTATCCTCTCCAGGCTTGGAGAGCTTTAATAAATCAGGCCCAAAGGGTGAGACATGCTTATGTTTGAGGAGTACGGCAGGGTGCCTCTTCCACTGTACTAAAATAGGTTCATTGAATGCCTGATCTACATTGTAGTGCAAGCTCACTACTTTTGTAATTGGTTAGGGATGTTGTTCATAACATTGTTGGACCAGTGTTAGCCATTACTAATACCATGTTAATAAATAGTTTTAAAAAAAGATTAGGACTTAAAGAAAAATACTCAGTACAATTAAGTGAATTATCTGTTTTATTAACTTCCCCTACTGGGCCTTTGGAACAAATGACACAATTTGATAATATAGTAATAATGTACACATTTTATCATATTATTCTCATTCTGTGCCTATTGGTCAGCCATCTGACATGTTTTGTTTTATTGTTATATCATAGCTAGAATAATTATATGAATTTTTTTAGTACCTGTGGGTTATACCCCATCTTGTATTTAGTTTGTGCTGGTGGAAATGCCAAAAAAACAGACAAATTGAATTATTCTAAGGTGAAAAGATATCTACCTAATAAAGATCCTTAGTAGAATTATTTCCTTATCGGGCGTAGCTGGAGCATCCTGCTTAAAATAGCTGCTAGAGAAAGTGTCATTAATTTTCTACAGTTCATTATAACCAAACGTAGTCTCCTGGCAACACCATCTATCCGTAATAGGCCGGCTTTGTTTAATCCTGGAGGTGAGGCCAATACTGTATATTCCATCACAGTGTGAGTAAGAAAAAGGGGCTGCACTATATAGAGGAAACTACTGAGAACAAAAATATAACCTGCCTGTCTAAATCAGTGATTTTCCAAAAATGCTAGGAATTAAGATTTATTGTGGAGCTATTATATTTTATATTTACACCTCCCAAGAGTCCACATTTTTCAGCATTATTATTGCAATCGTTGTGTCGCAGCAGGCAAGACTTCTCGAACGTGGGCAATTATATGCAAAAATATGGTCAAATTAAGGGAAGAATTTGCTATAATTGGTAGTGGGACATAATAGGTTCTATTTTATTTTTATTTTAGTGAAGGCTGTGAAGTCACTCCTTTTACTCTAAGGCTGTGATAGAATTCTACTCGACATGTGCAACACAGTGCCTAAAATCTAGAACTGATTTACTAAATAGAGAATTTTCACTTTGCTAAGGACCATATTCTCTGTGCAAGGCAAAAATTCACTTAGTGAGTTTAATTCTGTCATCCAAATATGTGCAAGCTAAATTCCCGTTTTGTTTTTTAATTTTCCTTGCACATTAGGAGGCATGAAAATGAGCATAACGTATTCTCTACAATCCACACCATAGAGATACAAGGGTGTTTCAGGGTGCCACCATAATTCAGGGCAATATTTGGTCTTAGATTTTAAATTGATATATAATTTATACAGTAGGAGCTTACTTCAGTATTACTCTGCCAAATGCAACTTCTTGCCACTTAAATTAAATTTCCTTTGACATAGTAACGGATGATTTCTGGCTAGTACCAAAAGAATATTGTACTATACACATTGCTGTTTGTGTATACTGATATGTCATGTGCAGGTTAATTGTTTGCAAACCCAAGGCAAATAAGGCAATATGTTGGGAAAGATTTATGAAACAAATAAAAGTTAGCTCATTTAGGGGATGCTGGTCAATAGCTAGCCATACATTGGCTGATCAACCAGTGCATAGCCACCATAACAAAAACTGTATTTACTTACCCTCCATGTGTGAGAGAACTTTAAAAAAGTGCTGGCTCATAATTGGGTTTCAAAAGAAAACACAGCTTAAGCCTAACTTTTATTGACATTAAAAAAAGCATATATTATCTATCAACGATAATATCTTGATAATATTAAATTGGAATGGGCTTGGAGGGGAACAGTACAAATTGGGGGTTAGCACTGAGCTTGACCAATTTATTAAATTAGCCTTCTGTCCTCTGTCCACAAGAAACATTGCCCCTGATTCATCATTGAAATCCGCGATCGCGGGAAGCGCGATAATACGCGCGACCCGCGATCGCGGATTACCGCGGTCCGGGACTCGAGTGCGCGCGTCCACTCGC